>NC_138773.1:284657176-285224676 GCF_965119305.1 Pelophylax lessonae
ATGGATGTGTTTATGGGCTTCAGAGACAGCATCCCATGTTGAATTAGGCATGCATGGCTGCACCCTTCCTCCTCTGGGTGCATGCCAAGGCACGGCCCTTAAGGCCCTTCAAAATCCTCAGCACCAAGCCCATGATGCTCTTAATCCGGCCCTGTGTGCAAGTTAATGACCAGGACCACTGCTGTTTGCATGTAACCACTCTGATCAGGGTTGGCGCCTCTGCAGAGTTTTGGCCGCAGCTAATCAGCTAGTTTATACACAGCCATAGCAAAGGGTGTTACTGCATAAAGAGGCGGAGTTTATATGGCTCTGAGTGTGGCTAACCTTCTGCCCCACCCACCTATGTGAAAGCAGCCTCAGTATTAATATTATGCTTTTAAAGGCTGCATGATTGTTATATTAATTTATTTTGGTAAAAGAGTGACTTTAACCACTTTCTGCCCAGCCTCAGCGTCCCTTTAACTGGACTAATATGCTCAGGAGGCGGGAAGCTCTGTCTAATCACGTGACTGCTAAGTTTGGCTGTCACAGTGGTCACATGATCAGGAGCCAGACCCACTGGCTTCTGACTGTAAATAGAAAGTGGGATGCTGCCTTTTACAGCTTGGTCAGTGTGCTGAGAGCGTGCAGTGAATGTGTTCTCAGCATAGAAACCTCTGCCAATCATGGACATTTACACTTACAATCGAGGGGCGGTAAAAATGTGCTCCTTTTTTTAATTCTTTTTATTTTAACAAATGTTTATTGGGTTTTTTACAAATACAAAAGAAAAGGAAGCACATGGTATACAACAATTACAATCTAGGAACAATGAACCATGTAAAACATTAGTGAGATTGAAATGCAGAACAGGAAATTAGCCTTAACATAGAGAAAATACGGCTCATATAACAGTGTTAACTCTATACCGTTTGTGCTCTGGGAGTCTCAATTAAAAAAGGTAGCTCTTCTGGAATTGTTCTGTAGCATTTCTGGGAGGGAGCAGATGGAACTGCGGGCAAAGGGGGTGTATCAACTCCAATTTGGTAGGTAGAGCAATAGGGGGCAATTACACCATTTCCCATCTTCCGCTCTGTTCTCTCTAACCGTCTACCCCCTGAGCCTGTAGTAGTCTAATAAGAATGTGGTAGTCTACTCATTCGTAAAGGAGTCTGTGCTAATGAGTGGGATTTGTAAGATACTGGGGAGATTCCCTTGGTGTTTATAAAAAATGTGCTACATTTTTAGTGCCCCCCCAAGCTGCAAAGTCAGATGATGGGAGGGATCACAAAAAAAACTGTCCTCCTGTCACATTCAGTAACACCAATTAGTGCAACCGATTAGAGCGCATAAGACTGTGCCGCAACCACCCTGCAACTGCGAGCAATGCACTTGTTTGCACACATTGGTGTGGCATTTACAGGGTTAAAAAAGGTGGCAGGGAGGTGACATATCACCTCCTCGCCACCGGTTAAAAGCCTCTGAAAAGAGATCCAAACCCAGATCTCTTTTTAGAGCCACGGCAATCTTGCTGCATGTATAAACATAGCCTTATACTTTCATTTTATGTCAATGAACAAGCAAAGCCTTGCAAAGCCTTTGAAAAGCTTTAATTTTACAAAGCAAATGCCCATTCTTTATGTCTGTGTGAATGAGGCTTTGCTGCACACTGTATGGAACAGAATTCCTTTTTCAGGTGGTTTAATATTCATTTTACTAAAATAATTGTTCTGTAAGAATTCTGACTGCACTACCTAATGCACGGATACCTGTGCCCTTTAGTGGTTAACCACATATAAAAAAAAAATGTTATTAAAGTGATCACACAATGAGCATGCGAGAATATGAAAAATATTAAAAATAGTTTAGATCATGGTCATCATTTTCACTGTACAAATATATCCTAAAAATAAATTGCTTAATGTATCTTTGCAGTTTAGTAGAATGCGGGAAAATTTCTTATTTGGTGGCAGAACATTCGAATAAACAATGGCTTATACTTAACTGCAGTATTGCTGTTCCAAAGAAGACGTCTGAAAGAGCCTCAGTGGCACATTGTCACAGCTAAGGCCCAGAGGTCAGAGGGGTATTTGCCCATAATCACAAGGCCTGTTTATATATGCAAATATGCAGTGAAATGTTCTCTATGTACAATATGTCATTCTATTGCCTTCACTGTCAACCCATCTTGGGGCCCTAGTGAGATTATTCTTGTTTTAGACACAATTAAAATAAAGAGCTAAATCTGGCCGCAGATTATTTTGGTATATTTAAAACAAACCTGGAAAGAAACCTAAACCTACAGGCTAATGTTTTAACAGAACCGGTATGGTAAGGGGCCAGGAATATCTTTTTTACTAATTAGATCATCCTAGAGTTTTTATATAAATACAGACAAACGATAAGGCTCCAGCAACAGGGCTTTCTGCATCTTTCAATGCAAGAGGGGTTGGTCTATAGCAGGGGACTTCATACTGTGGCCCAGGGGCCGGATGCAGTCCTTTGCTTGCCTATATCCAGGCCTTGGAACACTTTGCCTTCCACTGATACAAGACACTATTCTCCCACTGAAACCAACAAACCAACAATGGGATAATATCCTGGCTACTGACATCAACAATGGGGCACTATTTCTCCCATTGATACCAATGATGGGGCAGTATTCCTCAAATCGATACCAAAAATGGGGCACTATCCACTGACACCAATGATGGGGCATTATTAATTCCACTAACATCAATGGTGGGGCACCATTTCTTCAACTGACACCAATAGGGCACTATTCCTCCCATTGACACCAATGATGGGGCATTATTCCTCAAACTGACACCAACAATGGGGCACTATTAATCTCACTGACACCAATGATGGGGCACTATTCCTCCCACTGACTCCAATGATGGGGCACTATTAATCTCTCTGACACCAATGATGGGGCACTATTCCTCCCACTGCGACCAACGATGGGGCACTATTCCTCCCGCTGCCACCAACGATAGGGCACTACTTCTCCCCCTAATACCAAAGATGCATTGTTTACTCCCACTGCTGCCAGGATACTTTCTACCCCAGTCTGGCCCCCTAATGTCTGAAGGACAGTAAACTGGCCCTTTAATTAGAATGTTTAGAAACCCTAGGTCTATAGTTCAGAAAATCCAAGCGCTTGACATATATATGCCAACACGCGGTTATATTTCCATAACACAAAATTAGAGCTAGGGATACAAGATTGTGTTACGGGAAGGATTAGCTTTGGAGTTAAAGAAAAGATTGGTGTTAGAGGGAGGGTTAGTGTTGGGATTAGAAGGATGTTGATTGTTACAGGGAGGGTAAATGCTGGTGTTAAGGGGAAGGTTGTGTTACAGGGAAGGGTAATGTTGGGCTTAAAGGGAAGGTTGGTGTTAAGAGGAAGGTTGTGTTACAGAAAGAGTCAGTGTTGGAGTTAAAGGGAAGGTTGCATTAAAGGAAGGGTTAGTTTTTTAGTTAAAGAGAAGGTTGTGTTACAGGTAGAGTGAGTGTTGGGGTTAAAGAGGTGGATAGTGTTACAAGGAGGGCTAGTGTTGATGTCAAAAGGAAGGTTGTACTACAGGGAGGGTTAGTGTTGGGGTTAAAGAGAAGGGCAATGTTGCAGGGAGGGTTAGTGCAGGGGTTAATGGGAAGGTTGTGTTACAGGGAGGGTGAATGTTGGGGTTAAAGAGAAAGACAGTGTTACAAAGAGAGTTAGTGTTGGGATTAAGTGATAGGTTGAGTTACATGTAGGGTGAGTGTTGAGGTTAAAAAGAAGGAGAGTGATACAGGAAAGGTTAGTGTTGGGTTTAATGGGAAGTTTGTGTGACAGGGAGGGTTAATGTTGGGGTACAACGGAAGGTTGTGTGTTACAGGGAGGGTTAGTGTTGGGGTTAAAGGGAAGGTTGTGTGTTACAGGGAGGGCTAGTGTTGGGGTGAAATGAATGTTGTGTTACAGGAAGGATTTATGTTGTGTTTAAAGAAAAGGATAATGTTACAGGGAGGGTTAATGTTCAAATTTGTGCTGAAGGAAGAGTTAGTGTGAATATATATGTTAGCTTTAGGGTTACAGGAACGGTTAGCGTTAGGTTTAGAGTTAGTATATAGTTGAGTCAGCAAGAGTGCTAAAAAAAAAACCTTTTTAGAATGCCAAAAATACTTTTATATTGATTTAGCAATTGACAACATAAAAAAAAATGAAAGCTGTCAATTTTTTTTTTTTTGGGGTCAAACTCCCTCCCCTCCCCTCCCTTATTTATGGCTTTAGCTATTATATTATCAACGTGTCTAATGGACTCAGAGTAAGATTAGTGTTAGAGTTACAGAGAGTGTTGGTATTAGGGTTACAAGGGTTACAAGGAGGGTTAGTTGAGGGTTATAGGAAAGGTAGGTAAGTGTTAGAGGTAGTGGATCAGGGAATGCTAGTGTTAGAATTGAAGGAGGGCTTGGGTAAAGGTCAGTATTAGAAGGCTGGTTAGTGGAGGGTTATAGAGAGGGTTAGTGTCATGATCAGTGTAACAGGAAGTGTTAGTATCAGGGTTACCGGGAAGGTTTGTGTAGGACTTAGTGTTAGGGTTTCTAGAGTGGGTAAGTGTAAGGATTGGGGTTTCTCTGAAGGTTTGAGTCAGCGGTAAAGCTACAAGGATAGCTAGTGTGAGGGGTATAGGGAGTGTTAGTATGAGGTAGTCATTGGGACCATTGCTTTCTCTACCAAGAAATTTAAAGAATCTATCTGGTGTTTATTTCTGTCTCTGTCCCCATTTGGGAGACTTCGCCTTCCTGTTCTCTTGACAGGTGTTATAGGGCCCAGGAGTGATGGGAAATCTATCCAATCCAAGCCCACCTTTTAGTAGCTGTCTTTTTTGTGTTCTTTGAAAATATTGTGTTAAATATTATTGAAATAAATGACCCAGCCAATTGAAGGAATCCTGTAGGTAATAGCAAAGAAGAGGAGCACTCGTTACAAGATAAGTTTATTGTGACATTTATAAGGCCGCTTAAAATAAAGGTTTCATGTCTAGAATATAAATATTTTTTTTTTCTTCTTTTCCTTTCTTATAGTTTCCAATGCAAGGTATCCCCCTGCGGGAGATAGTTTAATCTGCTGTACACATATGCCCATATTACAAACCTGCAGCTCAGGGAACTCTGCACAAAAGAGACATAAAGGCCACAGGCAACAAAGTATAGCGCTTAACAGCAAAAAACTAAGTTGTGATGCCGTACAGTCATCCCCGCTCTCCTTCTTGTTGGGTAATGCGGAGTAATTACTGTGCCACTTCTCATCTATTTTATCAAATGCTTAATGACGTATAAACCCAGGGACTGTGACTGCGAGCCCGACAGGCCAAGCACATAATGCTTTGTGTCACATTCAGCTTGCAGAGAGGAGAGGAATCTCCATGTTGTTCTTGGTTGTTTAATGTGTCACATTTAGGGGCAAAGTATTGCATTATTCGGAAATGGATTGCAATAACTGTGTGTATTTACTGAATTATACTTACGGTCGCTCTCCATGCGTGACAGCTTGGAGGATTCACTGCGATCCTATCCCAGCGAGGCTGATAGGGGTCTGTTGTTTGTGGATATTACCCCGGATTCTATGTATCGCTGGCAGCAAATTCATATGTCTGCTTTCCCCAAGAGGCTTTGTATACATTGTATGCTTTTTTATATATTAAAGGACAGCTCCAGTATTCCAATCATATATGTAGCTTAAACACACATAATATATACTGTATATATATATATATATATATATATATATATATATATATACAGTATATAATAGTAACTGTTGTACCTGCCAAATGATAGGCAAAATACGCACATAATCTTGTGATCTGCCCTTTCCTGTTGTTCCATATGTCTGATGTGTGCGCTGTACCTACAGAAGTGAGGCATGGCTCTATGGATATATCCTAAAAAATGCTCCACTATCCGTTTAGATCATCCAGTACATGTGGTTAATACTGTGTGATAAAATTCAAACATACCATAAAATCAAAAAATAAAACATATCTTATTAAATTATTGTGCAAAATGAATGCATAATAAACATAATTTATAATTCAATAATACAGTCTAAAAGCCCCATGGAAAAAAAGTGAGCTATGAATGAACAAATTATCATCTGCCAATTTTCACTTTATACCTCCTTCTGTGACTCCAACTCCACAACTATGACAAATGTGAAATTTTACCATAAGAAGTGTACCCTAAAGCAGTGGTGAATTTTGGTTTTGTGCTGCCCTAGGCAAGACTAAAATTGGGCGCCCCCCCCCCCCTCCTATGTAAATTTTCCCCACTACTTTTTTAACAGATGTGACTCCCTCCAAAATTGAAGGACTACAAGTCCCAGCATGAACCCCTGAGATCTAACGAGAGGGGGGTGAGAGGGGGTGGGAGAGAGAGAGGGGGGTGGGTGGGTGAGGGAAAGAGAGAGAAGGGGGGGTGAGGGAGGAAGGGAGAGAGAGAGAGAGGGGGATGAGAGAGAGAGGGGGGTGAGAGAGAGAGGAGGGATGAAAGAGAGAGGGGGTGAGAGGGGGTGAGAGAGAGGGGGGAGAGGGGGGGTGAGGAAGAGGGGGGATGAGAGAGAGAGAGAGAGAGAGGGATAAGAGAGAGAGAGCGAGGGAGAGGGGGGAATAGAGCGAGAGAGGGAGGATGAGAGAGGGGGATGAGAGAGAGAGAGAGAGGGGGTGAGAGAGAGAGGGATGAGAGAGAGGGGGATGAGAGAGAACAAGAGAGAGGGACGGGGATAGAGAGAGAGGGGATGAGAAAGGGGGATGAGAGAGAGAGAGAGGTGTATAAGAGAGAGAGGGGGGATACAAGAGGGGGGATGAGAGATGGGTGAGGGAGGGGGATGAGAGCGAGAGAGAGAGGAGGTATGAGAGAGAGGGATGAGAGAGAGATGGGATGAGAGAGAAAGAGAGAGGTGAGAGAGAGGGAGAGAGAGAGAGAGAGAGGAGGGGTGAGAGAGAGACAGGGAGGGGGAGAGAGAGGGGGTGGGTGAGAGAGAGGGGGGTGAGAGACCACTAGCAACCAGTGGCCAATAGAGTCTCAGGTGGAGGGGGCGGCTTTTTTGCTGTCCCCCTGCAAAGTGCCGGCCTGGGCCTTGTTGGCATAGGCCAAAATACAGCACTGCCCTAAAGTTACATGAAGACACCTGGGCACTTTAAATGAGTAAGCCATTGCATGGGTAGTAGCCAGCTGAACATTACAACATTCAGATGGCATATATTGCCACATGTAACATGTATAAAGAAGAGCACTCCAAATAATGGAGATAAATAAAGCAACTTATTTAGTAGAAGCTGGAATCAAATTTACAAATGTAAGAAAACACTGACCACAAGTAATCATGTCCTCAATGGCCAGTCCACCCACAGCAAACGTGAGGATGTCAGTGCGCTATGCTCCACCCTATGTGTTTCATCATATGGATATACAGTGGAGTGCATCTTCCTTCAAAGGAGCTGATGATGAATAATGGTATAGTGTAGGTATAGGTGGATCTAGTTCTGGTTCTAGGATGCTGCCTTTCTGATCATGACAAAAAGAGTGCTCATCAGACAGGGGAGGACTGGCAAGGGGGGCAGGGTGGCAATTGCCCCCCGGGCCACTCTGAAAAGTGGTAAAAACTAGTAAAAAGGCCGCACTCAGAGCTGGATTAATGTAGGGGCCAGACACTGTATACAGCTGTCAGTCCAAAACCAGGTGGGCATGGATGGTGAGCTGATTCCATGGTTCAATGGGCCACTTGACTGGACATGCCCCCCAGGCCTAAGGCTGCCAGCCCTCCCCTGTCATCAGATGATAAACTCTAGAAGGCTATTCAGGAGCACCTAGTACAAAAGTTCATATTACACCAAGACCTTTTTGAAACGTTTATTGGTTAAGAGCATCAAATAAAGACAATGAAGTCCACAGTGCCATTACTGACCCTAACATAGGTCTCCTCATGCATCTCATCAGAATTCTAATAACATCCACTGCTCAAGCCCTGAGGAAAGGGTTGGCTCTTCCCCCAAAATGCATTTTATTTGATGCTCTTAGCCAATCAATATTTCAAAAAGACCTGTGTGTTGTGTCATTTGGCTATGCATAAAGAAGGTGAAAACACTCTTTGAAATCTACATTTCTGTTAATTCTGTGTTATTGTTTTGCCTACTACTGATGTCCACCCTCAGCTTTCCACATACTGTAAAACCAAACTCTTCCTGCCTTAAAGTTTGCTTCTCAACCCCACCCCGTGTGAATACATACTTTTTTTCTTTAGGTTTTTGGTCTAGTTATAAATGCAGAATTCTCCTGTGAGCCACAGGACGTGGCTCAGAAAAAAAGGACTTTACTTGGTATTAGCAATATATTGCTTTGCATCTTTTCCTTTACTACTCCTACACATTCTATTACTGCCTATCCAAAATAAACAAATTTCCAGGATCTGAGATTTAAAGCAGAACTTAAGGCAAAACTTTTTTTTTTTTCAGATAGAGGATGGGAGGGTTATAATCCATGTTTTTTTTTTTTTTTTTTTGCCATTTGTGCCATATTGGGGAGATTTACCATTACTTACTGTTGCATAGTCAAAACAAAAAGTGAGACATATTCCTTCCAAAGTGAGGGAAATTCCTGGTAGTCACCCAGGGTCACCAGAGCTAGTGTCCCCAATTGGAAGATTTCCTCTCTATTCTGGTTCTAGGATTTTCTTTCAGTTCCACTTTCGCTGATAATGGTCACCAGGATAAACAGATAGGGTGAATCTCCCCAATATGGACACAGATAATAGAAACCCGACAGGTATTCTAAACCCTCTGAACCCTAACCCCTGCCTTCAGTTATACTTTAAAGCCAATTTTCCGGCTCATCTTTCCTACCCCATTTGCATCCCTTTTCCCCCTGGAGGTCCACCTGGGTATATTTTTGTTTTTTTTTCTACTTACCATTTCCAGATGTGTTGAGGCTGGGCACATGATTTGCAGAGCCTTCTTCCTCTTTAGATCTTCTCTTGGTGTTAGGTGGTCCTTAAAGTGGTATTAAAGCTTCATTTTTTTATATATCAAACATGTTATACTTACCTGCTCTGTGCAGTGGTTTTGTACAGAGCAGCTCCGATCCTCTTCTTTTTGGGTCCCCCGCAGGTGCTCCAGTCTCCTCCCCCTAGAGCAGTGCCCCTAAAGAAAGCCACTTGTCCTGGGGGCACCACTGCATGCTCACTCCCAAGCCGCTGCTCTATGCATCTATAAGACACATAGAGCCATGGCTCAGCATCCCCCCACTCTCTCCTCATTGGCTCACTAGCTGTGATTGACAGCAGTGGAAGCCAATGAGCAGGGAGAGTCCCAGGACAGCCGAGGCTATCATGAACATTGTTGGATCAGAGGGAGCTCAGGTAAGGATTGGAGGGACTGGATGGGAGGGGGGCTGCACACAGAATGTTTTTTTACCTGCATGCATAGAATGCATAAAAGTATAAAACCTTCAGCCTTTAGAACCACTTTAATGATGCAGAGAGTGTTGAAGTAATGACTTCAGCTCTGTTTTTTACAGTTTTACAAGTCGCTGGTGGTGCCCTCCTAAAGAGAGCAGTCCACGATGCCCTGCACCCACAATATGACTTCAGTATTCAGTGTTGTCATTAAACCCTTGCTAAAGGATTACTGTGGAGGACATTGCTGGAGCGGAGGTGAGCAGTGCAGCTAGAGTTGCTTTTTAGTTATTGACTAAGTAAAAAGAATTGTCTTGATTTCATCTGTAGGCAATTGTCAGTTTCAGCGTGTTGAATGTAGATGGTGCATTCCTGGGCCCATGAATTTAAAGGACCCAAATTCTACACCTCCTATCCCTCTACTTATCAGCTGATTGAATCTATAAGATGGTGAAATATTTCCTAGTGTTATTACAAAATTAGCAGCTCAAGAGCTGATCAGGAAAGTCTAAGGTTTTTATGTGAGATAAGAACTTGGCCCAGTATAAGTTTTGCTCCATTACATATCTGGCTGGTTTGTACTTTGTAGCACTAAAGAACTGTCCATTATTATTTTTTTCTCCTGTTTGTCTAAGAAGCGTTAATACCATAGGTAAATATTCATCCAGAATTGTAATTAACTTTCTTCTACTGTTAACAGTTTCAATAAACCTGCTCTTTACTGATTACGCGTGCCAAGGAAGCAATCACAATTCCTTCCCGAGTTCACTAGACAAATAAGATAATTTTAAATATCACTAAATTATTCTATCCTTCCTCCTCTTAAAGTCCTAAAATATTTATTTTTCACTTAAAAAAACACTTATTGACTGTTCAAAATGGATTGCTGCCAGTAGGCTAATATTGCCAAACATAGTAGATTCTAATGGGCTTCAAACCTGCTCCAGAGAAAACACATTTAAATCTACTTTCAAGTTATTTATTTGCTTAATTACACTTAGGGCTTATGATGAAATGTCAGACTTAATTGTATACAAATTACGTGACTGTGCAGTGATCCAAAAGGTATCGAAGCCCAGATGGCTTCTTCTTAAACTTTTTTTTATTTATATATATATATATATATATATATATATACAGTGGGTACGGAAAGTATTCAGACCCCCTTAAATTTTTCACTCTTTGTTATATTGCAGCCATTTGCTAAAATCATTTAAGTTCATTCTTCTTCCTCATGAATGTACACATAGCACCCCATACTGACAGAAAAACACAGAATTGTTGACATTGTTGCAGAGTTATTAAAAAAGAAAAACTGAAATATCACATGGTCCTAAGTATTCAGACCCTTTGCTCAGTATTTAGTAGAAGCCACCTTTTGATCTAATACAGCCAGGAGTCTTTTTGGGAAAGATGCAACAAGTCTTTCACACCTGGATTTGGGGATCCTCTGCCATTCCTCCTTGCAGATCCTCTCCAGTTCTGTCAGGTTGGATGGTAAACGTTGGTGGACAGCCATTTTTAGGTCTCTCCAGAGATGCTCAATTGGGTTTAAGTCAGGGCTCTGGCTGGGCCATTCAAGAACAGTCACGGAGTTGTTGTGAAGCCACTCCTTCATTATTTTAGCTGTGTGCTTAGGGTCATTGTCTTGTTGGAAGGTAAACCTTCGGCCCAGTCTGAGGTCCTGGAGAAGGTTTTTGTCCAGGATATCCCTGTACTTGGCCGCATTCATCTTTCCCTCGATTGCAACCAGTCGTCCTGTCCCTGCAGCTGAAAAACACCCCCACAGCATGATGCTGCCACCACCATGCTTCACTGTTGGGACTGTATTGGACAGGTGATGAGCAGTGCCTGGTTTTCTCCACACATACCGCTTAGAATTAAGGCCAAAAAGTTCTATTTTGGTCTCATCAGACCAGAGAATCTTATTTCTCACCATCTTGGAGTCCTTCAGGTGTTTTTTTAGCAAACTCCATGCGGGCTTTCATGTGTCTTACACTGAGGAGAGGGTTCTGTCGGGCCACTCTGCCATAAAGCCCCGACTGGTGGAGGGCTGCAGTGATGGTTGACTTTCTACAACTTTCTCCCATCTCCTGACTGCATCTCTGGAGCTCAGCCACAGTGATCTTTGGGTTCTTCTTTACCTCTCTCACCAAGGCTCTTCTCCCCCGATAGCTCAGTTTGGCCGGACGGCCAGCTCTAGGAAGGGTTCTGGTCATCCCAAACGTCTTCCATTTGAGGATTATGGAGGCCACTGTGCTCTTAGGAACCTTAAGTGCAGCAGAAATCTTTTTGTAACCTTGGCCAGATCTGTGCCTTGCCACAATTCTGTCTCTGAGCTCTTCAGACAGTTCCTTTGACCTCATGATTCTCATTTGCTCTGACATGCATTGTGATCTGGAAGGTCTTATATAGACAGGTGTGTGGCTTTCTTAATCAAGTCCAATCAGTATAATCAAACACAGCTGGACTCAAATGAAGGTGTAGAACCATCTCAAGGATGATCAGAAGAAATGGAAAGCACCTGAGTTAAATATATGAGTGTCACAGCAAAGGGTCTGAATACTTAGGACCATGTGATATTTCAGTTTTTCTTTTTTAATAAATCTGCAACAATGTCAACAATTCTGTGTTTTTCTGTCAGTATGGGGTGCTATGTGTACATTCATGAGGAAGAAAAATGAACTTAAATTATTTTAGCAAATGGCTGCAATATAACAAAGAGTGAAAAATTTAAAGGGGTCTGAATACTTTCCGTACCCACTGTATATATATCAGTGTTAATTTTGGCAGCAAATTTCAATTTAGTTTTAGTCTTAGTCTTAGGACTAAAATGGCATTTTAGTTTTAGTCCTATTTTAGTCTTCTGCAAGTGTTTTAGTTTTAGTCGTATTTAGTCGACTAAAACTCCAGTACATTTTAGTCGACTAAAACGCCCTACATTTTAGTCGACTAAAACTCATTTTAGTCATCTATAATCAAATGGGTGTAGTTCAATTGTAATTTGTAATGCATTATTTAAGCATTTCTCTACAATTTCCAAACTCATTATATACTACTGCTGGTCCTGGAGTGAAAATTCTAATATGTTATTATTTATGCTTTGAGCATGCACCAGTGTTAATTTTTGGCAGCAAATTTCAATTTAGTTTTAGTTATAGTCTTTTGACTAAAATGCCATTTTAGTTTTAGTCGTATTTTAGTCTTAAGACTAAAATGCCATTTTAGTTTTAGTCGTATTTTAGTCATCTGAATTGTGTTAGTCGACGAAAACGTTTTAGTCGGTTTTAGTCGACGAAATTAACACTGATATATATATATATATATATATACTTTATATACACTGGCTGGCCAAAAAAAAAAGTCACCACCTGGAAATAACTAAGCAACTAACTAAAGTAAGCATGCAGTAACTATCCTATTGGATAGTTACTGCATGTGCCCAAAGAATAGGATCAGCTGACTACCTTAATATACTGAATGACCAGGTTATTCCATCAATGGATTTTTTCTTCCCTGATGGCACAGGCATATTCCAAGATGACAATGCCAGGATTCATCGGGCTCAAATTGTGAAAGTGTGGTTCAGGGAGCATGAGACATCATTTTCACACATGGATTGGCCACCACAGAGTCCAGAACTTAACCCCATTGAGAATCTTTGGGATGTGCTGGAGAAGGCTTTTATAATGAAGGGCAGAGCTTGATAATGTTATCACACTTGATTGCTAAAGTCAGTCTGAAATCTTATAATTCCCCATCAGGAACTTTCCAAGATGGTGGTTCCTCCACCATCCAATCTTAAGAGCTCAGGGGCACTTCATTCCTGTCAAAGAGGTATGGATCAACTTTGAGTTCATCTTTTACCTTCTTTTAAAAAAGTTGTTCCTAAACTGAAGGGAAACTAGAAAGTTATTTTAATTTGCAACCATTTCAAGCTATTATTATGGTTTACTCATATGGGGTTGTAGATAGTGTTGAGCGAACACGGACTGTATTATTCGTGTTCGTACCGAATAATTGGATTTTTTGTACCCGAACACAGACACGGACACTTTACTGTATGTTCGGGTAAAAATCCGTGTTCGGTCGTTTTATTTCCGGGTTTTGCATGCTTTGGCGCTCTTTTCATGGCGGGCTTTCAACAGCCAATCAACAATCGTTTAACTGGTGTGCCTTAAGCCATCCCAGCCATGCCTGCAAATGTCTCAGTAGCTGTGATTGGCCGTCTGAAGCATGTGACCAAGTCTTTATAAGTTCGAGGCAGCCGCAGCGGCGTCATTATGCTGCTTAGATTCAGGGACAGAGCACACATCAACGTGCTGGCTGCTGATTAGGGAAAGATAGGCAGGAAAAAACCATTTGTGTCCGGATAGAATTGAGGGACAGGTCGGAGTGTTTAGGCAGGGCGAGTTGTAGGCATTTTAGGGATAGAGTCTGCTGAATTATAGGGTCAGTGTCTTCTACAAACTACAATCGATATTGCTGTGTGGGGGGTGGGGTCTGCACTCAATCCTGATCTACGATCTCTTCTCAATCCTGTTAGGGACAGAGTCTGCTGAATTTTAGGGAAACTGTGTTCTACAAACTACAATCGATATTGCTGTGTGGTGTGGGATTGGAGATAGGCAGGTGTCAGTGATCCACATCCATTTTTCTGTGTGTGAGCTGCAGTGAACACAATCTTTTTGGGCTGCAGTGAACACAATCTTTTTGGGCTGCAGTGAACACAATCTTTTTGGGCTGCAGTGAACACAATCTTTTTGGGGTGCAGTGAACAAAATCTTTTTGGGGTGCAGTGAACACAATCCTTTTTGTTGTGCAGTGAACACAATCTTTGTGGGGTGCAGTGAACAAAATCCTTTGTGGGGTGCAGTGAACACAATCTTTTTGGGGTGCAGTGAACAAAATCCTTTTTGGGGTGCAGTGAACAACATCCTTTTTGGGGTGCAGTGAACACAATCTTTTTGGGGTGCAGTGAACAAAATCCTTTGTGGGGTGCAGTGAACACAATCTTTTTGGGGTGCAGTGAACACAATCTTTTTGGGGTGGAGTGAACAACATCCTTTTTGGGGTGCAGTGAACAAAATCCTTTTTGGGGTGCAGTGAACAAAATCATTTTTGGGGTGCAGTGAACACAATCTTTTTGGGGTGCAGTGAACACAATCTTTGTGGGGTGCAGTGAACACAATCTTTTTGGGGTGGAGTGAACAACATCCTTTTTGGGGTGCAGTGAACAACATCCTTTTTGGGGTGCAGTGAACACAATCTTTTTGGGGTGCAGTGAACACAATCTTTGTGGGGTACAGTGAACAGAATCTTTGTGGGGTGCAGTGAACACAATCTTTGGGGGGTACAGTGAACACAATCTTTGTGAGGTGCAGTGAACACAATCTTTGTGGGGTGCAGTGAACACAATCATTGTGGGGTGCAGTGAACTCAATCTTTGTGGGGTACAGTGAACACAATCTCATACTTCTGAAGGTTTGAGGGTGCTGCCTGTTCCATACTCCCCCTACTCCTCATCTAGCCTTTTAGGGGTACAAACAATAGTAATTGGGGCCTAGTGTGGTTGTGTACGTGTGATATACATACACTTTTTTGGGATCATATTTTCTATTCCGCTATTTAATCAAAAACCTTTGGGGATCAGTTAAATTGGGGGATAGTCTGTGTTGGTACGTGTGAGAGAGATCCACCTTTCCAAGTTGTTGGGGTTCATCTCATACTTCTGAAGGTTTGAGGGTGCTGCCTGTTCCATACTCCCCCTACTCCTAGCCTTTTAGGGGTACAAACAATAGTAATTGGGGCCTAGTGTGGTTGTGTACGTGTGATATACATACACTTTTTTGGGATCATATTTTCTATTCCGCTATTTAATCAAAAACCTTTGGGGATCAGTTAAATTGGGGGATAGTCTGTGTTGGTACGTGTGAGAGAGATCCACCTTTCCAAGTTGTTGGGGTTCATCTCATACTTCTGAAGGTTTGAGGGTGCTGCCTGTTCCATACTCCCCCTACTCCTAGCCTTTTAGGGGTACAAACAATAGTAATTGGGGCCTAGTGTGGTTGTGTACGTGTGATATACATACACTTTTTTGGGATCATATTTTCTATTCCGCTATTTAATCAAAAACCTTTGGGGATCAGTTAAATTGGGGGATAGTCTGTGTTGGTACGTGTGAGAGAGATCCACCTTTCCAAGTTGTTGGGGTTCATCTCATACTTCTGAAGGTTTGAGGGTGCTGCCTGTTCCATACTCCCCCTACTCCTAGCCTTTTAGGGGTACAAACAATAGTAATTGGGGCCTAGTGTGGTTGTGTACGTGTGATATACATACACTTTTTTGGGATCATATTTTCTATTCCGCTATTTAATCAAAAACCTTTGGGGATCAGTTAAATTGGGGGATAGTCTGTGTTGGTACGTGTGAGAGAGATCCACCTTTCCAAGTTGTTGGGGTTCATCTCATACTTCTGAAGGTTTGAGGGTGCTGCCTGTTCCATACTCCCCCTACTCCTAGCCTTTTAGGGGTACAAACAATAGTAATTGGGGCCTAGTGTGGTTGTGTACGTGTGATATACATACACTTTTTTGGGATCATATTTTCTATTCCGCTATTTAATCAAAAACCTTTGGGGATCAGTTAAATTGGGGGATAGTCTGTGTTGGTACGTGTGAGAGAGATCCACCTTTCCAAGTTGTTGGGGTTCATCTCATACTTCTGAAGGTTTGAGGGTGCTGCCTGTTCCATACTCCCCCTACTCCTAGCCTTTTAGGGGTACAAACAATAGTAATTGGGGCCTAGTGTGGTTGTGTACGTGTGATATACATACACTTTTTTGGGATCATATTTTCTATTCCGCTATTTAATCAAAAACCTTTGGGGATCAGTTAAATTGGGGGATAGTCTGTGTTGGTACGTGTGAGAGAGATCCACCTTTCCAAGTTGTTGGGGTTCATCTCATACTTCTGAAGGTTTGAGGGTGCTGCCTGTTCCATACTCCCCCTACTCCTAGCCTTTTAGGGGTACAAACAATAGTAATTGGGGCCTAGTGTGGTTGTGTACGTGTGATATACATACACTTTTTTGGGATCATATTTTCTATTCCGCTATTTAATCAAAAACCTTTGGGGATCAGTTAAATTGGGGGATAGTCTGTGTTGGTACGTGTGAGAGAGATCCACCTTTCCAAGTTGTTGGGGTTCATCTCATACTTCTGAAGGTTTGAGGGTGCTGCCTGTTCCATACTCCCCCTACTCCTAGCCTTTTAGGGGTACAAACAATAGTAATTGGGGCCTAGTGTGGTTGTGTACGTGTGATATACATACACTTTTTTGGGATCATATTTTCTATTCCGCTATTTAATCAAAAACCTTTGGGGATCAGTTAAATTGGGGGATAGTCTGTGTTGGTACGTGTGAGAGAGATCCACCTTTCCAAGTTGTTGGGGTTCATCTCATACTTCTGAAGGTTTGAGGGTGCTGCCTGTTCCATACTCCCCCTACTCCTAGCCTTTTAGGGGTACAAACAATAGTAATTGGGGCCTAGTGTGGTTGTGTACGTGTGATATACATACACTTTTTTGGGATCATATTTTCTATTCCGCTATTTAATCAAAAACCTTTGGGGATCAGTTAAATTGGGGGATAGTCTGTGTTGGTACGTGTGAGAGAGATCCACCTTTCCAAGTTGTTGGGGTTCATCTCATACTTCTGAAGGTTTGAGGGTGCTGCCTGTTCCATACTCCCCCTACTCCTAGCCTTTTAGGGGTACAAACAATAGTAATTGGGGCCTAGTGTGGTTGTGTACGTGTGATATACATACACTTTTTTGGGATCATATTTTCTATTCCGCTATTTAATCAAAAACCTTTGGGGATCAGTTAAATTGGGGGATAGTCTGTGTTGGTACGTGTGAGAGAGATCCACCTTTCCAAGTTGTTGGGGTTCATCTCATACTTCTGAAGGTTTGAGGGTGCTGCCTGTTCCATACCCCCCCTACTCCTAGCCTTTTAGGGGTACAAACAATAGTAATTGGGGCCTAGTGTGGTTGTGTACGTGTGATATACATACACTTTTTTTGGATCATATTTTCTATTCCGCTATTCAATAAAAACCTTTGAGGATCAATTGAATTGCGGGATAGTCTGTGTCGGTACGTGTGAGAGAGATCCACCTTTCCAAGTTGTTGGGGTTCATCTCATACTTCTGAAGGTTTGAGGGTGCTGCCTGTTCCATACTCCCCCTACTCCTCATCTAGCCTTTTAGGGGTACAAACAATAGTAATTGGGGCCTAGTGTGGTTGTGTACGTGTGATATACATACACTTTTTTTGGATCATATTTTCTATTCCGCTATTCAATAAAAACCTTTCTAGGGCAAGATCTTAAATTACAGAAATATGAGGAGACCGTCAAATAAGGGCCGTGGCCTGGGTCGTGGTGCTGCTGGTAGAGCTCCTGTTGCAAGGAGAGGACATGGTCGATCTGTGCCAGCTACACGCACAAGTGAAACACCTTCCTCAAGTGTGAGTAGGCGACAGAACCTGCATCAGTATTTGGTAGGGCATCAAACGCCCCTAGAAGTGATGAGGCCAGAACAAGTTGAGGCGATAGTAGATTGGTTTGCTGCTGACAGTGCCTCCAGTTCCTTCACATTGTCTCCCACCCAGTCTACTGCAGAAAGGTCAGAGTTGGCACCTGCAGCCAATGTCCAACCGTCTTTCACCTCACCCCCTTGCAAATCAGGCCAGCAGTCTGAGCCCCAAGCCATACAGCAGTCTCTTATTCTTTTTGAGGACTCTGTCAGCAGGGTTTCCCAGGGCCATCCACCTAGCCCTGCCCCAGAAGTGGAAGAGATTGAGTGCAGCGATGCCCAACCACTTATTTCTCAAGATGAGTACATGCAAGGATCATCGCAGCACGTCTCCGATGATGACGAAACGCAGGTGCCAACTGCTGCGGCGTTCAGCATTGTGGAGACCGACAAGGAGGGCAGGGGTGAAGACTGGGTGGAAGATGATGTGGAGGACGATGAGGTCCTCGACCCCACATGGAATGAACGTCATGCAGGTGACCTGAGTAGTTTGGAGGAAGAGGCGGTGGTCGCACAGAGCCACCAGCACAGCAGAAGAGGGAGCAGGGTGCAGAAGCGGAGCGGCCGTGCCCTAGACACTACGCCCGCTACTGCCCAACGCAGCAAGGGAACGAGCGCACCAAAGTCAGCTCAAAGGAGTTCTCTAGCGTGGAAGTTCTTTAGAAAATGTGCTGATGACAGGACACGAGTGGTTTGCACCCTGTGCAATCAGAGCTTGAAGCGAGGCATGAACCTTCTCAACCTGAGCACAACCTGCATGATCAGGCATCTAAGTGCAAAGCACGAGCTGCAGTGGAGTACACACCTTCAAAACCAAGAAACATCTCTGGCTCATCCTGCTTCCTCTTCTGCTGCAGTCTCGGCCGCTCCAGCCACATCTGTAGTGATACCGGCACCTGCCACCCCGCAAACAGACGATCTGTCAGCAACACCACCACCTGGGTCACCAACAACCATCTCCACAATGTCCCGTGGAAGCGTTCAGCTTTCCATCTCCCAAACACTTGAGAGGAAGAGGAAGTACCCCCCTACCCACCCGCGATCCCTGGCCCTGAATGCCAGCATTTCAAAATTATTGGCCTTTGAAATGCTGTCATTCCGTCTGGTGGAGACGCACAGTTTTAAAAACCTTATGTCGGTGGCTGTCCCACAGTACGTCGTGCCCAGCCGCCACTACTTTTCCAGGCAAGCCATCCCTTCCCTGCACAACCAAGTGGGGGAAAATATCAGGTGTGCACTGCGCAACGCCATCTGTGCCAAGGTCCACCTAACTACGGATACGTGGACCAGTAAGCACGGTCAGGGGCGTTATATCTCCCTAACGGCACACTGGGTAAATGCAGTGGCGGATGGGCCTGAGGCGGATAGCAATTTGGCGCATGTCCTTCCACCACCGAGGATTGCAGGGCGCTTCAGTTTGCCTCCTGTTCGTAACTCCTCCTACTCCGCTTCCTCATCCTCTACCGCCTCCTCATCCGGACAGCGTAACACCTTCACCACCAACTTCAGCACGGCCAGGGGTAAACGACAGCAGGCAGTTTTACAACTTGCCTGTTTGGGGGACAAACCACACACCGCGCAGGAGTTGTGGAGGAGCATGGAACAGCAGACAAATGAGTGGTTGCTGCCAGCGAGCCTCAAGCCCGGCCTGGTGGTGTGTGATAACGGGCGAAATCTCATAGCAGCTCTGGGCCTAGCCGGTTTGACGCACATCCCTTGCCTGGCGCATGTGCTGAATTTGGTGGTGCAGAGGTTCCTTAAAAACTACCCCGATATGTCAGAGCTGCTGCAGAAAGTGCGGGCCGTTTGTGCGCACTTTCGGCGTTCTCACCCTGCTGCTGCTCGCCTGGCAGCGCTGCAGCGTAACTTCGGCCTTCCCGCTCACCGCCTCATATGTGACGTGCCCACAAGGTGGAACTCCACCTTGCACATGCTGGAAAGACTGTGCGAGCAGCAGCAGGCCATAGTGGAGTTTCAGCTGCAGCACGCACGCGTGAGTCGCTCTGCGGAACAGCACCACTTCACCACCAATAACTGGGCCTCCATGCGAGACCTGTGTGCCTTGTTGCGCTGTTTTGAGTACTCCACCAACATGGCCAGTGGCAATGACGCCGTTCTCAGCTTAACTATCCCACTTCTATGCCTCCTTGAAAAAACAATTCGGGCGATGATGGAAGAGGATGTGGCACAGGATGAGGAGGAGGAGGAGGATGAAGAGGTAACATTTCCAAGGCTTTCAGGGCAGTCATTCGCAAGGGGCTCCGAGGGTGGGTTCCTGCACACGCAAACGCCAGGGACGCAATTGTCCAGCAGGGGCACAGTTCTGGAGGATGAGGAGGATGAGGAGGAGGAGGAGCTGGAGGAGGAGATGGAACCATGTTCACAGCAGGGTGGCACCCAGGCCAGCTCATGGCCATCACTGGTGCGTGGCTGGGGGGATACAGAGGACAAGGACGATACACCTCCCACAGAGGACAGCCTTTCGTCGCCTCTGGGCAGCCTGGCACACATGAGCGATTACATGCTGCAGTGTCTCCACAACGACCGCCGAGTTGCCCACATTCTAACTTGTGCTGATTACTGGGTGGCCACGCTGCTGGATCCCCGTTACAAGGACAACGTACCGTCCTTAATTCACTCACTGGAGCGCGATCGCAAGATGCGCGAGTACAAGCGCACGCTGGTAGACGCCATGCTGCTGGCATTCCCATCTGACAGCGGGGCCACAGTGGAAGCACAAGGCAGAGGAGGAGGAGGAGGAGGTCGCCAACGCAACCAGGGCACCGCCAGCACCTCAGAAGGCAGGGTTAGCATGGCCGAAATGTGGAAAAGCTTTGTCAGCACGCCACAACAAACAGCAGCACCAGCAGCTCAGATGGAACGTCTTAGCAGGAGGCAGCATTTTACCAACATGGTGGAGCAGTATGTGTGCACACGCCTACATGTAGTGAATGACGGGTCTGCCCCCTTCAACTTCTGGGTCTCCAAATTGGGCACATGGCCTGAGCTTGCCCTTTACGCCTTGGAGGTGCTGGCGTGCCCTGCAGCCAGTGTATTATCTGAACGGGTATTTAGCACGGCTGGGGGCGTTATAACAGACAAGCGCAGCCGCCTGTCCAGAGACAATGTGGACAAGCTCACGTTCATTAAAATGAACCAGGCATGGATCCCACGGGACTTTTCCGTACCTTATGCAGAATAGCAATGGATACCGACCTTACCCACCCATTGTTCCATTTTTGCTCTTTCTCACTCTTTTGGGGTGTACCCTCATTTAACATTTTTGAAAAGAAGCAGTGTTGGCTACCTCGTCCTCCTCCTCAGGGCCAGATTAATGTAGGGGCTATTGGAGCTGCAGCTCCAGGCCCCTACCTTTTATATAGGCCCCGGGTTGGCCATATTCACTGTTACCGCTCTTCTGTCACTTGTAAACACAGAAGTCTGGCTTCTATGCTCGCTTCCCCAGGCAGCACCCTCAGAACCTCCCCACACAGCGTGAAGGCCGGACAAGGAGGGACAGTTGGCGATGCATGGATGTGTTTATGGGCTTCAGAGACAGCATCCCATGTTGAATTAGGCATGCATGGCTGCACCCTTCCTCCTCTGGGTGCATGGCAAGGCACGGCCCTTAAGGCCCTTCAAAATCCTCAGCACCAAGCCCATGATGCTGTTAATCCGGCCCTGGTCCTCCTCCACCGCCGCTTCCACCTACACCGCCCATAGGTGTGCGCAGCCTATTGCATTAAGGTGTGCACCCCAAAGTTGAAATACACATGCATGTGTTTGCCAGCAGGGAGAGTAATGTATCGGGGCCATGTACCTGTAGGCAAGGAGAAATAGAGCAGAGCAGGTCCCAGGGAGATCTTTCCCATCTCCTCACTGGCAATGCTATGTGCCCTAGGTGATTAGGGTGTGCCCAGGCACACCCAGCACACCCTGTGCGCACGCCTATGTCACCGCCACATCCACCACCACCTCAACCTCCCTCCTACTCCATATGGGCCTCGTCCTTCAGAGATGAAGAAGAACATTGTTTTATTTTTCTGTTTTTTTTTTGTTGTTTTAAGTTATTTCCCTATCCACATTTGTTTGCAGAGCACTTGCCATGCTCTTAATTACGTTTTGCTGCCATTTGCAGCACTCTAGCCCTTTCCTTTGGTGTTTTAGAGCCATTTTAGTGCCTTAAAGTTCGGGTCCCCATTGACTTCAATGGGGTTCGGTGTCCGGGAAAAGTTCGGTAAAAGTCCGGGACACGGACCCGGACTTTTTTTTAAAGTTCGGCCGAACCCGTCGAACACGGACATCTAGGTGTTCGCTCAACCCTAGTTGTAGAGACTCCAAAGACATGCTGGTAGGTTAATTGGATCCTGTATAAAAATTGTCCCTACTATGTATGTATGAATGTGAGTTAGGGACCTTAGATTGTAAGCTCCTTGAGGGCAGGGACTGATGTGAATATGTAATGTACTGTATATGTAAAGCGCTGTGTAAATTGACAGCGCTATATAAGTACAAGAAATAAAACAAAACAAAAATAATAGAGTTGTAGAAGCTCCTTGGCTATAGGTCAGACCATTGTTGCCAGTGTGTAAAACTAATTACAGAACAAGCCACCGTAAAAAGTTTTTTTTTTATTATTTTGGAGCCAACTGAGACATGCAGTTGGCTTCAAATTCCAACTCCAAAACAGCTCTAACTCCAAAACAACTCCAAACTATTATTAGGCAGTCTTTTCTAAAATCCTTTCAATTTAAACTACATTGGAATTACATGTCCATTAAATTATGCAATGAGCAAGCAAAATCTAGCATTTAGCAAAGAAAAGTAAGGACTTTCTAGAGAGGGGTCATGTTGGTTGCTCATCTTTACCGTGTAGTGCATTATAAGTGAACCAAGATTTCTTATTTTGTGTTAATTTGCTTGAAGAATGTAAGGCATATAGCAGTGCACAGTTAACTACCGTATTTTTCGCCGTATAAGACGCACTTTTTCTTCCCCAAAACTGGGGGGGGAAAGTTGGTGCGTCTTATACGGCAAATACACATTTTGCCTGCTGACGTCGCAATGGGGGCGGTGCCGGTGCGTGCGTCAGTCACGCACCGTCACCGCCCGATCTCCTTCCCGCCGGACTGATCGGAAGACCGAGAGAGCCGCCGTCAAAGAAGACAGAAGAGGACGAGAGGAGCAGCGCCGTGGACGGTTCCCGGAATCCCGGCGCCGTCAGAAGAAGAGGAGGAGAGGAGCAGCGCCATGGACGGTTCCCGGAATCCCGGCACCGTCAGAAGAAGAGGACGAGAGGAGCAGCGCTGTGGACGTCTCGCAGGCAGCCCAGGAGAGCAGGTAAGTGATTGAAGCCGACCTGTGCCATGCCTGTACCATCACCTGTGCCATGCCTAAAACATCACCTGTGCCATGCCTAAAACATCACCTGTGCCATGCCTAAAACATCACCTGTGCCATGCCTATACCCTCACCTGTGCCATGCCTAAAACATCACCTGTGCCATGCCTATACCCTCACCTGTGCCATGCCTATACCCTCACCTGTGCCATGCCTATACCCTCACCTGTGCCATGCCTGTACCATTACCTGTGCCATGCCTATACCATCACCTGTGCCATGCCTATACCCTCACCTGTGCCATGCCTGTACCATCACCTGTGCCATGCCTATACCCTCACCTGTGCCATGCCTGTACCATGCCTATACCATCACCTGTGCCATGCCTATACCATCACCTGTGCCATGCCTATACCCTCACCTGTTGATATAAAATATTTTACTGCAGTATTTGGTTCAGAATCTTTTTTTTCTAGATTTTCCTCCTTTAAAATTATGTCTTATGTGCCGGTGCGTCTTATATGGCGAAAAATACGGTAATTGAGAATTTTAACTACTTGCCTACTGGGCACTTTCAACCACTTCCTGCCCAGGTCAATTTTCAGCTTTCAGGGATATCGCAATTTGAATGACAATTGCGTGGTCATGCAACACTGTACCCCAATAATTTGTATCATTTTTTGAGACAGATAGAGTTCTTTTGGTGGTATTTAATCACCACTGGGTTTTTTATTTTTTTGCTAAACAAACTTATAAAAGACTGAAAATTTTGAAAAAAAAATAATTTTCTTTGTTTCTGTTATAAAATGTAAAAGTAATTGCAAGTAAATTAAAAGAAAAAAGCACTGATGGGCACTGATGAGGCTGCACTGATGGGCACTGAAGAGGCTTCACTGATGGGCACTGATGAGGCTGCACTGATGGGCACTGATGAGGCTGCACTGATGTGCACTGATGAGGCTGCACTGATGAAGGGGCACTGATGGGCACTGATGAGGCAGCACTGATGGGCACTGATAAGCTGCACCGATAGGCGCTGATAAGGAGGCACTGATAAAGCTGTACTGATAGGCCACACTGATGGACACTGGTATGCTGCACTCATGGTCACTGGTGAGCACTGATATACTGCACTGATGGACACTGATTGGGACTGTGCCCTGATAATCAGTGTAAATGTGTGCTGTCACAGGATAGCTGGTCGTCGGCTTTCCTTTCCTCACACAATGACAGCGCTGAGGAAAGGAAATTCTGATAATCAACATTTGTTTACAATAAATCAGCTGTGATTAAACACAACTGATCACATGGTAAAAGGCCGCTGTGTTTGGCCCTTTACCTTGATCTGTGATCAGCTGTGTCTGCCCCCTCAGGGTGGCGGGATTCTCGGAGAGTGTCAATAGACACCTTTCAAGAACTGGACAGCCAGGCTGTAGCCGTCTTTCAGCTATAACGCAGCCGGCAAGGGGTTAAAGTGTATGTCAAGCCAAAAATGTTTTCATCTTCTTTTTAGAACTATTCTCTACTCCCTAAAGCCAGCCATACATTGATCAAAACTCAGCCGGAGCAGCAGGGATTGCTGATGCATGGCCACTTTGGTTGAAGAGAAGTGGATCAACCAATCTACTTCTCTTCAACCACCCTGTTGGAAAATTTCCTTCTGATCAGTGCTGAAGGCTATAGGCTACAGTGCTGATCAGTCTCCTGATGGCGGGGAAAAGCCTTCCCATTGTAAGAATACAAAGACACAGTAGGGAGGATTTCCCCATTCACCTCGAATGTTTGGATAGGTGAATCAAGTCAGTTTTTTTCCTTCCACCCACTGGTTGAACAAAAAGAACTGACTCATCTATGGTAAACTTTAAAAAGGTTTAAGCCTTTTACCAGAATAGTTAAAGAATGATCATCTGGGCTATTGCTTAAAGTGTATGTCAAACTAAAATCTTTTTTTATTTTTGGATAGAGTTGGGTTGGATTAGAATTCCTGTTGAGTTTTAATTACTACATAAAGCTGTTTACCATCATTTCCTGTCCTGCTGACATTTTACCAGACAGGAAGTGAGGGCAACCGTCCAACACCAACACCAACAGAAATAAGAACTACTTTCTTCAGTAGGGGAAAGCTGGAATACCTGTCTGATTTGTATTTCTATCTGTGCGTTCAGCAGGTTTTCCCTGACTTCTTGTCTTGTATAATATTGTTCGCAAGACAGGAAACGATGGTAAACCTAATAGAGCTTTATGTAGCAGTTAAAATTCAGCAGAAATTCTATTCCAAACCAAAAAATAAAAAAACGTTTTTGGTTTGGCATACACTTTACCGGTTCCAGACCGCCAGCTGCAGATTTACTCCTCCTGCAAGAACCAAAGGAAGGTATACGTCGGTCATGCGCCAGCAGCTAGGGGGCAAGCGCGCACCTGCAGCGGGTGTGCTCCCACCCCAACTGGGCAGCGGGGACTCCGATGCATGGGTCCAGCGGCTCTGATTGCCGCCAGCCACCCGCGATCGTTCCCCACTGAGAGAGAAGAGCGGTCAGCTGTTGTAAACACAGCTGACTGTTCTTCTCTCTGGAATAATGAGAGTGCCTGTGATCCTTCTATATAGGATCACAGGTCTCTGTGATCATTTCAAAAGCCCATCCCCCATCCAGTTAGAATCACTCCCCTAGGCTTACATTTACGCTTATTGTGATTTTTTTTTTTTTTTTTTTACCAAAAATATGTAACAGAAAATAAATTGGCCTAAAATGTTAAAAAATTTAGATTTTAACATTTTTATTTTTTTTTGGGAATGTTATATAGCAGAAAGTGAAAAATATAGTTATAGAATTGTCACTCTTTTTTTGTTTATTGCGCAAAAAAATAAAAATCGCAGAGGTGATCAAATACCACCAAAAGAAAGCTCTATTTGTGGGAAAAAAGGACATCAATTTTATTTAGGTACAGCGTTGCATGACCGTGCAATTGTCCGTTAAAGAAACGCAGTCCCGAATCGCAAAAAATGGCCTGGTCATTAAGCAGACAAATCCTTCCAGTCCAGAAGTGGTTAAGGGTCCATGCAAACTGGACTTAACTTCCCTGGCGGTAACCCCGAGCGTGACTCGGGGTGGATTTTTCAGTGCAGGATCGGTATCCCCGAGTCACGCTCGGGGTAGATGTGCAGAGAGCGCAGCGGTGTTCTCTTACCTTCTTCTGGCGATCCAGCGATGATCTCCCACTGCTGTGATCACCAGCTGAGATCCCCGCCGCTCTCCGTTGGTCTGATGACTTCCTAGTTCCGTTCCCTGCAGCAGCAATGCTGCATGGGAGCGGAACTAGGGAGGGAAATTCAAAAAACGTTGCAAAAAACACAAACACATAACACATTTTATATTATATATATTATATGCATATATATATAAATATATATATATATATATATATATATATATATATATATATATGTATGTATGTATATATATATGCACACACACACACACATATATATATACCTATATACACACATATATATAAAATTATATTATTGATTCGATTATAATTCATGCGTTATATATTATATATATATATATATATACACACACATATATATATATAATATATAACACATGAATTATAATCTAATCAATAATATAATTTTATTATATATATTATATATTATATAATAAAATTATATTATTGATTCGATTATAATTCATGCGTTTGTGTTTCAAATTTATCACATCTGGGATGTCTACTAGAGTCTTGTTTTGGTCAGGTTTAAGTCAGTAATTACTAAGAATTGTAGGCCTATAATACATAACGCCAAATTTCCATGAAAAAAATTGTACCGCTTTTGGTACAGAATTCCTGACAGAATCATACCGCCAGGGAGGTTAAAAAAACACTAGTTCCCTTGGCAGAAAAAAAAAAATGCTCATATAGAGCGTTTTTGTACAGGAGTGTAGCAAAGTTTAGGAGCTTTTTTTTTCGCCAGAAAACTGCTCTCAAAAATGCAAACTAGAAGGTGTTTTTTTTTTCTTCCTCTTAATGCTGAGCTTAAAAGTTGGCGCTAAACGTCCTAATGTGCATGAACACATAGAATAACACTGAGCCGCTTCTACAGACAAAACCCTAAACTCCTGGGTAGTCTTTAGCAATAGCCCAGATGATCATTCTTTGACTATTCTGTCTACTCTAGCAGCTATCGCTTGATATCATTACTGTTTTGTTTTCTTCTACCCACAACATCAGACTGAACATCACAGTAATTGGATTGTCTGGAAAATTCTATTTCAAACTGATTATTCGTGTACAAAACAATCACTTTCATACTTTCATTTTTTTTTTTTTTTTTTTTTACTTTTTAAAGAAAAAAACGTTTGACATTGAAATTGATTGATGCAGGAGAATTTTGTATTTGTGTTGCTTTAAAGTGGTAATAAACTCAAAACCAAAAATGTATTATAAGTAGACACCAAGAATTGCTTGCTGAGAGTAAGCTGCCCGCATCCCGGAACTCAAAATCTAATGTTTTGGTCCCCCTTAGGTGGGATTTTATGGGGCATAAATAGAAAGTCTCTTTAAAATGAATAAATGTTATTACATAACAAAATATAAAAAAAACAAAATAAATAAATAAGTTACAATATACAGGCATGTAACGGATACAATATTTAAAATACGATATATAACATAAATATTTTGAACTTGTGATTGAACCCTGTTCTTTTTTTCAAACAGACTGAGCATTGGTAGTTCAATACCCCCAACGAAGAGATTAAACCCTTATTTCTCGAAACGCGTTGGGTTTGTACTCCTGTTTATCAGTCACCACAGATCATGGTTGTACAATAAGTTATATACTGCATTGATTTTTTGCCTGTATATTATAACTTATATTTTGTTATGTAATAAAATGTATTAATTTTAAAGTGACTTTCTATTTATGCCCCATAAAATCCCACCTAAGGGGGACCAATACATTAGATTATAAGTAGACACAAACACAAAAACCTCCTGTGGGCCCGCACAATGTAAGTTGGCTATACTTCCATTCTGGCTTGTATAGATTGCACCTCGTCTTGCTGACCTCTTAAGACTCTTAAGTCTGGGGGACTGTGGAACAACTGGAACCATAAAGGCACACAGACCTATTGCATTATCCTAGAAACCATCACTTTATTATTATAAAAAGTGGTAAGTATTATACTCACAAGATGAAAAATGTATCAAGCACATTATATAGTACAGCGTCATCCAATCCACACTGCATCATATCATGTGGTAGGAGAAGGTGAAGATCCAATAGGCTAACGTGTTTTGAGGACTAGCCTCCTTTTTTAGTTTTTCCCCTCCTCTATTTCACCCTAGTAATCTGGCCAGTAACACACCAACTGTATTAGAGTGCCCCCACTCCGGAAGAAGGAGCACAGAGACACCCTTGGACAGCAGCATTGGTAATCTGGGGGGAGGGGAGTGCTAAATGTATTAGCAAATTTAGATACACTAACAAATTGAAGCCAAACTCCAGCTCACAATTTAAAATCAGTTACAGCAACAGTGGGGTTGATTTGCTAAAACTAGAGAGTGCCAAATCTGGTGCAGCTCTGCATAGAAACCAATAGGCTTCCAGCTTTTTTTTTTTTTTTTATCAAAGCTTAAGGCCTCTTTCACACGGAGCGGACCATATTGCGATCCGCTCCGGCACTTTTTTTTTTACAGACATTGATGACACGGATGATATACGGACATAATGTATGTCTATGGGATTGCGGATGTCAGCGGATGACACCGCTGACATCCGATTTTGGGTCCTTTCCGTTTTTTAAACGGAAGAAAAATAGGGTTCTGTTCAGTTCCAAAAAACGGAACAGAATTGAAAGGACGCAAATTGGATGTCAGCGGATGGTCATCCGCTGACATCTGCAATCCCATTGACATGCATTATGTCCGTATATCACCCGCAAACGGATGGGGTGATATACGGACATACGGAACGCCCGTGTGAAAGAGGCCTAAAGCTTAACTCCACTTTTGGTGAGGAAAAAAAACATCCCCCTCTGGGTGATCTATGTACATTGCAAGGATTTTAACAAACTTTGTTGCAGATTCCTACCTTTTTGTTATTCTGAAGAAATCATTGTTTGTTCTTTTGTGCCTCTGTGCTGAGTGAGTCAAATGGGAGTGATTTCATAATTATCTATCAGCTGTGGCAGCTGCAGGCTCTAATGAGGAAATCTGCTGGGCCTGCATCCCTTTAGATGTGTTCCTATTGGGATTATCTCACCAAAAACGTTTTTGTTGCAGGGGATGCCAGAAATCTGACTTGTATCTTAGTGCAGACTTCTGGGAAAATTGGTGAGCCAATCACACAAGCAGGAAATGATGTTTCTGGGGTGTGGTCAGTATACATTCTGTGTACAGAACACCTCCAGGTAGCCATATTGCATTGCAATTTCAGAAAATTACAACAGCTGCAGATTAAAAAGGAAAGGTAATTTTCAACATTCAATTACAATATGATTTGTGTTGCAATTGTATACGCTATATTGTCTTTTCTTTGTTTGCTGATTTTTTCCCCATGAAAGTGGAGTTACCCTTTAATTGAACAAGCTGAAGTTAGAAGCTGATTGGCTACCATGCACAGCTGCACCAGATTTTTGCACTCTTCAGCTTTAGTAAATCAGTCCCAGTGTTTTATCCCTATGGGATAAAGGTTTAACATAAATAAACTAAGGCCTCTTGCACATGATACTTCTGTTTGAGCATCTTCTTTTTCAGACTTTTTTTCTTATGTATTTGCGCATATATGTATTTCTTATGTATTTGTGTTCTTATGTATTTGTGCATATATGCTTTTGTGCATTTTCACGCGCACTTGTGTATTTTTGTGCAAATGCGTAAAAAAACGTATTTCACACATTTGTGCACATTTGCGCGTATTATCACACATAGGGCATAAATTACCAAAAAATTTGGTTTTTCTTATTCTTTTTTACTGAAGAATGCACGGTGCTTGTTTACGCGCCTGTGTGCACAGGCACATTACAATTAATGGGCTGTATTTTAGCTCAGTTAACAAAAAAAAAAAAAAGCTGTACTGTGCTTTTTCAAGCTGCATTGTGGCCCTTGTTAGTAGTAAATTATTAATCCTAAATCTGTAACTGATATATCTGCAAGGGAGGCTATATTTTTGTAAAACAATAGACCTACTGGCCAGATAACCAGTTGAAAATAAGGGAAAGCAGAGGCAGACTGGCAACTTTCGGCCCAGGGGGCAAGTACAAACCAGAGGCCCATGGTACAGCCACTCGGCCCCTCTCCCACTTTCCTGCACCCTCCCTCCCACTCTCCCAATCCTCCTCCTGACCCCCATTCCAAGCTGAGGCCCTGTTCCAGATACTCTCTACTTACCGTCTGAATCCAGGTTCCCGACCTGGCCAGCAGGGGAAGGTTGGGGGGAGCTGGGACAGCTCGGTTGGGGCTGGCTGGGGCAGAAGAGTCTCCAGTGGGGCATGGAATGGGCCTCTGCTCAGACACAGTTTACACCATGTATACTGGGGGGGAGGCCTGCGCTCTGTCCTTGTCTTCAACCCTCACTCAGTAGGTCAGTGGTGGGGACTTTTTACTTCTCTTCACTAGGAATAATTTAGGCATGTCTGTGGCAAAAGCTGTGCAGCCTTTTTACAGGTCATTAGATCGGCCCAGGGGGCAATTGCCCCCTGGCCCAGTCCTCACCTGAGGGAAAGAAAACCTAATGTTAGAATTGGTAAGCTGCAATATAATAAATGTTTTCTTTAACCACTTAAGCCCCGGAAGATTTTACCCCCTTCCTGACCAGGGCCTATTTTGCGATTCGGCACTGCGTGATTTTAACGGACAATTGCACGCTCATGCGACGCTGTACCTAAACAAATTTGACGTCCTTTTTTCCCACAAACAGAGCTTTCTTTTTGTGGTATTTGATCACCTGTGCGTTTTTTTGATCATGCGCTATAAACAAAAAAAGAGCGTCAATTTTGCAAAAATAACAATATTTTTCAAATTTTTTTTTATATGAAATTCCCAAAAAAAAAGTAAAAATCAATTTTTTAACATTTTAGGCCAATTTGTTTTCTGGTACATATGTTTGGTAAAAAAAATTGCAAAAAGTGTATTTTGATTGGTTTGCGCAAAAGTTATTGCATTTACTAATTAAGGGAAAGATTTTTGTCATTTTTGTTGTTTTTTTTTTAACGAGTAATGGCGGCGATCTGCGTTTTTTTTTGTGGGACTGCGACATTGCGGTGGACAGATCGGACCCTTGACTGATATTTTTGACACTTTTGGGGTTACCAGTGACATTACTGCAGTAATCAGTGCTATACATATGCACTGTTACTGTAAAAATGACACTGGCAGTGAAGGAGTTAACTTTATTGGCGAGGGAGGGGTTAAGTGTGTCCCTAGGGGCGTGTTTCTAATTGTGATTGGCTGTGGCTACTAGTGTAAGAACAGAGATCAACGGTCCTACATAGTAGAACCGTATGATCTCCATTCTTACACAGGGAAGAATGACAGGCGGCTTTGTTTACAGTAGCCGCCTGCCTTTCTTCCGGTGTAACGGATGATCGCAAGTGCCCGGCGGACAACGGGTCCACCAGGCACACCCGCGGGGGGCCCGTGACCGCGTGGGAGCGTGCCTCCGGCGGCATGCGCTCGCTCCCTAGAGCCTCACAGGCTAGCGACGTAGCTCTACGTTGCTTTGCCTGTGAGGGGCTGACCGCCGCAGTAAATAGTCGTGCGGCGGTCGGCAAGCGGTTAACGTTTAATACCGCTTTATGGGATCATCTCAGACATTTAAATGAAATGGTCACATGAAATAGTTGATCTTAGGAAATATCGATGACTGTATGGCCAGCAATAATGACCTGACCCCTTTATTCATCCACCTAGTGACTCCATGCTTGAAAAGATCACACATGACAACCAGCAATATTTAAGAAAATTAGGCTGACCCTGGAGTACACATCAAAGTACAAAATTGTGAAAAGACAGAAAGAAAGCTCATAAAATGCAACAGGGAATATGAACACAACAAATAAGTAATAGGAGACTGGAATAAAGGTGAACTAGTTATAAAAGTCTCAATATTCAAAACAACAATTTGTATTTTGCTGATCCTCGCGAAACATTTATTTAGCCCCCGTGGATAGTATTCTGCCCTGTCGCATAGAAAAGACAAACTGGCAGTATACGTTGTGTGCTCCTTACTCCAGCCCCGGCTAGATCTGCTGGTTCGGGGGAATTACATAAAGATGACAAGCGAGACAGGGGAGAGAATAGATGCTGCTTTGCGTTGTGGCCTCGGGTCCTGTACGCAGATCACATCTCAAATGAAGCACTTCAGAAATGCCTCTAACATGTTTATGCCATTATATACCTTTCTGAGAAGATTTTCACCAGGTTACAGAGAAGTGCAATATAATGACATATTTGGGTCACGTTTGAATGCCCAAAGTTCATACTGATTGTGCTTAATAGGAAGAAGGGCTTTCTGCTGAGTTGCAAACAAAAAGACATGAATTCTGATGCGGCCCTGCACCCTTTTCTAAGGAGGTTTAATTCAACACCGGGATCAAATGCTGCAGATGTTTTAGAACATCTTCATGCAACCAAGTGATTGCATTAGGCTTTATGCAGGAAATATATTTTATACTGTATTCACAGTGGTGCCAGGCAGTGAGTTTTATATAAATAGCATTTGTAAAGCTGAACCCTATGTAGGTTTTTGTTTAAATCCAGTCTATATTTCTTATTATTATAAGTGGAGCGCTACCCCCAAAGGAGCAGCTTGGTAGATTGGCCAGGGTTCTTTTTCCAAACAGTTTCCCAGCAGTTAGACCAGTGCTGTATCTTGGCCTAGGCCAACAAGGCCCAGGCCTAGGGCGGCACTTTGCAGGGGGGCAGCAAAAAAAGCTGCACCCTGCACAAAAAAAAAAACAGCTTCCTCCCGGGTCCCGCACGAAAAGGGTCTCTGCCGGCTTGCGCTACACTTTTAATATAGTGCCAGTCTTATGGGGTGAATTGGGCCAGAGGGCAGAGTCCAGGAGGCAAATCGGTCTGGCACCCCCATAAAGCAGTCAGTGATGAGGCTGCACAGATGGGCACTAATGAGGCTGAACGTATGGGAACTGATGAGGCTACGCTGATGGGCACTGATTGACTTATGGTCTGTGGTTCACAGATGACAGGGCGGGTCGTAAACATTAAAGGGTGTGGCCTTTACAGGAAGGGGTGGGTCATATGTAAATTAGGGGGTGCACACATTTAGTCAGGCCTAGGGCAGCACAAAACCTAAATACACTACTGAGTTAGACACATTGTCACAGTTACTCTTTGACTGAACGAACAGTCTAGGGGTTTTCTTTTTGGTGTTTTTTTATTTTTGGGTAACATAGATGCGGTTAGGGAATTGAGTGGAATACTCCAAAACTATTTAAGAACAATGAGACTGTAGCAAACTTGAGGAGATTAAAGTGCATTCCTTGCATTAAGGTAAAAAATAATTAGGTGTCAGCATCCCCCCTCACCACCCCTTTTACTTAGCTGAGCCCTTATTCGATCCTGCGTTGTTTGCCTCTACCGCTCTTCTTTTCCCTCTTTTCTGGGTCCCGCTGGCTTTGCTAGGGCACCAGGAACCACTGGCTCCCAGTGCTGTCAATCAAAGCCAGTGATGAGGAGCAGGGGGCGGGGCCAAGTCCCGATGTCTGTGTTAATGGATGCAGCAGCGGGGCAAGTAGCGCCAGCAGGGGATCCCGGGAACTTCACAGCCGCTCTGTACAATTCCATTGCAGAGCAGATAAGTAAAGACATGTTTGTTATTTAAAAAAAAAATTATTGCCATTACAATCGCTTTAATCTTCCTCTGGTGGAAAGTCCAAGCAAAGTCCTTTCAATGGCAATAAAATAGACTAAGCTCTTCAGGACACTGGACACTATGGGGTTGATTTACTAAAACTGGAGTGCAAAATCTGGTGCAGCTCTGCATAGAAACCAATCAGCTTCCAGGGTTTATTTTTTATTTTTTGTCAAAGTCCAGGGCCTATTTTGCGATTCGGCACTGCGTGACTTTAACCGACAATTGCACGGTCGTGCGATGCTGTACCCAAATGAAATTGACGTTCTTTTTTTCCCCACAAACAGAGCTTTCTTTTGGTGGTATTTGATCACCTGTTTTTTTATTTTTTGCGCTGTAAACAAAAAAAGAGCATCAATTTTGAAAAAATAACAATATTTTTCACATTTTTTATATGAAATTCCCCAAAAAAATGTAAAAATCAAAATTTTTTAACATTTTAGGCCAATTTGTTTTCTGCTACATATTTTTGGTAATAAAAATCTCAATAAGTCTATTTTGATTGGTTTGCGCAAAAGTTATTGCGTTTACTAACTAAGGGAAAGATTTATGTCATTTTTATTTTTTTTTTTTTTAACGAGTAATGGTGGTTAATTGAACAAGCTGAAGTTAGAAGCTGATTGACTGCCATGCACAGCTGCACCAGATTCTGTGTGCTCGAGTTTTGGTAAATCAACCCCTATGTCCCTTTTATGCACACAGCTGACTCTAATACACGAGGGATGGCCTCTTCCCATGGTTGTGCTCTGTTGAGCTTGAGCTCTGTTTATATATATGTAACAGGTTTTCCAGACATTGAGCCCCGGTTCACACTACTGCGTGTGCGGGGTTCGCATGTCATGTCGGAGCGCACTGCTCCGACATGACATGCGATCAGCTGTGCGGTGCGAGTTTAGCCATACAGTTTGTATGGCTAAATTCGCATCGCACCCGCAGCAAACACGCACAGGAGGCATTTTTGCTGCCGCATCAGGATCGGATCGCACAGCGGTTCACACTTGTGCGATCCGATCCTGTGCGAACTGCACGATCGCACTGCGATATGCGATCAAACTGGGGGTGTCGTTAAGATTACATTGACACCCCCAGTGTCAATGTCAGACACTCCCCTTCTCGGCTCGCTCCCACTGTTTTCAGTCACAGCGGGAGTCAGGCCAGGGGAGGAGCAGCGGCGATCGCCGCCACTCTTCCCCGATCGTCGGGGATCTAGTGTGGAGATCCGCTCGCCTGTGTAAACACAAGCGGGTGGATCTCCCAAGTGACAGGCAGGGTCAGATTGCAGGGTTCAGCATAGCTGAAACCTGGATCTGTCCTTGTGTCACTCAGTCACCTCCCCCCCCACACGTCAGTAAGCACCAGGCATACATTAACCCCTCCCTCTCCAATAAAATTAACCCCTTCCCTGCCAGTGTCATTTTTACAGTAACAGTGCATATATATAGCACTGATTACTGCAGTAATGTTACTGGTACCCCCAAAAGTGTCAAAAATGTCAGTCAAGGGTCCGATCTGTCCGCCGCAATGTCGCAGTCCCGCAAAAAAAATCGCAGATCAACGCCATTACTCGTTAAAAAAAAAAACACCAAAAATGACAGAAATCTTTCCCTTTGTTGGTAAACGCAATAACTTTTGCGCAAACCAATCAAAATACGCTTATTGTGATTTTTTTTACCAAACATAGGTAGCAGAAAACAAATTGGCCAAAAATTTTAAAAAAATTTGATTTTTACATTTTTTGGGGGGGAATTTCATATAAAAAAATGTTAAAAATATTGTTATTTTTTCAAAATAAACGCTCTTTTTTTGTTTATAGCGCAAAAAGTAAAAATCGCACAGGTGATCAAATACCACCAAAAGAAAGCTCTGTTTGTGGGAAAAAAAGGACGTAAATTTCGTTTGGGTACGGCGTCGCACAACCGCGCAATTGTCAGTTAAAGTCGCACAGCGCCGAATCGCAAAAAGTGGCCCAGACGTAAGACAGCAAAATGCTCTAGTGGTAAAGTGGTTAAAGCCTAGTACACACTATCAGGTTTTTTTCATTCAACCCAAAACTGACAGGGGGACAGCCCAGCCGCCAGAACACTTTGATCAGCATTCTCAGCCACTGATTTGCAGCCGGTGGGCTGCTGGTTCTCCAGCATGCTCATCCAACAGAAGCTGGCTTCTTTCAGACCAGCTGCCATACATGGGTCAAATGTTAGCCAATTTTTTTTTGGTGTTGCCCTACATTTGATGCTTGTGTGCTAGGCTTAAGAAAATATCTATAATTTATTCTCATCCGCCCCTGGACAACATCAATGCCTGACGAAACACATATGGCGGAGCCGATACCCTTGAGTCCCCGAAGGACGAGCTTTTGTGTGTGTGTGCCGGCCTACGCATGCAATTTTATGCATTTTTTTTCTTCTACATTGTAAGTGCAATCTATTTTTATCTGTATAATAAAATTTGTGAGTTTACACTATGTGGAGCTTTTTGTATTTTGGGTAACATCTATGACACTGTGCTGAGGAGTGTGGTGAGCCGAGTTGGAAGACCCTATTGATGTTCTCAAGGCCCTGGCTGGGTATGGAGCCACAAGTGTTTATGGTCTTTCTTAATGAGAGGTCCATATAATTCAGTAAGGGAGTCTTTCAGCTATTTGGTGGCGGTGTTCACACGCAGGATCACTCTTTAAGGTGGTGGATGGAGATGGATCCAGATGGATACCCCTCTGGATTATTATAATACACTTGTGGACTTTTTATGTTCATTAATTTAGCGCTACCTAAAAAGTATTATTGTATTAGAACTGTGCCAATATCTCACAGATAGGTTGCTGCTTGCAACTTTTGTTTATTCATTATATATAGCGCAATTTTTCTATTCTGTTTTATATGTTATAGTAACCGACTACTAATAGGTCCCTAAATTATCCCTGACCTTTCCCAGAATTTTACCAGATATGCCACAATCATTTTATTTTGTTCCTTGGGGCTGAGGTTGTCAGGCAGTATCCTAGGCTTAGCACTCTTAACGCTTTTGAGTTCTTGAGGCTTGATTTTAGATTGCTGACATTTCTGTTTTATAAATGATTTGCTATATTTGCATCTCATGTAACAAATTCTTGATACTGTTTGATTTTGGGTAATGGTGAGCCATAATAACCAATAAAATGTATTATTTAAAAAAATAAAAACTAAAAATATACATATATAAATAAATTAAAAAAAAAAAAAAAATATATATATATATAAATATATATATATATATATATTTGATTTTTTTTTTTCTAATTTCTATATTTTAATGTCACCACACCTTTTATTCAGAACGCTTCAGTTAGGTCACATGACATGCAGAGTCCTTTATGCCTCTCCTGCAGCAGAGGAAATGTACTCCTCTATATAACACTCTGCAACAAAAGTCATCTAAATACAGACACCCTAGGTAGGATGCCAGGTCATTTTTGTTATATTCAAGTAGGAAACATTCCTCAAACCACAGAATACTCTAAATATATCTGTTAAATTGTTTTGCTGAATGATCTACATGACATTGCCAGTTATTTTTACAAACATCATATTATTTACTTACCTTCAAGTGGATTATTAAAGTAACAAATCTTATTTTATCTCAGAAAAGAAAAACTCTAACTGGTATTATTTTTATTAGAGATAAAATAAATCCTAATCTTTCATGCTTAGGGAAAAGGTGCACAAATAATTTTAACTTTAACATTATATCAATAGTGCAGATTTTCTCTGCTAACAGATATAACTAGCAGATTAGGAAGTTAATTTGCAAGAAGTATGAAGGAAAGGGAGGAAAGGCAGATGGCCTTAAAGGGGAGCTCCAATCTCCAGTGTAAAATGTAACCACTTCTGGACCGGAAAGGTTTTACCCCCTAACGACCAGGCCATTTTTTGCGATACGGCACTGCGTTACTTTACCTGACAATTGCAGGGTTGTGCGACGCTGTACCTAATAAAGTTGCCCTATTTTCCCACAAATAGAGCTTTCTTTTGGTGGTATTTGATCACCTGTACGATTTTTTATTTTTTTGCTCTATAAATAAAAAATAAATAAATAAAAAAAGCGACAATTTAAAAAAAACAAATAATATTTTTTACTCTCTGCTATATAACAGGAAAAAAACATTCAAAATTAAATTTTCCATCATTTTAGGTCAATTTAGGCCAATTTATATTCTGCTACATATTTTTGGTAACAAAAAATCCCAATAAGTATATATTGATTGGTTTTTGAATAAAATATAATCACGTCTACAATTTGGGGAAAGATTAATGTCATTTTTATTTATTTTTATTTTTTTACTAGTGATGGCGGCGATCAGCGATTTTTTGCAGGACTGCGACATTGCAGCAGACAGATCGGACACCTAACCGACATTTTTGACACTTCTGGGGGGACCAGTGACTAAAAATATGCACTGTTACTTTAATAAGGACACTGGCAGGGAAGGGATTAACACCAGGGGTGATCAAAGCGTTAAGTGTGTCCCTAGGGGGTGGTTTCTAACTGTGGAGGGGATGGGCTTGCTGCAAGAACACAGAGACCTGTATTCCTAAATAAGAGGAACACAGGATCGCTGTGTTCCTAACTGACAGAACAGCAGTCTGCCATGTTTACAACAGCAGACCGCAGTTCTGTCTCCACGGGGAGCAATCGTGGCCACCGGACCTGCTGATTACCTTCCCCTGTGGCAAATGGACGCACGCGTGCCCCCGCAAAGCGACATACAGGTACGTTGTTTCCCCGGACAGAGCTGAGTAAAACAACGGTGGCTGGTCGGCAAGCAGTTAATAACCAGTCACTCACCTGTCCCATGAACCAGCGCTGTGCTTGGCCCAGCTGTTTTTACTTTGTGCCCTCTCTCCCCAGTGCAGGCATCTTCAGTATCAGTATCAATAGTTCTAGTAATAGTAATAGTGAACTATTGATAACGCCCTGTGGGAAGACAAAATGCGTCTCGTGTTTCCAAGCGTACAACATCACTTCCGGCCGGTGGAACGCACTCCGGAACACCACTGGAACCACCGAGCCGCACATTTTCGGAGGACAATTTTATACTTATATGTAAGTAGATATTATATTTTTCAATAAACCTGTTATACATACTTTCACTATGGAGTATCCTCTTTTAAATTTGGGGCAGGGAGCATACTAAATCAAGCCTTTACCAGGACGTTACATTTTACTTATCCCTGCACTTCCAGACTTGGCAAGGAGCAGCTCATTTACTACACAGTCTTTCCGGTGAGTGGGTACACTTCAGGGGAGCACACCCTGAGCACTTTTGGAGCACCTTAAAGAATTTTTGAGCACCAAGAGCACTTTATGGACTATATTTATTTGTATTTTTGTATTTTATTGTATTGTTTTCTGATAATACTGCATTGAGTCATTTTATTGCACGTTATTTGCACAGTAGCAATTTATTGCAGTTTAAAGCACATTTGTAAGGATTGGTTACAGCAGCGCTGACACTATTTGATTTCTATGATTTCTATATGTCACATGAATATGTTTTGTCACAGTAATTTTGTTTTTGAGCACTTAGTTGTTTTTGGTAGTACTACACTATTTCATTTGTTACCATATACACACACAGACCTTGTGGGTGAGAGTCTAGGTACAAAGCGCTATTGACTGATGCAAATCCCAACTACAATCCCACCTACTGTATCGCAGTTTTGATTAAAAAGTCATAATTTAATAGATGGTTTTGGGTGGGGCAGATATAGGCCATAAAGGTCAGGAAGAGTTCAGGTGTGTTAGGAATCATAGTTAAGACACCTATAAAAATCATAATATGATGAAACTCTCAAACTTTAGAGGAATGTATGGTAAAATATGCATGGACAGGACCAAGAACTGACTGCAAAAAAACAAAAACGATACCAGTATAAATACTTGAAACAACAGTTTTCTTTTTTTGCTTGGGGTGTACCTTTAAATAGCACAGGGATATATTGCCATCGATGAATATGAAAGTCATGTGCCCTGGTATGGCCGTCTGGCAATGATAAAGAGAATAGGTGAATATGTTCAGAGTAAACAGATTGGAACTTGCCACACAATACCACATGTGATCTGCTTAATATTCTAACTTTTATCATCGGCATCAAATACACAAAAACAAAACTTGTATTTCATGTCAGGCAGGTTTCTTTTCAGGTTAGATAAAGGAATATTCTATAATACATTACTGGTATGGAATTCTTTTTACTAGAATCTTCAACATTTCTTCAGACTTGCTTTTTTCTGCCTTATTTGGCAGGATACTCAACTTGCATCCTTACCCCTACACAACTGGTAATAATACTCAAACTGTTTAGGAATTAAACCAGTTACAACATAATAATGACTGGGGATATATCATACTCTTCTAATAGCAATAATCAATGATTGAATCGGTAGAGCTGATATACAGTAAAAGACAATTTAACCACTTAAGCCCCGGAAGATTTTACCCCCTTCCTGACCAGGGCCTATTTTGTGATTCGGCACTGCGTGAATTTAACGGACAATTGCGCGGTCGTGCGACGCTGTACCTAAACGAATTTGACGTCTTTTTTTTCCCCATAAACAGAGCTTTCTTTTGGTGGTATTTGATCACCTGTGCGATTTTTTGATCATGCGCTATAAACAAAAAAACAGCGCCAATTTTGCAAAAATAACAATATTTTTCACATTTTTTATATGAAATTCCCCCCCAAAAAAATGTAAAAATCGAAATTTTTTAACATTTGCGGCCAATTTGTTTTATGCTACATATGTTTGGTAAAAAAATTGCAAAAAGCGTATTTTGATTGGTTTGCGCAAAAGTTATTGCGTTTACTAACAAAGGGAAAGATTTTTGTCATTTTTGTTGTTTTTTTTAACGAGTAATGGCGGCAATCTGCTATTTTTTTTACGGGACTGCGACATTGCGGCAGACAGATCGGACCCTTGATTGACATTTTTGAAACTTTTGGGGTTACCAGTGGCATTACTGCTGTAATCAGTGCTATACATATGCACTTTTACTGTAAAAATGACACTGGCAGTGAAGGAGTTAACTGTATTGGAGAGGGAGGGGTTAAGTGTGTCCTAGGGGCGTGTTTCTAACAGTGATTGGCTGTGGCTACTAGTGTAAGAACAGAGATCAACGGTCCTACATAGTAGAACCGTCTGATCTCCATTCTTACACAGGGGAGGCTGACAGGCGGCTGTGTTTACATTAGCCGCCTGCCTTTCTCCCGCTCTAACAGACGATCGTGAGTGCCCGGCGGACATCGGGTCAGCCGGGCACATGCGCGGGGGGGTCCGTGACCACGCGGGAGTGGGAGCGCGCCTCCGGCGGCGTGTGCTCGCTCCCTAGAGCCTCACAGGCTAGCGACGTAGCCCTACGTCGCTTTGCCTGTGAGGGGCTGACTGCCGACGTAAATAGTCGTGCGGCAGGTCGGCAAGCGGTTAACAGAGTTCTGTAATCATAAAGTGGTTGTAAAGGCAGAAGGTTTTTTTTTTTATCTTAAAGGATAAGACCAGGCAAAACCTTAATGACGCTAAACCTGCTCTGTGCCACATTCTAGACCTGATCTATCTAATTCTGTAAAGCAGGGTATTCTGCACCTGATCCAGTCGGGTCTCTGCGGCGATGGAAGCTGTGTGCAGGAGAGGACCAACAACAGCTGTGAAATGGGAAGTGACATCACTCATAGACTTATTATGGGGCTTCCGATGTCAAGTGCCTCTACTGCACCCGCCTCCATACTAAAGCTGCACAGAGCAGGTTTAGCGTTAGTTAGGTTTTGCCTGGACATATCCTTTAATGCATTCTATGCATTAAGATAAAAATCCTTCTGTGTGTAGCAGCCCTCCAATACTTACCTGAGCTCATCTCTATCCAATGATGTTGCAGGACAGTCTTGGCAGCTCAGGACTCTCCCTCCTCATTGGCTGAGACAACAGCGGGATGCCATTGGCTCCCTCTGATGTCAATCAAAGTCACTGAGCCAATGAGGAAAGAGAGGGGATGGAGCCAAACCATGGCTCCATGCCTAAATAGACTCACAGAGCAGTAGCTCGGCTTGGGCGCCCCCAGAGCAAGCTGCTTGCTGTGGGGGTACTCGGCAGGAGGGAGGAGTCAGAAGTTTCGGCGACGGACCCGAGAAGAGGAGGATCCAGACTGCTCTGTGCAAAAACACTTCACAGAGCAGGTAAGTATAACATGTTTGTTATTTTTAAGACAAAAAATATTTGTCTTTAATATCACTTTAAGGCCTCTTTCACAGGGGCGCACCGCCCGACGGAGTCCGTTCTGCTTAGCGGGGGATCAATCCGCCGATCCCCGCTAAGCAGGCGGATTACAGCTCCATCTCCACTCTGTGTGTGGAGATGAAGCTGTCAGATCCCTGTTGTCCTCTATGGGGAGATCGGATGAGAACGGACCACCTGTCTATTCGCATCTGATCCCATCCGATCTGAACCTCCAGACGGATGGAAAATAAGGTTTCCATCCATCCGGATTTCATGTACAAGATGGGATCGGAGACAGCGGGTGTCAGCGGACATGTCACCGCTGACATCCACTGCCCCATAGGGATGTATGGTGCATCCGATCAGGTCTGCCTGAAAAACTGAGAGGTGGATCGGATCGGATCGCCCGTGTGAAAGGGGCCCAAGGCAGCCCTTTCAATTTCATAGAGTTGGCAGTGCACCTTATAGCTAAATTCTGGGCACAAAAACGTTAATTTATACACTGTATATTCCCCAATAGACACAAAGGATATAAATCTTCTTTGTATGCATCAAATGTCTTACAAACCCAGCCCGATAGCTGCTCTATGGGGTATCAAGGATCTATACTAGCTATATTTCAGAAACGCAGTCATTTGTAAGGAATACGTAACTGGACCAGAATTTTTGCCCAGACTCTGGTTCATACTTCTATAACAGCAGTATCCTAGAAAGAACAGGATTGTATTATGTTGCAGGGACCATATTTTTTGTTTTACATTTTTACCAGAATATATGTAACTGAAACTGGCTCACTTGTGTCTAAGAGGAGCAAACACATTCTAAATAAGGGCACCTGAAACTTTGCGGTCTACAGGAACTTACTGTATTAGGTAACCATTCGTAACAGAAGCTCTTTCGCAGTACCTGATGGTCAACCATTGATCAACCGTACAGGAAGGTAATTCTCAACCATGGCTTCCTCCTCTCTAAGGTGCAATGCTTTCTTCAGTACATCTTCTAGGAAACAACACTCCTTGTCCTTTCTTTAGTTTAGAATCATTTTAGATTGTACAGCTCACCTGCCTGTTTTTAAAAAATATAAATGGCACAATAAAAAAATCTTTAACACTGGGCTATTTAACTTTATTTCAGCCATGTGACTGCGATTTTCAAATCTCATTGCTGAAAATAATCATACATTTTTGAAAAAAAGTGAATTGAGCCTAAGTGAAGGTTACTGTTAAATATTATGCATGTTGATGTGTACTGTGACAGACCTACCTGGGACAGGGGCTTTTGGAGAGCATTGGGAGCAAGCCTCTTACCCATTGACTATGGGCCCTGGCATTTAGGGAAATACTACTCTTTGGAAGGTGTATGCCTGGGGGATCCATGGAGTGGCCCTGTTTCTGATTCGAGTTCATGTCTCCCCAATACACACAGAATCTGGCAACTGGAGGTTTCATATCTGCATTTGGGGCCTGTATGCCTCAAACCAGCAATGACTGTAGATGTTAATGTAATCTGCTCAAACCACTGGGGTTCCCTGCTATAATGTGTTTATTGTAAGTAGGTCTCCTGCTATACTGTAGTTAGTCTGCTGCCTACTAGTCTGAGGTGGGGTGAGATCACTGTTTGTATCGTTAATTGTGCTAATAAACTCACCTATTGTCTGCAAGCAAACTACTGGGGGGTGTGTTTACACTTGTAATAATGTGTATTGCACTTTGTGAGCTCGATGCTGGCAGGTCTGACCTTGAAAGAGATCTCTGATTGTCCAGGTGGTTAGTTGTTTAATTAATCTAATATTTATAGTGTTAATTATATTTGTGTATACAGTTGAGTTTGCATATGATGATATGATAAGCCTCACCTGAGTGTGTAGTGTATATAAAGCATGTATTCTTGTTCAATAAAGAGTTCCAATTTTGCAGCTAAACGAGTCCTGTCTAGTTCTTGATTGCAATAGGTGGCTATAATATCTGATATCTATGTTCAGACTGGAGGAAGCAGTATACTGACAGAAGCACTCAAGAGGAGTGTGGGACGGTTCCATCACATGTACTATGTGGTGTAATTTAATATCAAGAGGCTAATATCATTACAAAGGCAAGTATTAAAAGAGAAGTAATGAAATGTTTTGTTTTTTTCCAGAATCATACTTACCTGGGTGGATACAGCTCTGATGCTGTATCTGTCCCCAGCTGGCTCTAACACTGAGAACAGATCAAACACCGCTGATTGCTCAGTTCTCACAGCTCCCTGAGCAAAGTGCTAGTGACTGTCAGTCAGTCACTGGAGGGCTGGGCTGTGGAGGGAGCGGGAGTGGCTGGCTCGGGCTCTCAGTGGCTTGGTGAGTGGCTGAGACGGGTGCTGGTCGAGGCATGTTGGAAGATTCTGACCACTCGGTTGCAAAGTTTACCAAGCCTGGACGTCAGCTGAAAACAGGTCACAGGAGTGCAGAACGAAGTGCCCTCCAGTGATCCACAGGAGAAGTACAGCCAAACCTGGTGAGTTTTAACAGCAGCAGCAGCAGTGGTGGCAGGAGAGGAGTACACTATGCTAAGTGGTGCTGTCCAGACAGGACTGTCCTGCTATTCAGGAACACAGATCTCTATGTTCATCTAGTGAGTCCATCCCCACACAGCTAGAAAGCACCCCCTAGGAACACATTTAACCCTGTGAACGCCCCTGGTGTTAAAACCTTCCCTGACAGTGTCATTAGTACAGTAACAGTGCATATTTTTAGCACTGATTACTGTAGTAATGTCACTGGTCCCCTCAAAAGTGTCAAAAGTGTCAGTTAGGTGTCCGATCTGTCCACTGCAATGTCACAGTCCCGCTAAAAATCGCTGATCGCAGCCATTACTAGTAAAAAAAAATAAATAAATAAAAATGCCATACATCTATACCATAGTTTGTAGACGCAATATCTTTTGCGCAAACCAATCAATATACGCTTATTGGAAATTTTTTTACCAAAAATATGTGGCAGAAAAACATATTTGCCAAAAATGATGAAAAAAATGTATTTTTTTTATTGGCTGTGTTTTATAGCAGAAATTTAAAAAAATTTGTTTTTTTTTTCAGAATTTTCGGGGGGTTTTTTTGTTTATAGCGCAAAAAATAAAAACCGCAGAGGTGATCAAATACCACCAAAAGAAAGCTCTATTTGTTGGAAAGAAAGGACATCAATTTTATTTGGGTACAGTGTTGCATGAATGCGCAATTGTCAGTAAAAATAACGCAGTGCCGTATCGCAAAAAATGGCCTGGTCATTAAGGGGGTAAAAAGCTTCACCCTAGAAAGAAAACATTAAAAGTCAGCAGCTACAAATACTGTAGCTGCTGACTTTTAATAAAAGGACACTTAAATGTCCAGGGATCCAGTGCTGTTCTTGCCTGGGCCGTTTCCTTACCGGTCTCCGGCATGTTTACTAAGGGAAACCGGCTGTAACTCCTTGCGACTTCACAGCTGGCTTACCACAACGAGCCACACTGCACTTTGTGAATGGACCAGCAGCTTTCTGGGACGGACCTGTGTCATATCCCAAAAGGCTGCAGGCTTGGAGGGGGGGGACTTCTGCACAGATTGCCTAGACGGAAGTGAGAGCAGGTATCTATCAAAACTATGTACTTGCTCGCTCCCCCAGTGTGCCATAAGTGGTAGAGGAGGGGGAGGAGGACATAAAGTGGAACTTCACTCTTAGTACATCTCTGCAAAATATGCAAATTTCCCTATTTAAAAATGCTATGGGCTCAAAAAAATACTTGTTGATCCTCCCAGAAATCTAAAGGGATCATCATTTTCTTTATGATCTTTTTGAGTTCACTAGACTTCTGGCAGGATCAGTGGGTATTTTCTGTACTTGCAGCAGTTTTAAAAGGACTACAAATGACTTAGTGCCCATTATAAGGGCTCATGCGCACTGTAGCATCGCTAAACAGCTAAAACAGCTAAAAACAGCTAAAAAAAAAAAAAAAAAAAAGCTGCTTTCACAGGCATTTGAGCTTTTATTTGCACATTTTATTTGAGCTTCTTCAATCTTCTTCAAACTCCTTTGAGCTCCTTTGAGCTTTTTTGAACATAAGGGTTTTTTTTTTTCACAAACCCTCTTATGGCCCGTACACACGATCCGAAAATCGGACGAAAATTAACGCTTGTGAAAGGATCGGACGATAATCGTATCGTTAGTACACAGCTTACGAGAGGCGATCACGACAGTTCACCCGATATTATCCGGTCGTGCAAGCATAAAAATTTTGATCGTATTATAACACATCGTACGATAATCGTATTATCAGTATGTTGTTCGTCCGAAAAAAATGGTGAGCAGTAGACAGCGCATGAGCAGTAGACATCATTTTCCCCTCACACGCTACAGCGTGGTTACGCATACCGGAAGCTAAGAATTATCGTCCGAGAAAATTCGTATCGTGAGTAACCTCTCCCGTTAGGCGAATATTAGTGAGAGCTGCTAGAATACGAAAAATAACGGATGGAACGTCGCCCGATTTTCGGATCGTGTGTACTGGGCATAAGATAGTATTTTCTTAACCACCGTATAAACAAAACAAAAAGCTGGAACAAACGCTTCATGCTCCTCTCAAAAATGCGATGATTTTTTTTTCTGCCTGTAGGAGTTTATGCCTGCAAACCAGTGTTAATTTTGGCAGCAAATTTCAATTTAGTTTTAGTCTTAAGCCCCGTACACACGTACCGATGGTCGGCTTACAAATGTTCCTCTTTTCTCCCCGGGATGTCGGTGTCTGCTGAAAAGTGCAAAGACAGCACAAGGACAGCACAAGAATTTTGTCCGCCGACTGCAGAAGTGATGTCATGTAATGGTTAACTTTCCCTGTGTTTTCTATTTTCTGAGCATGCCCAGTCTTGCAAATCTGCGGTCTGTCGGCCGAATTGTGTACTGACAGGCGAACAATCGTCCGTTCTGGTGTCGGCATACAAATATTTTCATGTTTGCACGAAAGACTTTTGTCCGCGGATTGTGCGCAGACATCTGTCGGAGGCACCATACTAACACGCGTACAATCGGCAGATCTTTCGTCCACCGACGTTTGTATGCCGACGATCGGTACGTGTGTACGGGGCTTTAGTCTTAGGACTAAAATGGCATTTTAGTTTTAGTCCCATTTTAGTCTTCTGCAAGTGTTTTAGTTTTAGTCGTATTTAGTCGACTAAAACTCCAGTATATTTTAGTCGACTAAAACGCCCTACATTTTAGTCGACTAAAACTCATTTTAGTCATGTATAATCAAATGGGCGTAGTTCAATTGTAATTTGTAATGCATTATTTAAGCATTTCTCTACAATTTCCAAACTCATTATATACTACTGCTGGTCCTGGAGTGAAAAATCTAATATGTTATTATTTATGCTTTGAGCATGCACCAGTGTTAATTTTTTGCAGCAAATTTCGATTTAGTTTTAGTTATAGTCTTTTGACTAAAATGCCATTTTAGTTTAAGTCGTATTTTAGTCTTAAGACTAAAATGCCATTTTAGTTTTAGTCGTATTTTAGTCATCTGAATTGTGTTAGTCGACGAAAACGTTTTAGTCAGTTTTAGTCAACGAAATTAACACTGCTGCAAACGCCTGAAAAAGTCATAGTGTGAATGATCACATTGGTTAACATGGAGGGGAGTTTCCAGGCAGAAAAAATAAGAGTTTAACCGGTTGCCGACCGCCGCAAGTACATATACTGCGGCGGTCAGCCCCGGCCAGGCAAAGTGACGTACCGGTACGTCACTAGCCTGGGAGCCAATAGTGGGCGGGCGCGCTCCCGCCTCGGCTCGTTCACGGACACCTCCGTGCGTGTGAACGGCGGACCCGATGTCCGCCGGTCACTCGTGATCGTCCGCTGTGAAGGGAGAAAGGCAGGCGGCTAATGTAAACAAAGCCGCCTGTCATTCTCCCCTGTGTAAAAGCACTGATCTAACGGTCCTGCTATGTAGGACCGTTGATCTGTGCTGTTACACACACAGCCACATCCCTGCACAGTTAGAAGCACACCCCTAGGGATACACTTAACCCCTCCCTCTCCAATAAAGTTAACACCTTCCCTGCCAGTGTCATTTTTACAGTAACTGTGCATATGTATAGCACTGATTACTGTAGTAATGTCACTGGTAACCCCAAAAGTGTCAAAAATGTCAGTCAAGGGTCCGATCTGTCCGCTGCAATGTCGCAGTCCCGCAAAAAAATATCGCAGATCGCCGCCATTACTAGTTAAAAAAAAAACAAATTTGCGCAAACCAATCAAAATACACTTATTGTGATTTTTTTTTACCAAACATAGGTAGCAGAAAACAAATTGGCCAAAAATTTAAAAAAATTTAGATTTTTACATTTTTTTGGGGGGGAGGGGATTTCATATAAAAAAATTGAAAAATATTGTTATTTTTGCAAAATTGTCGCTCTTTTTTTTGATTATAGCGCATTTAAAAAAATCGCACAGGTGATCAAATGCCACCAAAAGAAAGCTCTATTTGTGGAAAAAAAAGGAAGTCAAATTAGTTTAGGTACAGCGTCGCACGACCGCGTAATTGTCCGTTAAAGTCACGCAGTGCGAAATCACAAAATACCCCCTGGTCAGGAAGGGGGTAAAATCTTCCGGGCCTTAAGTGGTTAAAAGAGCTCAAAAGCCTGTAGGAGCTGCTTCATTGAGCTCCTTTGAGCTGCAGTGTGCATGAGCCCTAAATATGTTTTTATTTTAATTTTTTTTGCCCTGACATTCATTCCAAGGCCCACTGATTTCAATTAGTAAATGTTTAAAATGAGATAAAACGTTAAAAACATCATAATCCTGTCTCATTGATTTGACATTTGTGTAAAAAACTGCCCAGCTCCATTGGATTTCGTTTGGAGATCACTTTCAATAAAAATCACTGATCTGTGCTTTGTGAAGACTCAATCGTAGAGCGCAGGGAGACAGAATAGTTCTGATTTTGTGCACGTAACTTATTGACAAATTATACTAATCTCCCTAGCAGCCATGGTCTTAAGATGTGTGAAATATTCATTACATCGAAGATATTACCTACTGTCTGCAATCCGGAGAATCTGCAGCGCTCTTAAAAACAACCATTAAAGGAGAGGTAAAAATTACACGAAGCAGATGTTAAAAAGGAGCTTTAACTTCTTCCATGTAGTTATATGTAAAGTAATGTGTGCAATCTTCGAACAGACGAAAGCAAAAAAAAAAAAAACTAAAAAACAAAAAAAAACTATAATTGCTTTGTCATTTTGCTCAGAGAATTCTTCTCATTTCTCATTTTCGGAATTAATAGGAACTGCAAGAGGCTTCAGGTGCTAAGTCGCAGACCCTTCCAAGCCCGAAGGCTCGCTCCTCCATCTTATCAGCTAATAATTCTCCTTCATTGAGGCAAATTAGGAACTTGACTGTGTTAGAGGAGGCCAGACCTCTGCTAGAGGCAAGGAGGGCTTTAATAGCAGAAATTCCTCTCTGAGCGAGATGCATGAAGCCAAACATTGTGTCCACCACAAAAGACACTCTGTGTTTAGGATCCTTTCTAATTTAATTAGCCCAAGAGGTAGCGCATTAATTTGCCAAGAATTCTTCTGATGCGAAAGGCCGCTTTTACTGGAATAAAGGGGAGAAAATAACCTGCGTGTTAAAGTGGCACGCTAATAATGAAGGGGGCTATTTTTATGTTACAAATGACATGGCGCGGACACAAGAGGCCTTTAAGCTTGCAGGATCTGCGGTTAAGTGTCCCAGAACTCTGGCCAGGACAGAAAAGTCTAATGTAGGAGATGCCACAGATAGGCTCTTAGGTTGAAAACAAAAATTGATTTAATAAAAAAAAGCAAAAAAAAAAAAAAAAAAGTAGAGCATTTTATATTTTGACAGAGTGATTTTCGTTTTCTTTCTTTTTTTTTTTGTATTATGATCAGAAATAGAAATGAGGGAAGCTCAGATTTAGAATTTTCCATTAATACCAGCACGAATCAGATTTCAGTGAAAGTTTTCCTTTTAGGCAAAAGGTGTTTAAGTCAATGGGAAAGGTGATATTATAGATGTCAAGGCAGAATAAAGAAAAAATATATTGTACATTTCTGCAATCTTGAGCTGAAGATCCAAAATGTCCAGTTATGGGGCAGCATGTGAGCTGAAATGAAGGTTTACAACAAGGAAATTATTTTTTGTTAGGAACACATGCTCGGGGTGTGCCTTCCTTTTCTGAATGAAAACAGTGAGTCATCAGTACCAACCACTCAGTGTGTTCATTCATAACTGCAGCATAGTAAACTGTATTTACTATGTTTCAGTTTGTGAATGGATAGGAAGCTGCTTAACGCAGAGCACTTCCCATTCATTCACTGTCCAGTGCAGCTGAGGCTGCAGAGAAAGGAGTAGGGAATTTCTGTCCTTGGTTCCTTTTTCTGTCCCAAAAGTAGACCCCTGATATTTTACCAAAGCCCCCCAATAGGGCTCCTTAAAAATTGTAAAAACAATAATTAAAAAATAACAAAAATAAAAACTACTGACACTGTCCACTGCCCTACTGACACCACCCTCTGCCCTAATGACGCCATCCACTGCCCTACTGACAATGTCAACTTCCCTACTGACACCATCCACTGCTCTACTGACTGACACCATTCACTGTCCTACTTACACTAACCTCTACCCTACTACCATGTCCACTGCTCTACTGACTGAAGCTATCCACTCTCTTACAGACGCCAACCTCTGTCATACTGACACATCCACTGCTCTACTGACACATCCACTGCTCTACTGACACCATCCACTGCTCTATTGACACCATCCACTGCTCTACTGACACCGACCACTGCTCTACTGACACCGTCCACTGCTCTACTGACACCATCCACTGCTCTACTGACACCATCCACTGCTCTACTGACACCGTACACTGCCCTACTGACACCATCCACTGCTCTACTGACACCATCCACTGCTCTACTGACACCATCCACTGCTCTACTGACACCATTCACTGCTCTACTGACACCGACCACTGCTCTACTGACACCGTCCACTGCTCTACTGACACCGTCCACTACTCTACTGACACCGTCCACTGCTCTACTGACACCGTACACTGCCCTACTGACACCATCCACTGCTCTACTGACACCATCCACTGCCCTACTGACACCATCCATTGCTCCACTTACACCATCCACTGCTCTACTGACACCATCCACTGCTCTACTGACACCATCCACTGCTCTACTGACACCGTCCAATGCTCTACTGACACCGTCCACTGCTCTACTGACACCATCCACTGCTCTACTGACACCATCCACTGCCCTACTGACACCACCCATTGCTCCACTTACACCATCCACTGTTCTGATGGCACCGTCCACCACTGGCCCCCTGACACTGTCAATGTTTCGATGTTAAAATGTTAATTATGAGTTTGTGTCTCTGTATATATATATATATATATATATATATATATATATATATATATATATATATATATATCGTATATATACACACACATGTGCTTGAGCTTTGGGGTGCAAACCTTAATGCAATAGACTGCGTACACCTATGGTTAGGAATAGGTGAATGACAGCAGCACTGTAATCTCCACTCTTTCAAATGCTTTCATAGGATCATCAACATTATAGCTGCAACCATAAGATATCCATCCTAAACACCATGTCCTTGACACATTTCACTAAGAAAGGCCTGGTCACAAATAGCTTGTTCATGGTGAAACGTGTTAAACAAGTTGTGTTTTGGGTGGAAATGTTATGGTTGCAGCTATATTGCTGATGACCCAATAAAAGCATTAGGAAGAGGAGAGATCAGAGAGCAGTTCTCAGTTATCTATTCCTTATAATGGTGAGCAAAGATAGGCTCTTTTGAGCGGGCATCATGTTTGTCTGTGGATAAGTGGGCGGAGCAGATCTGGAGCGGTGCTGCGGGTTTGTAGCGATTTTTTGTTGTCCGGTTTTGACAATCCCTCACTCAATGCAGCCCAATTTTCCAGTTCCAGCTTTGGTTTGTTGCTGCTGTAACCCAATAGTGTTGCACCCTTTGGTACACCAGTCCTGTATAGGTGCCTGTGTCCAGCAGCCAATCATTAGTTCAAGTGCTATCACATGATCCCCTAGGTCGCCAACAATGATGATTTTAATGCAGTAGGCAAAAATGGAAGGAGCTGCGAGGATGCCCTGATAAGGTGAGTTTAAGAGAGTCAGGGAGGGTGATCCTTGGGATGGGTAAGCTGAAAGTGTCCCTTTAATGTCAACATTTAGACCAAATTTGCATAAAATCGAATAGCCATGTCCCTTCTGATCGATTTAGACTAAATTTCAATTGGATTCGATCAAACTGAGCCGATCGCCCAGTGTGGAATATTATCAACTGTCTTGCATTAATCTGGAGGACTGAGATACTTTGTTCACAAATGCTAATTTATTTCGACCAATCAGATTATAAGATTGTATGGTGGAAACAGAGATGTGATGAATAAACTATGATCATGTCTTTACTATTGATTGAAATCCACTTCACCTGTGTGTAGGGTTGTCAACTATAAATTGCTTTTTCCTATTAGAAAGAGATCAATATGACAGCGGGGAAGCCGATGCACGGGGCAGATGGCTCCGATTGCCGCCTGACACCAGTGATCGTTCCTCGCTGAGAGAGAAGGACGGGCAGCTGTTGTAAACACAGCTGACCGTTCTTCTCTCTGGAATGATCACAGAGCGCCTGCGATCCTTTTATATAGGATCACAGGTCTCTGTGATCATTTCACAAGCCCCACCCCCATACAGTTAGAAACATGCCCCTAGGTACACATTTAACCCCTCGATCACTTACTGTGCTAACCCCTTCCCTGCCAGTGTCATTATTACAGTAACAGTGCATATTTTTTATCACTAATTACTGTAGTAATGTCACTGGTACCCCCCAAAAGTGTCAAAAATGTCAGTCAGGGGTCCGATCTGTCCGCTGCAATGTCGCAGTCCCGCAAAAAATCGCAGATCGCCGCCATTACTAGTAAATAAAAATAAAACAATAAAAATCACATAAATCTTTCCCATAGTTAGTAGACGCGATAACTTTTGCTCAAACCAATCATAATACGCTTATTGCAATTTTTTTTTACCGAAAATATGTAGCAGAAAACAAATTGGCCTAAAATGTTAAAATATTTAGATTTTTAAATGGGTTTTTTTTTTGGGAATGTTATATAGCAGAAAGTGAAAAATATTGTTTTTCTTTTTTTTTTTTTAGAATTGTCGCAGTTTTTTTGTTTATAGCGCAAAAAAAAAAAAAAAAATCGCACAGGTGATCAAATACTACCAAAAGAAAGCTCTATTTGTGGGGAAAAAAAAGGACATCAATTTTATTTAGGTACAGTGTCGCACGACTGCGCAATTGTCCGTTAAAGTAACGCAGTGCCGAATTGCAAAATATGGCCTGGTCATTAAGGGGGGAAAATCTTCTGGTCCAGAAGTGATTAAGATAGGAACCTTAGATTGTAAGCTCCTTGGGAGACTGAGGTAGATGTACAGTTTGTATATTTGTAATATGACGAGGCTATATAATAAACTTGCATTTTACATAAAAAATTAAGTAAAATATGCATAAAACTATTTTATTTCTCTTTAAAATGTAGGGAGCTATTTAGAATGGAGAGTAAATACTCCATGATGGGGCATTTGCATTTCATTCTATAAATTATGAGCAGAGTGTCCCTTCCCTTCCTGTTCTGCTGAATCAGTGTTCCAGGATGGAGGGCGACTCTGTCACCTGACCTACCAAAGTCATGTGACAGTTTTCTTCCTCTCCCTCCTCTTGCCGTTTTTATTTTCCCATTCATTAGAATAAATTGAGCTTTACTTTATTTAGAGTCTTGAAGCAAGAAAAGCAGAAAGCACAAAGCTGTTCTATATAAATGAGCTGAACTCCGGGCTCCCTACAGGCTGCTAGATTGGTCACTGCAGCCTCGTCTTCCCTATTCTCCAGTGTTTGCAGGTCCTCAAACATCATCAAGTCCAAAAGCCCAAAGCCCTGTATTGGATGCAAACCCACCAAAGGACAGTTTACAAGGCAGAACATAGGGGAGAAGAGGAGAGCACCAGCTGGTGGGGTAGTTAATGATTGGGTATTTTTTTTTATGTGCCCCCTGGACCTAAACAAGCATTGTACCCCATGCAATGCGGGGGCAGCCTCACTGGAAGGGAGTGTTTATCCTTTCCCTGGATATGGGGCTGCTACTCACACTTTGGATTCCATTAACATTTATAGTGACTGAAAGGCCCCTTTCACACTATTGCAACTTGTCCCGCGATTTTGGACCGCAAAATCTCATGACAAGTCGTTTTCCATAATTTTCAATGAGCCCCATTCATATCAGTGCAGTTTGAAGTCGCACCAACTTCAAAGTAGTTCCTGCACTACTTTGGCACGATTTTAATGCGTTTTGAGGTTTATAGCCCTGAGCCATTGCTCAAAATCGCGTCAAAATGGCGGCAAAGTCGCATCATAATCGCGTTGCACAATCGCGGTAAAATCGCGTCGCATAAGTGTTATAGGGGCCTAAATGCAATTTTTTTAAAAAACCAAACAGGTTTATACTTACCTGGAATTGAATTGCACAGAGTGGCCCCGAACCTCCTCTATTGGGGTCCTCCGCAAGCTCTCCTGGCTCCTCCTGTATGGCAAGTGCCCTCATGGCAAGCCACTTTCTATGGGGCACTCGGACAGGATCACTCCTAAACCTCGCTGTCTATGCCTATTGACACAGACAGTGGGACATGGCCCTGCAACTTCATCACTGGCTTTGATTGACAGCATCAGGAGCAAATGGCTCCCTCTGCCTCACAAAGCCCTTGAGGAAGTGAGGGGAGAGAGGAGCTGCAGAGGGACACAGCGCTGGATCAAATGAGGGCTCAGGTAAGTAAAGGGGGGGTTGAGGGGGGAATACAGATGCGTAAACATTTTTTACCTTTATGCAAGGAATGAATTAGGGTAAAAAATATTTAGGCTTTACAACCACTTTAAAGTAGTTGTAAACTCTTAGGACCCTTTCACACGGGTGATCGGATCCGATCCGCCTGTCAGTTTTTCAGGCGGACCGGATCGGATGCTCCATGCATCCCTATGGGGCAGCGGATGTCAGCGGAGACATGTCTCCACTGACACCTGCTGCTATCCGATTCCGATCCTGTCTGTGAAATCCAGACGGATGGAAACCCTATTTTCCATCCGTTTGGCGGATCGGATCAGATGGGATCGGATGAGAATGGACAGGCAGTCTGTTCTCATCCGATCTCCCCATAGAGGACAGCGGGGACCTGACAGCTCCACACACAGAGCCGAGAAGGAGTTGTCATCCACCTGCTCAGCCGGGATCGGCGGATCAATCCCCCGCTGAGCAATACAGATTCCGTTCCGTGTGAAAGGACCCATACACAGGGCTTTTTTTTTGCTCAGTGAATAATTACAGAAACTCCCCCCTTCCAAGCCACCTTTTGTCTCCGCCCCCTTCCCAATTCAGAGCACCGTTCCTTGGTTCCACCCCCTACCTACCTCCCAGTAATGCCCCTTTTAGAGAATACAGAACCAAGTATCATTTTGTGTTGCTAAGTAGTTTGTATGGAATTTATTAATTATAATAAGATAGTCAGTAAAATAGATCCTCTGTAGCTAGCAACAATGAACACCCTTTGCAACAATAGATCCACCAAGCAACAATAGACTCCCCACAGCCAGCATCAATAGACCCTCCAGCAGCAAGTAACAATAGACCCCTCCTTCAACAGTAGATCCTTCCCAACAATAATTGTCCCCCAGCAACATAAAATAGATCCTCTCCCACAACAATTGATTCCTCAGCAGCCAGCATCAATAGACCTTTCAGCAACCCAGTATTCCTTCCCATTCCATACATTCAGTGCTGGAGGTGCCGGAACTGCATTCCTCCACATTCCTGCTGGGAAAAAGCCCTATCCTTACACATAGCCAGTGGAGTGAATGGCCTCACAGAGATTAAACAAATCGTCCTACATAAGTTGTATTTGTTTTACGGCAGTTTTCTCTTCTCTACATCCATTCAAAATCCAGCATTTATACAGCTTGTCTGAGCTGTTAGAAAAATAGGGTGGAGAGCTGATAGTGACTGTAAAGTCTCAAGTTTAAAAAAATAAAAAAATAAAAAACATATTATACTTACCTCCTTTGTGGAGTTGGTTTTGCACAGAGCAACCAGGATTCTCCTCTTCTCGGGTCCCTTTTCATTGCATCTGGCCCCTCCCTCCTGTATAGTGCCCCCACAGCAAGCAGCTTCCTATGGGGGCACCCAAGCCCAGCTGCAGCTCCGTGTGTCCATTCAGACACGAAGCTGCCGTTCGGCCCCACCCCCTATCTCTCCTGTTTGGCTAACTGAATTTGATTGACAGCAGCGGGAACCAATGAACGATGCTGTGTCTCAGCCAATCAGGCGGTAGAGTCCCGAACAGCTGAGGGACCCTTGGACATCTCTGAATAGAGATTGGGGTCAGGTAAGTATTAGGGGGGCTGCTGCACACAGAAGGCTTTTTATCCTAATTAGAGTTGAGCGAACACTTGGATGTTCGGGTTTGGCGGGTTCGACCGAACTTCAAAAAAAAGTCCAGGTTTGTGAACCGGACTTAACCTGAACTTTGCCCCGATCCCGAACCCCATTGAAGTCAATGGAGACCCAAACATTTGAGCACTAAAATGCCTCTAAACAAACATGGAAAGGGCTAGAGGGCTGCAAATGGCAGCAAAATCATCTTAAGAGCATGGCAAGTGCTCTACAAACAAATGTGGATAGGGAAATTACTTAAAATAACATAAAAAACTGAAAAATTAAAAATATTCATCTTGAATGATGTAGGAGGAGGACAAGGCCCATGGAGTAGGAGGTTGAGGTGGCCCTGGATATGGCGGTGTAGGTGGAAGCGGCGGCGGCGGTGGAGGAAGAGGACGAGGCCCATATGGAGTAGGAGGTTGAGGTGGCGGTGGATGTGGCGGTGTAGGTGGAAGCGGCGGTGGAGGAGGAGGACGAGGCCCATATGGAGTAGGAGGTTGAGGTGGCGGTGGATGTGGCAGTGTAGGTGGAAGCGGTGGTGGAGGAGGACGGGGTAGCCAACACTGGTTTTTGTTTTTAATTTTATTTCTTTTTAAATTAGGATACACCCCAAAAGAGTTAGAACGATCAAATACAACAATGGCTGGGTAAGGCCGGTGTACATGTCTATTCTGCACAAGGTACGGACAAGTCCTATGGGATTCATGTCTGGTTCATTATAATGAACGTGAGCTTGTCCACATTGTCTCTGGACAGGCGGCTGCGCTTGTCTGTGATAACGCCCCCAGCTGTGCTAAATACCCGTTCAGATAATACACTGGCTGCAGGGCAGGCCAGCACCTCCAAGGCATAAAGGGCAAGCTCAGGCCATGTGCCCAATTTGGAGACCCAGAAGTTGAAGGGGGCAGACCCGTCATTCAGTACATGTATAGTACGTAAGGAACGGTAAGGAATTGTATATGGTATATGGTAAGGAACGGTGATGGCGGCGGGGGGCTTTCTTCTCTCTTCTGGGTTGAGTCTGGCCTTGGAAAAGGTATGTGTCCCTGGTTGTGGGCCAGGCTTTCCCAAAGCTGTCTAAGTTTTGAGGCCTTCTGGTAGGGACGGGGCTGCACTGGTCTTGCCAGGGACCGGGATTCTGAAAAGCCTGTGGTGTATGTGCCCCTGGAGTGGCAGTCCAGGGGTGCCATAATTCACGGTGGATGGCAACTATATTGAAAAATAATTATTTTCCCCTTATATTGGTGCTTTTTGAATAGCAGGTTAGAAAAGCAGTGTCTGTCTAAAGACTGTCTGTCAAAGTTAAATATGAAGGAAAAAAATGTTTTTCTTTTTTCAATGCAGATTAAGCAGACACATATGCACTGAGCTTGCATGAAATGTGCAGCCCCACAAGCCGCCCACCTAACAGACTGATAAAAGTTTTTTTTTTCTCCTTTCTCCTTTCTCCTCCTCACTGGGCTCAGGTCAGGGCATAAAGATTGTGCACTGCACCCCCACACAATACAATCAATGTAGATCGCTGTCTGATTAAAGAAGATTTTTCTTATCTATGCTTTCCCTCAAAGCAATCTCCAGCCTGACCCTACAATAATCTCCTATCTCTCCCTCCGGGCAAAAAGATCGTGCACTGCACCCCCACACAATCAAATCAATGTAGATCGCTGGATGATTATTGAAGATTGTTCCTATGCTTTCCCAAAGCAATCTCCAGCCTGACCCTACAGTAATCTCCTATCTCTCCCTCAGCAGAAATATCAGGAACCTCTCCCTAGTATAGTTATAGCAGAGTGACGCACGGCGATGTGTGACTCCGGCTTATATAGACTCTGGGTCACATGCTGCACTGGCCAATCACAGCCGGGGTAGAAAAAGCCCGTAGTGTATGTGCCCCTGGGGTGGCAGCCCAGGGGTGCCTTAATTCTCACTGGTGAGGGGCAGCTCGCCTTGAGTTTTTCGGCACCATGGTCACTGCACCTACGCACACTTTTTTAAGCACCTGCCTCTTGGGCAAGGCCTTTTGGCTTCGACCAGAGGAATTTTTATTCCGGCCGGAAGGCCTGCCCTTGTATTTTCACAAGGGCACTAATTCACCTCTCCACTTCCCCTCCCCCACCTTTTTGTTTGTGTGTGCTTTTTCTTTGTAGTTTGTCACTTTCTATCACCTTTTTTTCACTTGCACGACTTGTAGGGTGTGGGTCCTCGGGCCCTGCCTGGAGTCTTGGGAGGGGGTGGATATGGGGTCTCCCTTCGGGGGAGCCCTACTTAGTACTCGGTGGGGGCTGTTTCGGCAGTCCCCCTGAAGAACGGGGTCGGTCTGGTTTCGGCCAGACAGACCATGAGTACCTTAAATCCCTGTCAGGAGTCTCGCGCCCCGGGGGATCGAGGTTCGGGTCCTACCTCTTTGGAGGGAAGACCATTTGTATTCGCACACCCTGTGCACTTTTTGTGTTCCTCACGTTTGTGTGTGTGCACTTTTTTATGCACCGGGTGAAGTCTTTTGAGTGTGTTTCACACGCTACGGGCTTTAAAAAAAAAGAAAAACTGGCCAATCACAGCCATGCCATTAGTAGGCATGGCTGTGATGGCTTCTAGGGCACACTAGTTAAACGCTTGCTGATTGGCTGCCTTGCACCTGTTGAAACCGTGCCATTAAAACCGCGCCAAAACATCAAATAACATTACCGAACAACGGACAGTACCCGAACATACAGTGAAATGTTCTGCTTCGGGTCCGGGTACCGAATACCTAAAAGTCCGGTACGAACCCGAACAATACAGTCCAGGTTCGCTCAACATCAATCCTAATGCATACAATGCATTAAGATAAAAAAAAAAAAAAACCTGACTTTACAACTCCTTGAAGTTCCACTATGCAGGGCTCAATGGGGAGAGCTCTAAGAGCTGATTGGAGGGAAGGGATATACACCCCCTTCACACAGCACACAGGAACAGAGCTGGGGCTGTTAATTACCTGGAGGTCCCTCCCCTGTCACCTGTCAACTTTATTCTCTTGGTGTCAGGAAAATCCATCAGAAGTTACTCAGTATGCTGATAGCGGAGGAAGGAAGCAGCAGACAGAAATGACACTTAGTGCTCTTAATTGAGACTAGTACACATTATAGAGATATGCTTTGTTCATATTTCATGTCTGAGGTTTACAATCACCTTAATGGCAATGTAAGTGGGATGTGCTATTGCAGCGCGTTGCCAAAATGTACGTTTTCTATGCAGTTTGTTGCGAGATCAGAAACGCAGAGATATGAACCGGGCCTAAAACCTAAAAACTCTGAAACATGCCTTTGTATGAAACAAAGTTTATTTGTGTTTTTCACACTTTTATCAGGCTGTTATATTATAACAAGCAATTAAGGGGAACAAGTCTGATCTGGCACCATTATAAAGGATTAAAACACTCCAAAAGTAGTAAATACAAGAGATAATGACATGTATAGAGCCCAAATAAATTCCCTTTATCTCATCATTTGTGTACGAATCTAACCAACTGAAAAATGTCCTCTATAAATAATGAAAGAGGCGGAAGAGGATACAAAAACATTTTAGGGATTATAAATGTTGTCTAATTGAGCATGGAGAGGTATTTTATTAGACTCGGCCTGCAAAGCTGAAATTTTAGACTGCATGTTGCAAAAAAACAGGGAGTGAAAAACAAAATTAGCTATAGCCTGGGGTGCAACTCGGAGTGCTGACATTAAATGTAAACCGGGGCCTCATCCTTTTACACCGAATTCATAATCACAATGGATATATGAATAAATCAAGATGTTGGATATGTTCTATTGGGACTCCTACATTCATTTCAGGTCCATTCATTTTCTTATTCTAGTTACCCTCATTACAAACAACTCATTGTATACTTCAAATTCTGACACTACCATCTTTAGTAACACTAATTAGTACCTTTATTCTCAAAAAATAATTCATACACATTCATTGGTAATAGCCCTGTAATTAATTTTTCATTAAAGTATTTCTTACTGCATTTTCTGCTTCCTTGTAAAGTCCTCCACGAGCTTCTGTACTTTTCCTTTTCACCCTTACTTCCATTAGTTTAACCACTTTACCACCGGAGGATTTTGCTGTCTTACGTCCAGGCCACTTTTTGCGATTCGGCACTGTGCGACTTTAACTGACAATTGCGCGGTCCTGCGACGCCGTACCCAAACGAAATTTACGTCCTTTTTTTTCCCACAAACAGAGCTTTCTTTTGGTGGTATTTGATCACCTGTGCAATTTTTACTTTTTGCGCTATAAACAAAAAAAGAGCGTAAATTTTGAAAAAATAACTATTTTTCACATTTTTTTATATGAAATTCCCCCCCAAAAAAATGTAAAAATCTAAATTTTTTTAAATTTTTGGCCAATTTGTTTTCTGCTACCTATGTTTGGTAAAAAAAAAATCACAATTAGCGTATTTTGATTGGTTTGCGCAAAAGTTATTGCGTTTACTAACTAAGGGAAAGATTTCTGTCATTTTTGGTGTTTTTTTTTTAACGAGTAATGGCGGTGATCTGCGATTTTTTTTGGGTGCCTGCGACATTGCGGCGGACAGATCGGACCCTTGACTGACATTTTTGACACTTTTGGGGGTACCAGTGACATTTCTATAGTAATCAGTGCTATAAATATGCACTGTTACTGTAAAAATGACACTGGCAGGGAAGGGGTTAATTTTATTGGAGAAGGAGGGGTTAATGTATGCCTGGTGCTTACTAACGTGTGGGGGGGGGGGGGTGACTGAGTGACACAAGGACAGATCGCATGTTCAGCTATGCTGAACCCTGCTATCTGTCACTGTTTGTCACTTAGGAGATCCGCCCTCTTTGTTTACACAAGCGGGCGGATCTCCAGACTCGATTCCCCGACAATCGGGGAAGAGCGGCGGCGATCGCGGCTGCTCCTCCCCTGGCCCGACTCCCGCTGTGACTGAACACAGCGGGAGCGAGCCTCCGGCGGCACGCGAGCGCCGCCCAGAAGGGGAGGAGTCCAGTGAAGGTCTACGTCGCTGGACGGAATCAAGCCACTTTGCCGCAGTACAGTCCCAGTGACTGGTCGGCAAGTGGTTAAAGCAAGCAAAGCACGTTAGTCTAACTTGCAGTAGAACCATGGAATACGACGTAGCCCCCCTCTAACACACATGTGTCAAACACAAGGCCCATGGGCCGAATCCTGGCCTCTAGGCCATTTTATGTGGCCCTCGCACCTCTCCTGCCACTGCAGCACCCCTTTATATCTGCACCCACCTTGTCTCAGCACAGCAGCAAAGAGAAGGGCAGAACTCCTCCGCCAGATCCTGCGCTTCTCTATGCAGCTGCGGAGAGGGTCCTCTCTGCCCCTATCTCAGCAGTTGGCAGCATAAAGGAGGACAGAATTCCTCCTACAGATCCTGGGCCTCTCTGCACAGCCATAGCTCCCCCCTTGTCTCAGCATTCAGTCCACTCAGGCATCTGATTCCCAGCCTCCTCTGGTCATCCTCCAAACTCTGCCCTTTCTGCTTCCTAGATTCACCCCCAGCTTCTTCTCTTCCAGGCAGCAGGTAAGTGGGGGGGAGGGTGACTCTTGACATCTGATGTAAGGGTGGGGGGGAGGGGTTTTGCACATCTAGTCTTTCAGATACAACCAGCCCTTTGAGGACAACTATAATGCTGATGTGGCCCGCAATGAAATGGAGTTTAAAACCCCTGCCCTAACAGAAAGTCAGATCACAGCAGCAAAAAAAAAAAAAAGGAATATGGAGATTTGGAAGAGAGCAATAGAAGGGACTTTTTTGAGTTAGGAATGCCGTACTGTGCAAAAGTTTTAGACTGGTGTGACTGGTGTGAACAAAAGCTGTTAAGTAAGAATAATTTCAAAAAATATATATTTTAACTATATATTTTTAGCAATTTACAATAGCAATTTAATTGGGCAAACAGAAGATAAAATCTAAATAAAATCAATATTTGGTGTGACTACCCCTTGACTTTAAACCAGCATCAATTCTTATGCCTCGTACACACGTACCGATCGTCGGCCGACCGATCGGCCGTCTTTTGTCCAGGGCTGTCCTGTCCGCTGAAAAGTGCAAAAGACTGCACACGAATTTTGTCGGCCAACAACAGCCGACTGCAGAAGTGATGTCATGTAATGGTTAACTTTCCCTGTGCTTTTTCTTTTCTGAGCATGCCCAGTCTTGCAAATCTGCTGTCTGTCGGCCCAAATTCTGTACTGACTGGCGAACAATTGGCCGTTCTGGTGTCGGCCTACAAAAATTTTAATGCTTGCACGACAGATTCTGTTTGGCCGAAAGTGCGCTGTCGGCTGTCGGAAGCATCATACTAACAAGCCTACAATCGGCCGATCGTCGACGGCCGAATCTTTACGGCCGACAATCGGTACGTGTGTACGGGCCTTTACACTTCATACACTTGCACAAAGTCAGCGATTTTGGAGGATAAGAGTCAGCTGTATGATTAACCAATTATACCAAGCAGATGCTAATTATCATCAATTTCATATGTAGGCTGAAACACAATCATTAGCTGAAACAGAAACAGTTATGTAAAAAGCTTAAAAATGGGTGAGGAACAGCCAAACTCTGCTACTAAGGTGAGGTTGTGGAAGGCAGTTTCATATCACGGCATTCACGGGTCATACACCATGGCAAGACTGAGCACAGCAATAAGACACAAGGTAGTTCTTCTGCATCAGCAAGGTCTCTCCCAGGCAAAGATTTCAAAGCAGACTGGGATTTCAAGATGTGCTTTTCAAGGTCTTTTGAAGAAGCACAAAGAAAAAGGAACGTTGAAGACCGTAGACGCAGTGGTCGGCCAAGGAAACTTAATGCAGCAGGTGAAAGACACATCATGCTTATTTCCCTTCAGCATCAGAAGATGTCTAGAAATTCCATTAGCACAGAACTGGTGGAAACCAGTGGGACCCAGGTACACCCATCTACTGTCCGGAGAAGTCTGGCCAGAAGTGGTCTTTATGGAAGAACTGCGGCCAAAAAGCCATACTTCTGATGTGGAAACAAGGCTAAGCGAATCAACCATGCATGAAAACATAGGAACTGGGATGCAGAAAAATGGCAGCAGGTGCACTGGTCTGGTCAGTCAAAATCTGAAACATTTGGCTGTAGCAGGAGGCAGTTTGTTTACCAAAGGGGCTGGAGAGCGGTACAATATTCAGTGTCTGCAGGCAATAGTGAAGCATGGTGGAGGTTCCCTGCAAGTTTGTGGTTGCATTTCTGCAAATGGAGTTGGAACAACCTAGCCGAGTTCTTTTAAAAACTGTGTGTAAATATACCGAGAAGAATTGATGCTGTTTTGAAGGCAAAGGTTGGTCACACCAAATATTGATTCGATTTGGATTTCTTTTCTGTTCATTTAATTTCCATTTTGTTAATTGATAAAAAAAAAAAAAACTATCAACACTTCTTTTTTCAAACATGCCTAAGACATTTGCACAGAACTGTATATGTCACCAAATCAACCTCCACCTCAAGCCCATTGATAATTGTGTCATGATTTTACCACAAGCATGTCCAACCTGCGACCCAGGGGCCACATGCGGACCGGAATCCCAGGCAATGCGGCCCACTGCCCCCTGACAATTTTTTTTTGGTGGGGAGGAAGGAAGTCGGGTCGGAGGCATGGCCACAGTGGCTTCCAACTAACGGTAGGCAGAGGCTGCCTCGGAGGGGAGGGGCGGGGGGGAGGCGAGCATGTGCAGTGTGTCTGACTCCTACCACCATGACCACTTGAAATCACTGAAGTGGTCATGGTGGTTAGAGTGTTCCTTTAATATCTCTCAGAAGAAGTAAACCTCTGTATACTGATTCCATTTCATTTGATCATCCTCTAGTTATGTTAAATTAGTGCGGGGGTGCGGCGGCGTGGGAAGGGCGCGGCGGCATTTTATTACTTATATACCTTAACTATAGTATATATATTATATTCGCCCTGAGAAAATTTCCCTACACTCAATGTGGCCCAGAGAAGTCAAAAGGTTGGACACCCATGTTTTACCATATTCAGCAATGGCATGATATCTCATGTCTAAAAGAAGGCAATAATGCCTCTAGTGTGAAGAAATCTCAACATGTTTCTTGGACCACCCTGTCCACTTCTTCAGGAGAGTATGAATAGGTGCATATCTATAGAAAAACAAATATATGGGGCAGCACAGTGGTTAAGTGGGTATCACTTCCGCCTAGCACCTCAGAGTCACCGGCTCAAGCTCCAACCACAACACTACCTGCATGGAGTTTGCATGTTCTCCCTGTGCCTGCTTGGGCTTCCTCCAGGTGCTCAAGTTTTCTCCCACACTCCTAAGACATGCTGGTTGGTTAATTGGATTCTGTCTAAATTGACCCTAGTATAGGAGTTAGGGACGTTAGATTGTAAGCTCTTTGAGGGCAGGGACTGATGTGAATATACAATATGTATGTACTGTATGTGAAGCACTGCATTTATTGACAGCACTATATAAGAACCTCTAATAATAATATATGACTATACACATGTAGCACCCTCCTAGGTAGGTGCTAGGAAAACCATAGGGGAGGCCCTGTCTGCTTATCAGGGGGGCCTGGTTGTTCATCAAGGCTGTCATGTGTTCTCCAGGTGTGCCTGTAGAGTTTGGGGAGTCTCCCCCCTATGTCCAATGAGGGCTCTTATTGGACAGTGGAGGAAACCTGACCAATAGCACACCAGGGCTTGTATCTATCCCAGAGGGCAGATTCTGCCGCAATGCATCCTGGGACGGGGTATACGTCTAAGGGGAGCACATGATAGAGTGTCTTTGGTGGGAGGCAGAGTCCCGGGAGGAGGATGACGGCTGTCTCTCCTCCTGTTAGCGTGAGGAAAGTGTCCTGGGCAGTCGGCCTAGAGGACGGAAGGTTGAGGTGAGCTGCAGAGAGAGAGGGATCAAGTGCATTGTGGACCGAGTGGAGCTGCTAGGCAGAGGTTTCCAGGAAAGCAGTGTTGTGAGTACTGTAAACTGCCCAGGGGTCTGCCTAGGACAGGGAACCACTCCAAAAGGTCAAAGGGATCAAGGAGCCAGCTAACCAGTAGAGGAGGCTTAGAAAAGGGGGTGCCAGAGTCTAAGCCCTGAAGATAAGTGTGAGAGAGGGTGTCGGTGCAGGCCCTGAAGCGTACAAGTGTTCAGCAGTGCAGCAGTGATAAAGTAGCTACCTCAGCAAGGAGTGCCAAAGGAAGCTTCAAAAGGACTTTGAGTCTCAAGGAGGTGATCAGAAGTCAGTTGAGCGTTAACCACTTGCCAACCGCCGCACGACTATTTACGGCGGCGGTCAGCCCCTCACAGGCAAAGTGACGTAGTACTACGTCGCTCGCCTGTGAGGCTCTAGGGGGCGAGCGCGCCGCCGGAGACGTGCTCTTGCCCCCACTCGCTCCCTAACATCTCCGCGCGTGTGACCGGCGGACCCGATGTCCACCGGTCACTCGCGATCGTCGGGTGGAGAGGGAGAAAGGCAGGCGGCTAATGTAAACACAGCCGCCTGTCATTCTCCCCTGTGTAAGAGCAGAGATCATACGTTCCTGCTATGCAGGATTGTATTTCTCTGTTGTTACACAACAAGCCACTTTTAATAACGTTAACCCCTTCTCCGCCAGTGTCATTTTTACAGTAAAAGTGCATATGTATAGCACTGATTACTGTAGTAATGTCACTGGTAACCCCAAAAGTGCCAAAAATGTTAGTCAAGGGTCCGATCTGTCTGCCGCAATGTCGCAGTCCCGCAAAAAAATCGCAGATCGCCACCATTACTTGTTAAAAAAAAACACAACAAAAATGACAAAAATCTTTCCCTTAGTTAGTAAACGCAATAACTTTTGCGCAAACCAATCAAAATACGCGTATTGTGATTTTTTTACCAAACATATGTAGCAGAAAACAAATTGGCCTAAAATGTTAAAAAATTTAGATTTTTACATTTTTTGGGTGGGAATTTCATATAAAAAAATATGAAAAATATTGTTATTTTTTCAAAATTTACTCTCTTTTTTTGTTTATAGCGCAAAAAGTAAAAATCGCACAGGTGATCAAATACCACCAAAAGAAAGCTCTGTTTGTGGGAAAAAAAGGACGTCAATTTTGATTAGGTACAGCATTGCACGACCGCGCAATTTTCCATTAAATCACGCAGTGCCGAATCGCAAAATAGGGCCTGGTCAGGAAGGGGGTAAAATCTTCTGGGGCTTAAGTGGTTAACAGGCAGCAGGCCAGCGTTAACCAGTGTTAACCGGCGTTGACAGGCATCAAGCATTAAATCAGCGTCAACAGGCATTTTTCAGTTGTCCCCAGCAAACTGTGCATAGTCGAGCCAGAGGAGTATCCCACTCATCCCTTCTCCTATCCAAGTCAGGGGCGTAACTACAGGGGTTGCAGGGGTTGCAATTGCTACCGGGCCCCATGCTCCAGGGGGCCCGGTAGCAAACCAGTGGGTGAACTTCCAGGATCTCAAAGGTCACACTTGCGACCGGGCCCTGGCATTGCACCACTGTGGGGAGGCCCCAAGATTGCAGGAAGGGGGCCCACTGCAGAACTTGTGAAAGGATCCCACTGTGGGACCATAATAAAAGGCCCTGCAACGAGAGTAAAGAGCCCCAGGATTAGTGGGAAGAGCCCCGGCTTGAAGGGAAGGGCCCCGGCCAGGGGTCTGGGGGGCCCTTCATCGTTTCTTGCATCGGGGCCCTGAAGGTTCTAGTTACGCCTCTGATCCAAGTTACTAAATAAATCTAAAAAACACAAAGATACTGGACTGGACATTGTCTCAGTGCTCACATTTGGAGAACATGCTTAAATGTGCTGTTGTTGTTAGTGGTAACCCAAGCGGACCCACATCCAGCACAATGGCTGGGAAATCTGCTACACATATATTCAACAAAAAAATCGAAATGTTCTTTTTTTGGGTTTTAAAACAATATCACTCGCTTATATGTCAATTTACAATGTTCATTACTTTTAAATATATATCTAAAACAAATAAAAATTGCAGATTACTATTTCCCCTTTAAGTATAATGACAGTAAAAGGATGGAATTGTCACGTAGTAACTGACAGAACAATTAAAAGAAAACCAGTTTGTGAAATATGGCCGTTGTGCCTCCCGTGGTCTCCAGACCTTCTCTATCTGCATCCAGCAGACCTGGCAGGTGAGAGATTTGTAATATGTCCTACGTTGGTATTTCCTGCCGCTTATGCAATGTGTTTCCTATAGGTGCGGTGTTAAGCTAACGTGTCTGTCCTCAAGGGCTACAGCAAGATTGGCTAGAGTGACCTTAAGAAACAAAAGATTACAAGTGAAGAGGCAGGATGTGAACGCAAGTCTTTGTTTTATCAGAGAAGGCCTGTAATTCTTAGCAAATTTCTGTATATCAGAAAGAATGAAAATAATAATAACACAGAATGATTTATCACCCACCTTTAGCTGAGTCTAGATCCATTTTAACAAAGCATTATGGATATTCTTTTCCAATAAACAGAAAACCAACACAGCTGGTATACTGTATTCATTCATTCATATTTATTCTGCATTCCCCAAATATCACCAAAGTTCTATTGGACAACTCATAGTGAAAACATTTTAAGAATGTGTCCCGAGGTATTCACAGTTGGCTATCACTGGCAATGTTTCTTATCAGCTGTGAATAGCCCGGTGAAAGTATCCTCCTACTCGTCCATGGAACACTCTAATCAGACCGGCCATGGCTCATCACCGTCTGGGGATGCAGTGGGATTCAATTTCTAACCAAACCCAACAACAGCTCTGTTTAGTCTCTGAATAATACAATTCCGGAAGTCATGCAAAAAAAAAAAAAACTCTGCCGAAAAGAAAAGTACCAGCAAATAAAATGTATGTCAAGTCAAAACTTAAATAAAGTAGGGAAGAACTAGAAGTCTTGTTAAGTTTTTATTGGTGCCCACTGGAGTTGAGCGGACACCTGGATGTCCGTGTTCGGCGGATTCGCCCGAACTTGAAAAAAAAGTCCGGGTCCGTGTCCCGAACTTTACCCGGACACCGAACCCCATTGAAGTCAATGGGAACCCGAACTTTCAGGCACGAAAATGGCTCTAAAACACCAATGGAAAGGGCTAGAGTGCTGCAAATGGCAGCAAAATGTAGTTAAGAGCATGGCAAGTGCTCTTAAAAAAATCCCCTTTAAATTTGTAATTTTTAAATAGCAGATTAGAACAGCAATCTGTAGTAAAATATAGCTGAACGCTGCACACAACAGACTGATAAAAATAGATTTTTTTTCTCCCTCCTCCTCCTCCTCAGTGGGCTCAAGTGAGGGCAAAAAGATTGTTCACTGCACCACCCCCCACACAGCAAAATCGATGTAGACTGTCCCTGCCTAATCTCTCCAGCCTGTCCCTAAAATGCTCAAAAAGATTGTTCACTGCACCACCCCCCACACAGCAAAATCGATGTAGACTGTCCCTGCCTAGTCTCTCCAGCCTGTCCCTAAAATGCTCAAATAACTGTCCCTGCCTACACTCCGACCTGTCCCTGCATTCTTCCGGGCACAATTTTTCACTGTCTGTCCCTAATCAGCAGCAGCCAGCACATATGATGTGTGCTCTCTCCCTAAACTACAGCAGAATGACGCGCCGCGCTGTGGCTCTCGAACTTATAAAGACATGGGTCACATGCTTCAGATGGCCAATCACAGCTACTAATACATTAGTAGGCATGGCTGTGAGGGCGCACACCAGTTAAATGCTTGTTGATTGGCTGTTGAAAGCCCGCCATTAAAAGCGCGCCATTACATACAAAACAGGAAATACAATTACCGAACACGGATTTTAAACCCGAACATACAGTAAAGTTTTCGGGTCCGTGTTCGGGTAACAAAAATCCAATTATTCGGTAAGAACCCGAATAATACAGTCCGTGTTCGCTCAACACTAGTGCCCACTAAGTAGATTCACCCTCTCTATTTGTCCTGGTGACCACTGTTAGCGAGCCATAAAGTGATGGGAGATCTAAAATTGTCACCGGAATGGGAAAAGAGGGGAGAGCTTTTATTGGGGACACTTGTTTTGAAAACAACTAAGAGGGGAATTCCTTATATTTTGGAGTGATTTCCCTGCACTTTGTGCTGTGTCTATGGGACAGGAAGCAAAGGCAGATTTCCCCAACTTTATATACACAGCAAAATAAGTGAACCCTTCCCTACTCTGTCCTAAACGTTTGTTGCTCTGATGAAATACCTTTTTGTTTCACCATCTCCTTTGCGAACTGCTTATGAATTAGAGGGTATAGTTGATTATAATTACCTTGTGAACTCTTAGTGTTCTAATAAGAAAATATGCAGGGTCCATACCCCTTTAGAAGTATTTAACCCTTGGGGGTAGCTTACAAAAACTGAAATTTCTTTTTTCAGGGATGCCTAAAATTTGACTTAGTGCAGACTTCTAGGAAAATTATTGAGCTAATCACTCAACCAATGGCGCACAGCAGGGATGCCCAACCATTGGCCCCTCTGATGTGGCCTGCGACCTCCTGCTCTGGGGTTGTGGGTCAGCAAGCCTAGATCGCGGGTTTCCGACCCGCCATTCCAGAGCGTCAGTCTTCTGAATATAGCTGGCGCTAGAGAAAGCACGGCTGCGGAAGATGCAGAGCCACATTCAGTGAGGGAAAAAAAGTATTTGATCCCTGCTGCTTTTGTACCTTTACCCACTGACAAAGAAATGATCAGTCTATAATTTCAATGGTATTTATTTTAACAGTGAGAGACAGAATAACAACAAAAAAATCCAGAAAAAAGTATTTCAAAAAAGTTATAAATTGATTTGCGGGGGGCGCACAGAGAGGCGATCGGTGATGCGGCGTGTCACTCTGACACACAGCATGTCTGATCTCGACGTAGGCTCTTTACCATGTGACCAGGACTCTCCTGACAGGGGGGGTCTGCACTGGTAATCAGAGCATTGATTACCAGTGCAGACCCTTGAGGGGGGGGTGCCACTAGAACCACCAGGGATGCCCACCCATGACCCCAGGGATGCCCACCCATGACCCCAGGGATGCCCACCATGGCCACCAGGGATGGCAATCAGGGTTCAGGGAGCCCGCCAGTGCCCTCCCCATCAGTGCTGCCTGCCAGTGCCCTCCCCATTAGTGCTGCCCACCAGTGCTCATCATTGCCATCTATCAGTGCAACCCACCAGTGCCCATTATTGCCCACCAGTGCCATCTATCAGTGCCCATTAGTGCCCATCAGTGCCGCCTATCAGTGCCCATCAGTGCCACCTATCAGTGCCCATCAGTGCCACCTATCAGTGCCCATCAATGCCGCCTATCAGTCCCCAGCAGTGCCGCCTATCAGTGCCCACCAATGCTGCATATCAGTTCTACCTATCAGTGCCACCTATCAGTGCCCATCAGTGCTGCCTATCAGTGCCACATATTAGTGCCACCCCATCAGTGCCACCCCATCAGTGCCTCCTCATCAGTGCCTGTCAGTGCAGCCTCATCAGTGCTCATCAGTGCAGGAAAAAATGTATCTATTTACAAAATTGTATAACATAAACAAAAAAACTTTTCGGTCTTTTTTTATTTGTTTAGCAAAAAAGAAAAAAACCTTGCAGTGATCAAATATCACCAAAAGAAAGCTCTATTTGTGGGAAAAAATGACATAAATTTGGTTTAGGTACAGTGTTGCATGACCGCGCAATTGTCATTCAAATTGCAACAGCGCTAAAAGCTGAAAATTGTCCTGGGCAGGAAGGGGGTGAAAGTGCCCGGTATTGAAGTGGTTAAAGGTCAGTTCATATTCTAAAATAACAGTTTATATATGGGCATATCTCTTCTGCAGTGGTTACTGGGCTTCTTTCAAATGGATCCGCAGGTGCACCACAGTGCACCAGCGGGTTACCTGTACTGAGCCATTGACTTCTATTATTACCTGTGGGTTTGGTGCCTGAATGCAGGAGTTTTGGTGAGCTTTCAGAAAGTGCACCACACCTGCAGGACATAATAGAAATCTATGGCAAAGTGCATTTACCTGCAGGAAAGCTTCAGGTGCACCTTTATCAATGTGTATGCAAGGTATATAAATGGTCAATTTGAATAAAGGTGTCTCACATATCAAAAAATGTATAAACAGCAGCTCATATCACATTAATAAATAGCGGTAAAAATCACATCTCATATAAATGCAGTAATGCACATCAATATAAATCTGGTGCAAAAAGTGCAAAAAAAAAGTGCTGAAGTGCAATATATGATATACAGTGGATTCAAGAAAATGGTGAGCAGTGCAAATTGCATAAATTTAAAAAAATAAACAAAAAAAACTGGTAAATAGAAACAATAATAAAAGACAAAAATTTTATAATGTGAGGTAGTGAAAATAAATAAATAAATAGATATTTGAAGTGACTAGTGTAGCCAGAATATATACACTGTATGATTCAAATCAGCAAATGTAGAACATCCAGTAAAATAAAGCTGAAATATCATGAATAAATTAAAGTGACTAGTGCAAAAGTGAACGGATAAACAAATAATAATAGTCCATCAAGTGAGTAATTTAATGCAATTGCAAAAAGTGGTATATCTTGGGGTGATCCAATAACTGGCCATTCAGGTGAGGTAAAGTGCTCCGCACTCATTGGAGCTAGGTAGCCCTACAGGGGTAATGAGCATGGTATAAATCAGGGGTATTATCCCATCAGATAAGGGGTACCAATCTCAACGGCTCAGGTCATCCAGTTGGATCCTCAAGAATGCAGGGTAATACTCAATGCGTTCAGTATGTTATCAGATAATAAGTATTGGGGCGCTCCAGACCATGTATAGGAAGAAGAGTACTCACATAGTGATGTATAGCTTTAAAGTATAATTTAATAAAGTCCAAACAAAGGTACTCACGTTACAGAGATAAAAACGAGCGTGTAAGCAAAATAATGCAGCCACAACTTCCTGGTAGGCCGTGGACTTCTGGAACGCGATGCGTTCCACTCGCCAGATGTGCGTATCAGCAAAGAACGGAAAGGACTCGATGACGCTCTACGCGTTTCATCAGATTGACATCATCAGGAGCAGCCTGATGGCTGATCAGGCTGCTCATCGCGTAATTTTTTTTTGAGCACATATTAACCTAAAAAGGACCTTGCATCCTGCCAAACAAAAAACCAACGTCTCGCCACTTCAGATACCCAACACAGCCTAATCTTCTAAAATTTAGGGCGGGTGGGTGGGAAAATGTTCCTTGCCTTTTCCCCTCCAACTGAGGACCACCCTCCTTCTGTTGCCTCACTAAATGTACCAAACTCCACCCTTCCAAACTTTTGCCCAATCCGCTCAATTCTCTCTAACAAAATAAAATACCAACCTAACTTTCCTGCCCCTTCCTATGCTAAAAGCCTTAGACAAGTGTAAGATTCTGGTACCTCTGGTACCCTTATTTTCTATTCAATATATATTTCTATATATTTCTTTTCAAATATGCGTCCCACCTTTCTAATTAGGTCGTACGCATACACCTTTAAGACGGATGACGTCATCGCTGAGCGCCGCAGAGCGGCTATTTCAACCGCCGGCGTTCTCTCTCACATTGTTCGTTCAGCCTGCCTGTGTGTCCACATGCTTACAAGCTTGTCTTGCTACCGGAACCTCCAGCTACTTTCTTTTATTTGGAACAGACCGGAACCTCGCTACCGATCCCTGTATCTCGCTACTGGATCACTCCCTTACTACTGGACCCTACTACTACTAACTTACTAGTGATAAGTACCCCACAGGGGAATCCTCCATAACCTTACTTACACTATCTACCTCCGCACATAAGGACTGTTACTATCTATGCATACTAATTCTATCATCTGCACTGTTACATAGATTGCTAGCTCTTGAGTCTACTACCATCTATCCTTGCACTGGGTTAGTCTATCCTGTATTTGTCATCTGCTGTCCTTACCACCTGTTACCATACTCGATTACTAACCTATCTGCATTCTACCTAATCCCATCTACCACTCTCCTGAACATTTCTATCAAGTGCTTACCATCTCTGTCACTGTTCACACCTGTCCCTTCAGCACATCATCTTCATACTATCATATACATCCTATCACTCCAGGAACATCTTATTGAGTGTGTATATCTGTATGCTGAAGCTGACAGGCCCACAGTGATGAGTCTGGAGAGTTGGATCTGGTTATTCAACACATCTCTACATGACTACTGAGTGGAGATTCTGCAGCTGCAAATCCAGCCTACTACAAAAACGCAGGAGCGTTACAACAAGGCCCTTTGTCTATTGCTTTGCTTATTTTAACTCCGGGCCTTTCTTTACAGCTATGTGGCTCAAAGCACGGATTCTCCCTCTCCCCCAGTAAAAGCTCTGTGGTACAGGAAAAAGCAACAGGCTTTAGGTACTAACACTGATTGCACTTAGAAAAAAAACACATTTAATAATGTATGAATGAATGTAAAGTTAGATTATTTTATATCTTTTATATCTGCTTGGAGATCAGCTTTGAGAAACTTTAATATAGAAGGAAAGCTGGCTAGCAAGAGAAATATCAATCAGACATGAGAAACAATGTTCCTGTTTAAGTAGGTGTCTGCTCTGCTGATCAAAATTTTTATGTTCTGCATTGAGATTTGAGAAGTCCTCAGTAAAGTTTCCTCAGCATGAAGTGGGGGTCCCTGATGTCCTGTGAAATGAAATGAAGTGAGTGCTTGTTAGGGGTAAAAGCAAGATGGACAGCCATAGAGAAGTAACTTCACTAAGAGAGGACAGTATCCCACTTACTGTAGGTCTGTTGCCCTTAAAAAGTAAAATTGTGGTGGACCCCAGAGGGGGAAGTAGGAGGCCTCCTAAGATGAGCAGTGAGACCACTAGCTAGGACCAGGTCCATATGTGCAAATATGGAGCTGAGTTCTGGACACCCCTACTCCGAGAGCCCATGGGATGCTGTAGGATCTAGCTACAGGACGTAGCCAGCAAAACTGACTAGTTTGCAGCTGTTTTCAATCGTATGTTTAAAGCGGAGTTCCACCCAAAAGTGGAAGCTCCGCTTATCTATCTCCTTCCCCCCATCCAGTGCCTATTTTGGCACCTTTTGAGGGGGAACAGGTACCTGTTTTTGACAGGTACCCGTCCCAACTTCCATTGGTCAAAAGTTCGGCCCTCCTCCTCCTTCCCCACCACCGGGCCATTCAGAAAGCTCAGCACGCTTCGCGCATGCCCAGTAGGTAATCGGCTGTGAAGCCACAAGGCTTTACTGTCGGTTTCCATTACTGGCTATGACGGCAGCAGCACCTGAGTGCCGATGGAAACATCAGCTGGGTTGCGGATATCACTGGATTCCAGGACAGGTAAGTGTCCTAATATTAAAAGTCAGCAGCTACAGTATGTGTAATTTTTTATACAGTCATTTTTTATGGGGGGGGGGGGGGGCTGAAGCTCAGCTTTAAAGAATTGCAGATATGGCATGTTATATATAGTTACATTGGTCTAGCTTGGTGTAATGTAACTATGCATATGTCATACCTGTGGACAGGGCTGCTGATAAGGGGGAACAGGTAGCCCTCCTGTACCAGGTCCAGGTCCTATAGGGTCAGCAAAGTATATGAGGGTTGTCACTACCTCCCTTTTAATAGGAGATTGTCCTGTATCTTACTGTGTGTCCTCCTGGCCTTCTCCAGCAGTATTCGAGACTTAGGATGGGCAGCCAAGTGGCAGTAAAATCACTAGGGTTCCCATCATTCTCTGTAGGGCGTGGCAATAATAGTTCACATCTATCTCGCCTGTCGTCTTCTGAAATAATATTATTCAGAGAGTCGAGCTGGTAGCCTTTCTATAGGAATCTGGTTTTCAAAACGTCAGCCTCCCTCAAGAAATCGTCCCTAAAAGAACAATTTCTTTTTAAATGTAAAAACTGACTCTTAGGAATGGCTTTCAACCAAGGGCCATAATGGTAACTTTTCATGCCAATAAAAGTTTTAATCTATTATAACATAATAAATACTTTACGGGCTTCACTATGTTCGGCTCCTTCCCTTCCTTTCCGAGTATCTGATCGAGGGGGGACTATAAATTAAGGCTGGAGGTTTGTTGGAGGCTCTGCTGACCCATCCATCCCTATTGGCTATCCTTTGGAGTACCACTGCATATTTGAGGCTCAATTATATTTAAAGTCTGGTGAGTGGATCCCCAAAAGGGGTCTTTTTTGAAGCACCTTGGCACCTGTGTGGAGCACCTCAAGCACTTTACTCAGCACCTTATTTACATTTTAAGTGGACTATTCCTTTGGACTGCACTTTAATTAGCACTCTGGCACTGATAGCACTTTCATTGAATTTGATTGCACTTTCATATACTGTATATTTATTTGATTTATTAAAAAAAAAAATAATAATAATTTTTTTCACTAGTGCACTTTATTAGTATTTATTGCATTTGCTGATTTTGTATATTCATATTGGATGTTTTTATAAATTTGAGATCTTTTCACTAGTGCACTTTATCATCATATATATTGCAATTTGATGAGTTTTGAATACCTATATTCTAATTTCGGTTAATTATTATTACTATTTTTTGCACACGCCTGGTAGCGCTGTTTTAGTATATTTCACAATGTAGCCATTACCTTCAGATTCCTTAAAAAACGTATTTCATTTTTTATTCCTAAGTTATGGATTTTTACCTTTATTGGTATGTGGTCTTTTTCTAATTAATATTTATATTTGATTATTTTTTTATTTTAAATCTTATTATTATGACCTGATGGTTCTTTTTTTAAATAGGATCCTGCTGCTGTTGGCCTCTTTTAGCTTTTTACTTTTATTTATATATATTTTTTGAGTACTATACATTTTTTAACGTTTATTTTTTTCCGACTGATGCCCCTATAAATTGGATGGGGATACAGGTATGTTACGTGGCCACGGCCCTGACGTGACACAGATACACAGAGTGAGGTCAGCCATGTTTTTGATTTGAAACTTTTTCCAAGTTTCTATCCTTTTCACTCTGCTTTTAATGCTTGATCTGATTTCCTTCTCTATGAATCCGAGGATCCTGGACTAAAAGGCTGTGTGATTGCACAAGCGTGTGAGACGGCTGTTAATCCCAGCAGTCATCTGGAATTGGTAAGAGTCAGTGTGTGTCTCTTCCCTGGTGGTGGATCCATCTTCCCTCCTCACACTACATGTCCTGCTTCACTGGAGAACTTTGGACTGTTATCTGAGCGCTGCTATTTTGTTTGATTTTTGTGCTTATTATCCATTACCAATAGGATCTTTGGCTAGCAGCTCAGGACAATCAATCTATATTGCTTAACTCATTGTGTTGTTGTTCCGTTCCACAGGAACTATTATTTGAATATTTTAATTCTATTTAGCACAATTTTTGGAATATTGTTTAAAATCACAGTTGAGCTGCCTGTTTTTACAACCCCCTGACCACTCATGAGAAAAAAGTCTTAAATCGGGCAAAATTATCTGGCTGAGAGCACTGACCCTTTAAAGACCAGTAGATGACCATGCACTTTGCACATTATGCATTCCTCATGTGCTCTGCACTCTATATATTAAATGCTTCTGCACTATGCACGGTACATTACATGCACCTCACAAGCACACTCTATACGTAGGCTTAAGTTTTAAGCCCTTACCACTGTTAACACAATTTTATCCCACCCACAGGGTACCTCATAATTCTCTATTGGGTGCCCAAGAGGGGGGCCCTGCAAGATATGCTGTACGGGGCCCTGTTATTTCTAACGGCAGCCCTGCCTGTGGGATCCCTCTAGAACATTGATGGCGAACCTTGGCACCCCAGATGTTTTGGAACTACATTTCCCATGATGCTAATGCACTCTGCAGTGAAGTTGAGCATCATTGGAAATGTAGTTCCAAAACATCTGGAGTGCCAAAGTTCGCCATCACTGCTCTAGAACATTGATGGCGAACCTTGGCACCCCAGATGTTTTGGATCTACATCCCATGATGTTCATGCACTCCCTCTAGAACATTAATAGCAAACCTTGGCACCCCAGATGTTTTGGAACTACATCCCACGATGCTCATGCCCTCACACATGCAGTGTAGTTGAAGATCATGAGGAATGTAGTCCCAAAACATCTGGGGTGGCAAGGTTCGCCATCGCTGCTCTAAAAGCTGGAAATCAGTGTAGTAGACACAGCTACTCAAGTGATCTCCACTATTATCAAGGTACCGTGCAGAGCGGCTGCCCTGCTGCTTTCTTAAACACAGGAGGTCCGCCACTCAGCAAGGTGCCATTCAAAGAATCCTTTATATTTTCTGAATAAATGCAAAGATTGCCCTCATTGGACGAGGTGGAGAATGTGACTTTACGACTCTTGTCCACTCAGAGAAGGCTTTGCATTTATTGAGAAGATGCAAAGCATTCTCTGAATGATGCTCATGCTAGGCCGCCTACCTCCTGTGTTCAAAATGTAGCAGGACAGGCGATTGGCACGGGACCTGGAAGCAAGTGGAGATCACTGGAGTAGCAGCATCTACTACAGTGATTTCCAACTTCTAGAGGAATCCCAGATGTATAGTATATACATAGTGTGACAGGAAGTCAGGTAAATCTGGGAATGTAGTCACTGAGAGGAGACACATTCCCACCTGCTTTGAAAGTTCACTGATACTATAGGGTGTTGGCTGCAGAGAGAGCCAGCAGGAAGTTGAAAACCATTCAGCTGTTCAGAATGAGGAGATCAAGGACTCTATAATTTGTCCAGAGAAAATCTATTGAGTGCTGCCTCCTGTCGCCGTGTAGGCTGGGAGAGGAGGACAGACATACGTGTACCTCCCGACGCCGTGTGGGCATGGGAGAAGGACTGCTGCCTCCTGTCGCTGTGTGAGCTGGGAGAGGAGGACAGACATACGTGTACCTCCCGACGCCGTGTGGGCATGGGAGAAGGACTGCTGCCGCCTGTCGCCGTGTGGGCTGGGAGAGGGGGACAGTCGGATGTGTGCCTCCCGACAAGCTGGTGAGCATGGGAGAAGACCCCCTAAAGCGATGTGAAGCTAAGGAGGGTAACCACGAGTGAAGACGTCTCAAAGGTGAGAAGACAAAGTGTTCCATGTGAAGAGTGTGAAGAGTAAAGGGACCTGTTAAATGAACTGTGTTCAATGTGAAGAATCTGAAGAGTAAAGGATCCTGTTATAAATGAACATGTGCTGTGTGAAAGAAAACAAAGGGACATGTTCAATGGACAATGTTTGTGCTGTGTGAAAAGCAAACAAATGGACATTTGAGTGTCTGCTGTAGGATCAGCAGTGTCGGCCCAACAGTAGGTTGGAAAGACTTCTTAGGTAGGTTCCAGCGTGAGAAGGTAGCCGCCCACAGAGGCAAGGATTTATTTTGTCTTTTATTTTATTTTGGCTGTTTTGATGCTTGCAATTGTGTTAAGTAAATTGCATGAATAAATCAGTCTTGTTTTTCAACCTCTAATCGGCTATCTCTGTGAAAACGCACCCCCAAAGGGGTCACCCATACGCCTACCACCGAGCTAATCCTCACATATGGTGGAGGTATGCAGTGGGCATAAGCAGAGATCCCTGCAAGGAAGTGCAAATGTTTGATGAACTTTATCTGGTGCATGAGATTGCACAATCTATGTGTGCAGGAGAGAAGATCCTGACAGAAAAAAAAAAAAAAAAAAGTGTTTTAAAGAGACAGCGGTCTCAAAATTATTTGATGAACTTTGTTGTGTCTGGTGCAAGTGACTGCACAAACTGTGTGCGCAGGAAAAGAGATCCTGCAAGAGAGAGAAAAACTACATGTGTTGAAGAGACAGTGGTCTGAAAATTGTTTGCTGGACTGTGAAAAATTTGTTTGTGGAGTTATTGAAGATGGGGCGTTCAAAACGCCTGAAAAATGCAAAGATAGATGAAATGAGAGACCGGATTCTATGGATGGAGGGGATGCTACCGTCTGAACCAGCCCCATCCATGCCTAAAGAGAGTCTACTAAAGAGGAAGGTTGTTGTCCCTAGCAACACTGATGAAACTGCTATGGAGACGCAGTGTGCTCAGATGAAAAGTAAACTCAAAATGGGGGAGATGCTGAAACAACGGAGCTTTGCAGCTCAACAAAAGGCTCATCAAGAGAGCATGGCAGGCTGGAAACAGAGACGCCAGCAGCCAATGGAGGCCATCGGTTTGGAAGAAACCGAGTATGTGTGCAGGGCTGAGTTGGATGCCTTGCAACGGAAAATGGAAGAAAAGGAACAAGCCTTGGAATTGCTTAAAATGGAGCATAGAAACTTGCAGGAAATGAATGAACTACTCAAGTCTCATGTGTTACAGTGGGAAGAATCCACTGCTCTTCTTTTGGTCGAGTTGCAAAAACGCAGAGAGACTATAATGGAGAAAGATACCATCCTCATGGAAAAGGAAAGTGAAATTCAGACTTTGCAGAAGCAAAGTATGGCTGATATGTTGGAGTTGCGTAATCAGCTGGAAAAAAGTCTTCAGTGTTTGGAAGTTACAAAAATAGACCTGCAGGAGTCGCAGGAACAGAATGTTGCTCTGAAAGCAACATTGTCTCTCAACGACAAAGAGAAAAGTGAAAGAGAGGCTAAATTACTGAGTACTGTGTATGAGCTCACTACTTTAAGCAATGTGGTAAATGAATGGCGTGCGGACTGTGAAAGTTGGAAAGGGGAAGCCCAACGTGTCCAGCAGCAGTTAAAGGAGAAAGAAGCCTGTGTGGCAGAATTACATTCTTATTCCCAGATGCTAGCCAATGAGGTGAAGGCTCTTATGCAGGGAAAAGAAGATTGTGAACATAAGAGGGAAAAAGTAGAGGCACAGCTTCTGGAATCGCAAGTCAAGGTGTCAGAAGGTGACCGATTGTGTGCTAAGCTGTCAGAGAAGGCAAACCGACTGCAGGTTGAGTTGGACAATGTTACAAATCAGCTTTCTCAAGCAGACAGCAAATCTAGAGAAATTGCGGAAGATTTTTCTATCTTGGAATCGCAGCTGCAAGACACGCAGGAACTCTTACAGGAAGAGAGGTGTCAAAGGCTGAGTTTTAGCACAAAGCTCAAACAAATGGAAGATGAGAAAAATGGCTTCCTGGAACAATTAAAAAAGGAGGCGGAAGCAAAGAAAAACCTATCAGAGCAAGTCGCAACATTGCAAGCTCAGATAGCGGATATGAAAAAACGCATGGAAGAAAGCGTTGGTTCATTACAGTGTGTTGAAGATGTGAAAAAGAAGTTTGATCAGATGCTTGGTGAAGAGAAGACTGTGTCTGCAAAATATGCAGAAGAACGCGCCCGTGCAGAAACGGAGGTGCGTGATAACGAGAGCAAAGCCCTGTTCTTGGCTCGCTCTTTGGAGGAAGCTCTAGAGTGTAAGGCTGAACTAGAAAGTGTTAACAAACAGCTGCGTACAGAAATGGAAGAATTGGTCAGCTCCAAGGATGATGTTGTGAAAAGAGTTCAGGAGCTAGAAAAGTCTAAGCGAGCCTTAGAACAGCAAGTAGAAGAGATGAAGATTCCGTTGCAGGAACTGGAAGAGGAATTCCAGGCAACAGAGGATCTGTCCCAAAGAGGGGATAGTGTGCCTGATGCAGTTTTTAAAAGGATCAGTGTTTTGGGGTCTGTCCTGAGTGAGCCTCAGAAATGTGATGACATGTGGCTTGAATCACCCCTTTGGAATAAACCGTTCCTTCAAAAACTTCAAGCATTGGAAAATGTATCATTAGAGCTTCAGCAAACAAAGGAGCTGAGTAAGAAATGTGATGATTTCTCAGTTCAGGCTGAAAACCTAGTGGGGAAAACTAAGGCTGTTGGTGAAAACGTGAAGCAAATGAATAAGTGCCTTTCAGGGAGTGTTTCCAAAATGGAACTGGTGAAAGACGGGTGGCAGAAGTTTGATCGTGATCTTGAGATGCATTCCATGTGGAATTCAGATAGAGAAAAAGAACTAGGTGACCTTGAGCGGTCAAATAGTTCAGCAGAAAGTGCATTGAAGAAACCTGTAAAAGAATGTGTTGCAGTTCCATGCTTCTTCACTGATGCAGAGAGGAGGTCTATAATGGATACCACCCAGATCGCTGGGTTCAACTGTGTTGTTGCCTTTAACCCCTATGTTGGTGTAAGGAAAGTTGATGATGTTCTGGTTGACTACTTCTGTGAAGAGTTTGGCAAGAAATATAAACTGAATATCAAATCAAATAGTAGGCCTTTACTGCGACTCGCTCAGGAGGGCGAAAAGTTTAAGAAGTTGATGAGTGCAAATGCTTCCGATCTGCCTATGAATATGAAATGTTTGGTGAATGATATTGATATCTCTGGGAAAAGGAACAGGGGTCACTTTGAAGAAATGTGTGACAGCCTGTTGTCTCAATTGGAAAATCCTCTGCACAGCATCTTAGAGCAAGCAAAGCTCAAGAAGGAAGATCATTCCCTTTTACAACAAAAAGTCAATGATTGTGTACAGATGTATGGAGAGGCAACTCAAGTCACAGAGGGATGTCAAGAGTCCCTACTTGGAACAAAGCTTAGTGAAGCAAAGGTTCTCAAAGTTTTGTGGAAAACATTTATGGATTGCAGAGAGAGGCGTCTTAAGAATGTTGAAGACATTAAGACTAGCCCAATTGAGTTGCCTATGGATCACGGTCCTCCATGGTGGATTGGACAGACGGTTATGAGAGACAAGCTGTCTGACATTTATGAGAAAGCTGTCAATGAAGATGACAGAAACGAGAAGGAGCAAAATGATGCCAAAAATGCAGTTGAAGAATGTGTATATGAGATGAGAGACAAACTGTGTGGCATTTATGAGAAATCTGTCAATGAAGATGACAAAACAGTTTCATCCGGAAGCTTGAGGATAATAGGAGGCTTATCAGTGAGTCAGCAGTGCCTGACACATGCGTGCCTGGAAATATGTGTCCCAACCCTAGGGTTGAAACAAGAGGGGGGGGTATGTGACAGGAAGTCAGGTAAATCTGGGAATGTAGTCACTGAGAGGAGACACATTCCCACCTGCTTTGAAAGTTCACTGATACTATAGGGTGTTGGCTGCAGAGAGAGCCAGCAGGAAGTTGAAAACCATTCAGCTGTTCAGAATGAGGAGATCAAGGACTCTATAATTTGTCCAGAGAAAATCTATTGAGTGCTGCCTCCTGTCGCCGTGTAGGCTGGGAGAGGAGGACAGACATACGTGTACCTCCCGACGCCGTGTGGGCATGGGAGAAGGACTGCTGCCTCCTGTCGCTGTGTGAGCTGGGAGAGGAGGACAGACATACGTGTACCTCCCGACGCCGTGTGGGCATGGGAGAAGGACTGCTGCCGCCTGTCGCCGTGTGGGCTGGGAGAGGGGGACAGTCGGATGTGTACCTCCCGACAAGCTGGTGAGCATGGGAGAAGACCCCCTAAAGCGATGTGAAGCTAAGGAGGGTAACCACGAGTGAAGACGTCTCAAAGGTGAGAAGACAAAGTGTTCCATGTGAAGAGTGTGAAGAGTAAAGGGACCTGTTAAATGAACTGTGTTCAATGTGAAGAATCTGAAGAGTAAAGGATCCTGTTATAAATGAACATGTGCTGTGTGAAAGAAAACAAAGGGACATGTTCAATGGACAATGTTTGTGCTGTGTGAAAAGCAAACAAATGGACATTTGAGTGTCTGCTGTAGGATCAGCAGTGTCGGCCCAACAGTAGGTTGGAAAGACTTCTTAGGTAGGTTCCAGCGTGAGAAGGTAGCCGCCCACAGAGGCAAGGATTTATTTTGTCTTTTATTTTATTTTGGCTGTTTTGATGCTTGCAATTGTGTTAAGTAAATTGCATGAATAAATCAGTCTTGTTTTTCAACCTCTAATCGGCTATCTCTGTGAAAACGCACCCCCAAAGGGGTCACCCATACGCCTACCACCGAGCTAATCCCTTACAATAGTTACATTGGTAAAAGCTGGATCAATGTAGCAATGTATAAAATTAAAATATCTGACCGACCTACAGTAAAGGATGTAAATAAGAATCATTCATTGTTAGGGTTTACCGTTAAAATCATTAATATTCCAGAACAAATATGCTGCTACATTTTCAGAAATATTTCAGAACTACCAAATTTCTGAAGCCGGAATCCACATAATCAGGCAACTAGCATTTTCAAAAGAAGGTCAGCAATGCATTGTCTGTATATCTCTTAAGTCAGGTTTCCTTTAACCACTTAAGCCCCGGAAGATTTTACCCCCTTTCTGACCAGGGGGTTTTTTGCGATTTTTTACTGCGTGAATTTAACGGACTATTGCGCCGTCGTGCGACGCTGTACCTAAACGAATTTGACGTCCATTTTTTTCCCACAAACAGAGCTTTCTTTTGGTGGTATTTGATCACCTGTGCGATTTTTTGATCATGCGCTATAAACAAAAAAATAGTGTCAATTTTGCAAAAATAACAATATTTTTCACATTTTTTTATATGAAATTCCCCAAAAAAAATGTAAAAATCAAAATTTTTTAACATTTTCGGCCAATTTGTTTTATGCTACATATATGTTGGAAAGCTGCGCTAACAAATGATATAGCAAATATAAGAACAATGGGAATTTGAATACAGTCCAAGTTCATAAAAGAGTATCCAGGTCAAGTGTAATAGTTCAAGGAAGCCTCCAACAGACTCCGAGTAAAAGAAAGTCCACCACCAGAGAGCACTCGGTCAACCGCTGTGAAGCATGCATAAGGGGTATGCGCTTACCAGAAGGATACAGGTTTTAGGCATGGGTATACACCAAATATCCTCAAAGCCAGCTCCAGCGTAAGTCACCTCTCCCACCGAATGCAATCAGGGATAAAAACAGCACCAGCTATCTCGTCCTCATCAAAGCCAAGCAAACATATGCAAGAGAAGAGTGGGGCCACAATAGTGTAGATGGTATATACAATTTAATAGAAAAACAAATGGAATAACACTCACAATAAATCAAAGGATAAAAAGCGTTGAGCAGGATCACAGCCGCCGCCGCCCGACTTCCGGCCGCACAGTGGTAACGTCAGCACGTCTTCCCTACGATCGTTTCGTCAAAACTGACGTCTTCCAGGGGATGCGGGCAGCGCGCTGAGTCACCACTATTAGTACCGTCAGAGGCATACGCCCCTACCGGAAGTCGGGGAAGCAGGCAGCGCCATATTAGAACATGGAAAGGCATTTGCGGAGAGAGCATTCAAACAGCGGCTTCAGCTCCTGATCACATATGAAGCCGCCATAGCTGTCTCTAATATTAATGAAGCTCAATCACCATTCCTGGAAACTGATAAATATAAAACAACTAACAAACAAAAACACAAAAAATAGCATTAAAATCCAGCCGGAGTTGCCACCGCAGGGATCTGCTCTTGGATTGGATCTAAATTAATGAACTCAACCCGATATGGATAAAAACGGTGCAATGGCCACTAATATTAGCCAAATAACGGAATAGGCTATATAAAGGGTAAATGGGTAATAGATCGCCCAATCCAAGCTAAAACTGGCCCAATCAGAAAGCAATAAGAATATATACTAAGCCCACCATATGTTATAAGATCGCAGCGGGTATAAGTATTAAAAATAATTGTAATATAAAAATATTATAAAAATATGAAAAAGAATATATAAAAACATGTAAAGAAAAAGGATTGAAATTTAGCCACAGAGCCTGAACGGGTGCAACTCCCACCAGGAACAGGATAAATCCAGTCAATAAAAAAAGTCCAGAACATTCAAAATGAGAAAAAAATGAAAAAAAAATATACAACAAGAACAAGTCAAGAGTTATCAATAAAAGCATTAATGTCTGTGTCTACATTTAAACCAAAAGGAGTAAAGCATTTGTTCCTGTAGATCCAGGACATTTCTAACTTGGAGAGACCCCTAACAAAGGGCTCTCCTCTCCAGTGAGGGACAAATTTGTCGATCCCCATGAAAATGGTACCCTGGGGATCCTTGTTGTGCTTTAGTCGGTAGTGCTTGGATACAGAATGCTTAGTAAACCCTTTACGGATATTGGCTAAATGTTCATTACATCTAATGTATAGGGGTCTTTTAGTCCTCCCTATATACTGCAAGCCACAAGGGCATTGCAACAGATAAACCACCCCTGTCGTGGAGCAAGAGATAAACGGCTTAATCTCGAAGGTGATACCTGTACTCGTAGACAGAAATTCCTTGATGTTCCTCTTTTTATTTTTATTAACTGAACAGGTCTGGCAATGGTTGCACCTGTAATAGCCAGTAAGCTGGCTAAAAAAGGTCGGCTTAGGTCCAGGGGGATTCAAAACATTGGGAGCCAACTTGTCCCTTAGAGTAGGGGCCCCTCTGAAAATAACCCTGGGTTGCTCTGGTAGCACATCGGACAAAAGGCGATCACTTTTAAGAATATGCCAATGTCTCCGAATGATGTTTTTTATGTTCTTGTGCTGTGTTGAAAAGGTAGTAACAAAGGGAGCACTAAAGGAGGTGCTCGTGGTCTTTGAACGGGCTACTGTGGAAAGCATATCAGATCGGTCCATCCTTCTAACTTCCTCAAATGTGTTCCTGAGGAAAGTACTATCATAACCCTTATCCATGAATCTACTAGTGAGGATTTTGGCCTGATTCTCAAAATCAATCATATTAGTACAGTTCCTCTTAATTCTCATATATTGTCCCTTCGGAACAGCACGCAACCAAGGAGCATGGTGGCAGCTGTCCGTGGGAATATATGAGTTGCGATCAGTAATTTTAAAGTAAGTGTTGGTGACAAACTTGTCACCCGCACTCAGGATCGTTAAATCGAGGAAATTGATGGATTCTTGACTGGCCTCAAAACTCAAATTTATGCCTCTATCATTCTGGTTAAGTTCCACCATGAAGAGATCGAGATCTGCTTTGGACCCATTCCAAAGGAGGAGGACGTCATCAATGTACCTGGCCCAGAGCATAATCTGGGGCCTCTCACAACCAAAGATGACGTCCTCCTCCCACTGGGCCATAAATAAATTCGCCAGGGAGGGGGCATACTTAGCCCCCATTGCCACTCCTCTATCCTGGCGAAAATATTGGCCCTCAAACCAGAAATAGTTAGATCTGGTCGCGAACTGTAGGAGTTCCATAATGAATTGGACTTGACGCCCAGGAATCCCCGAGTCGCGAACCAATGAATCATTCACAGCTCTAAGGCCCAGGTCATGGGGGATGACGGAGTATAGAGATGCTACATCTGCCGTCACCAGCCATAGACCTTCAACTGGAGCAAGAGAGGCCAATAAATTGATGACATGCCGCGTGTCCTTGATGTATGCGGGAGTCAGCTGTACCAAAGGCTGAAGGTACGAGTCAATATACTTACCCACCCGGGACGTCACAGAGTCAATGCCACTTACAATGGGACGCCCCGGGGGGGAAGTGAGACTCTTGTGCACCTTCGGCAAATAATAGATTATCGGTGTCCTAGGACGCTTAGGTATCAAAAAAGCTTTCTCTTTCTTGTTGATGATGTTAAGAGAAAAGCCTCTAGCGACTATCCCCTCCAGTTCTTTCTTGTATCGGGACATTGGGTCCCGAGGGAGAGGGGTATAAGTGTCTGCGTCACCAAGAATCCGATACATCTCAGCGAGATAATCGGACCTATCAAGCACCACTATACCTCCCCCCTTATCGGCAGGTCTAATGACTAGGTCCTTGTTTTGACACAAGGAGTCCAGGCCCTTAACAGAGTCCTGACTCATCCGATTTTTCCGCACATGGATGTCATTCAGATCTCGAATAACAACATCTCTGAAAACCCTCAACGGCGCAGCCAGGGTGCCCGGTGGGTTAAACAGAGATGCGTTCGAGAGACCTGAATGCTGAAAGCGAGCAGAAGCACTGCCACTAGCAGTAATAGGATTGCTCAACAGATATTTCTGTATATTGATTTTTCTCACAAACTTGTGTATATCCATGTATGTTTGAAATTTGTTTAAACATTTCGGTGGAGCAAATTTAAGGCCTTTGTCCAGTATATTTTTTTCTGATTCAGAAAGGACCTGGTGGCTAAGATTGAAAATTCCTGCCCCTCCTAGGTTCTTTTTCTGTCTCTTAGATTGTAGCCGCCTCCCCCCTCTGACTCCTCTGGGTTTTCTAACGGCCGTTTTAGCCCCTGTTTGGCCGGCGGAAAAACCCAACCAGGGTAGTCGGATTGTGAGGTCCCGGCTTGAGGTGACACCTCTGTGATTGCTGAGCTTCTCGAATCAGAGGGACCCTGAGAAGGGAGGGGACCAGAATTAGATTGATTCCCCAGAAGGTTATCCCTTGGGTGCTGATTATCCCTCAAAGGAAAAAATTGATTGCTAGTGGGGTAGGTACATTGATGACGTCCTCCTCCTTTGGAATGGGTCCAAAGCAGATCTCGATCTCTTCATGGTGGAACTTAACCAGAATGATAGAGGCATAAATTTGAGTTTTGAGGCCAGTCAAGAATCCATCAATTTCCTCGATTTAACGATCCTGAGTGCGGGTGACAAGTTTGTCACCAACACTTACTTTAAAATTACTGATCGCAACTCATATATTCCCACGGACAGCTGCCACCATGCTCCTTGGTTGCGTGCTGTTCCGAAGGGACAATATATGAGAATTAAGAGGAACTGTACTAATATGATTGATTTTGAGAATCAGGCCAAAATCCTCACTAGTAGATTCATGGATAAGGGTTATGATAGTACTTTCCTCAGGAACACATTTGAGGAAGTTAGAAGGATGGACCGATCTGATATGCTTTCCACAGTAGCCCGTTCAAAGACCACGAGCACCTCCTTTAGTGCTCCCTTTGTTACTACCTTTTCAACACAGCACAAGAACATAAAAAACATCATTCGGAGACATTGGCATATTCTTAAAAGTGATCGCCTTTTGTCCGATGTGCTACCAGAGCAACCCAGGGTTATTTTCAGAGGGGCCCCTACTCTAAGGGACAAGTTGGCTCCCAATGTTTTGAATCCCCCTGGACCTAAGCCGACCTTTTTTAGCCAGCTTACTGGCTATTACAGGTGCAACCATTGCCAGACCTGTTCAGTTAATAAAAATAAAAAGAGGAACATCAAGGAATTTCTGTCTACGAGTACAGGTATCACCTTCGAGATTAAGCCGTTTATCTCTTGCTCCACGACAGGGGTGGTTTATCTGTTGCAATGCCCTTGTGGCTTGCAGTATATAGGGAGGACTAAAAGACCCCTATACATTAGATGTAATGAACATTTAGCCAATATCCGTAAAGGGTTTACTAAGCATTCTGTATCCAAGCACTACCGACTAAAGCACAACAAGGATCCCCAGGGTACCATTTTCATGGGGATCGACAAATTTGTCCCTCACTGGAGAGGAGAGCCCTTTGTTAGGGGTCTCTCCAAGTTAGAAATGTCCTGGATCTACAGGAACAAATGCTTTACTCCTTTTGGTTTAAATGTAGACACAGACATTAATGCTTTTATTGATAACTCTTGACTTGTTCTTGTTGTATATTTTTTTTTCATTTTTTTCTCATTTTGAATGTTCTGGACTTTTTTTATTGACTGGATTTATCCTGTTCCTGGTGGGAGTTGCACCCGTTCAGGCTCTGTGGCTAAATTTCAATCCTTTTTCTTTACATGTTTTTATATATTCTTTTTCATATTTTTATAATATTTTTATATTACAATTATTTTTAATACTTATACCCGCTGCGATCTTATAACATATGGTGGGCTTAGTATATATTCTTATTGCTTTCTGATTGGGCCAGTTTTAGCTTGGATTGGGCGATCTATTACCCATTTACCCTTTATATAGCCTATTCCGTTATTTGGCTAATATTAGTGGCCATTGCACCGTTTTTATCCATATCGGGTTGAGTTCATTAATTTAGATCCAATCCAAGAGCAGATCCCTGCGGTGGCAACTCCGGCTGGATTTTAATGCTATTTTTTGTGTTTTTGTTTGTTAGTTGTTTTATATTTATCAGTTTCCAGGAATGGTGATTGAGCTTCATTAATATTAGAGACAGCTATGGCGGCTTCATATGTGATCAGGAGCTGAAGCCGCTGTTTGAATGCTCTCTCCGCAAATGCCTTTCCATGTTCTAATGTGGCGCTGCCTGCTTCCCCGACTTCCGGTAGGGGCGTATGCCTCTGACGGTACTAATAGTGGTGACTCAGCGCGCTGCCCGCATCCCCTGGAAGACGTCAGTTTTGACGAAACGATCGTAGGGAAGACGTGCTGACGTTACCACTGTGCGGCCGGAAGTCGGGCGGCGGCGGCTGTGATCCTGCTCAACGCTTTTTATCCTTTGATTTATTGTGAGTGTTATTCCATTTGTTTTTCTATTAAATTGTATATACCATCTACACTATTGTGGCCCCACTCTTCTCTTGCATATGTTTGCTTGGCTTTGATGAGGACGAGATAGCTGGTGCTGTTTTTATCCCTGATTGCATTCGGTGGGAGAGGTGACTTACGCTGGAGCTGGCTTTGAGGATATTTGGTGTATACCCATGCCTAAAACCTGTATCCTTCTGGTAAGCGCATACCCCTTATGCATGCTTCACAGCGGTTGACCGAGTGCTCTCTGGTGGTGGACTTTCTTTTACTCGGAGTCTGTTGGAGGCTTCCTTGAACTATTACACTTGACCTGGATACTCTTTTATGAACTTGGACTGTATTCAAATTCCCATTGTTCTTATATTTGCTATATCATTTGTTAGCGCAGCTTTCCAACATATATTTGCCTCTAGTGTTTCCCACTAAAGCTGCAGCTCCTACTATTATTGCTCCAGCGCAGTTATTTACATCTGCAACTTTATGCTACATATGTTTGGTAAAAAAAATTGCAAAAAGCGTATTTTGATTGGTTTGCGCAAACGTTATCGCGTTTACTAACAAAGGGAAAGATTTTTGTCATTTTTGGTGGGTTTTTTTTAACGAGTAATGGCGGCGATCTGCGATTTTTTTTGCGGGACTGCGATATTGCGGCGGACAGATCGGACCCTTGACTGACATTTTTGACACTTTTGGGTTACCAGTGACATTACTGCAGTAATCAGTGCTATACATATGCACTGTTACTGTAAAAATGACACTGGCAGGGAAGGGGTTAACTGTATTGGAGAGGGAGGGGTTAAGTGTGTCCTAGGGGTGTGTTTCTAACTGTGATGGGACATGGCTACTAGTGTAAAACCAGAGATCAACGGTCCTACATAGTAGAACCGTCTGATCTCCATTTTTACACAGGGGAGAATGACAGGCGGCTTGTTTACATTAGCCGCCTGCCTTTCTCCGTTCCCGGCGAACGATCGCGAGTCACATACACTGACTTGTTAGGGAACGAGCCGCGGCGGGCACGCGCCTCAGCAGGTGCGCACCTGCCCGCTATTGGCTCACAAGCCAGTGACAGACTAGTGACGTACCGGTACGTCACTTTGCCTGGCTGGGGCTGACCGCCGCAGTATATGTACTTGTGGCGGTCGGCAAGTGGTTAATGAAGTTCTCCTTACAAAATATTAGCCAACACATAAAAATGATGCCATATTTATGCACATGATTACTGTATATATAGAGTTTTATATGGCCTGAATTTATGACGTTCCTATGCTCTGCATGTCATTTGAACATGACAAGGAGAAAAGGCAAACTATTACATGAATATATTTTTTCTTCCTTATGACCCCTTGAGGAAAATCTTCCTGTAAAATCTTCTTTTTTTTCTTCTTGATATTTTACCGTAGAATTCCTGGAACAGCATTGCTGCTGGGTAACAGTAATACCTAGACTCATCTCAGCTAATGCCAAAGACACAGTCACTGAAGAATGTATTCCTTTCCAGTAAACAGTGAAGATAATTTACAAATTAATACCTTTGTGTTAGTGGAGTAAAAGACAGACAGGAAAGTAGGAGTCTGCAACATGAGGACTAAAACATAAATATTTCTCTGTGGTTTACCAGTTCAGCCCCAAATGCAATTACTGTAACGTTGTATTTTACATTTATTTTGTGTCGCATTAGATGCTCAGATTAATCTTTGGTGCAGTGACTCAAAGGAAAAGAAGGATAACTCTACTGGTTGTATTCTGTACAAAAATGTAAAGAGGACTATGCATAGCTTGAGTGATCAATATCAACCATTGAAAGCTTATCTCCCATTGGGCTTTGTATGAAAAGTGAACAAGGGACTTTCTTGACCAAGGCAACTAACCAGTTTCCAACTCTCACTACCACAGTGCAGAGTTAAAGATGAAACAAGGTATCACGTACCTGGAGATGAGCCCGACACTGTGAGAAAGGCCTCCCTTGCGCCTCCGACTCGGGACCCCTGATAGTGCAGACAGGGGACACCGGAGTGTAGAGTAGCACGAGTGCCTGGAGGTTTGCTTGAAGCAGACGATGGCCACTGGTGAAGGTCGCCAGAGAAGTCCGATGAGCAGGGTGTTGAGCAGGCAGCAGGTGCTGGAAGCAGGGGTTCCTGGGTAACAGGAGGAGCCTCCTGGGCAAGATGGACGGATCTGGGAATGACAGAAGCGTGGTAAGATAAGCCGGGTCAGGAGCCAATCGGGAACGTAGAAGCCAGTAGGAGCAGACAGGAAGAGAGGTCACGGGACAAGCCAAGGTCGGTGCAGGTGGAGAGCAGAGAATCGTCAGGACAAGCCGGGTCTGGAACTAGGAACAAGATGCAGGTAACAGGTATCCAAGGCTGAAGACAAAGCAGCACTAGAGAAGTGTAATGGCTGGGTTTAAATAGTCCCTTTGGCGTCAATGTCTAACGCACGTTCGCGTACTCGCGAACGTGCGTGCGCGGTTGCGCGAGTTCGCGCATGCGCATTGGCCATTGTCTGGTTTCTGACAGGAACACGTCTTTGCACAGCAAACGTTCTCTTACAAAAGGATTCTGATTTGTCTGTGAAGGCACCCAGTCCAGATCATGGTACAGCTAGTGGTAATTAGTTAGATTCAGTTGGACTTGTTCTTTAAAGTTGAAGCCTTTTCACCACTCATCCAAGTAGGTCCCTCAGCTCAAAAGGATGTCAGGAACATCCCTCAACATTTATACCTACATGGATGACTTTCACCATAACCCTGTTACCAATAAATGTGCCAAGACAGATTTTGATTGCCCAACACCATGATGGCATAGGTTCCTAACACTCATTAGAACTGAGGAAGCTACTTGGCTACTTGGATAAATGGAAACACTTCTTCAACATTACAAATTAATACTAGTATCTATTTAGCTTTAGTTGGACTTGTTCACTACTCATCAAAGTAGCTCCTTCAGCTGAAATGGGTGTCAGCACATATCTCAACAATTATAGCCACATGGTCACCATGATCAAGTCACTGTCAAATATGTCAAGACAGATGTTTATTGTCCAAGACTATGATGGGGTACATATCTGACACTTATTAGAACTGAGGACTTTACTTGAATAAGTGGTGAAGATTCTTTAAAGGAGTTGTAAAGTCAGAAAGTTTTTTTATTTTAATGCATTCTATGCATTAAGATTAAAAACCTGTGTGCAACAGCCCCCCCCCCCAGCCCCCCTAACACTTATCTGAGGTCCCTCTCTATCCAGCAATGTTTACGAGTTTCTCAGCCATCCAACAATCTCCCTCCTGATTGGCTGAGACACAGCAGCGGTGCCATTGACAAAATCAACTAGCCAATTAGGAGAGAGAGAGGGCGGGGCCTGGTCAGGGCTCCGTGTCTGAATGGACACAGGGAGCTGTGACTCGGCTTGGGTGCCCCCATAGCAAGCTGCTTGCTCTGGGGGCACAAAACTGGAGGGAGGGGCCAGGAGAGCAGAAGAGGGACACAATAAGAGGAGGATCAAGGCTGCTCTGTGCAACACCACTACACAGAACAGGTAAGTATAACATGTTTGTTGTTTCTATAAGGAAAAAGCGAGACTTTACAATCGCTTTAACATTAGGGAACAAGCCTAGTTAAATTTGACTAAGTACTGCTAGTTAAGAATGTTCTTGGTAACACACTTTTCATACATAACACAGTTTTTCATACAATATGATTAAGTAGAACTAAAGGCATTTTATAATTTTTGATAGAGTAAGGGAGGGTGATATACCCAGTTTTGTTTAGTTCTTTTGGCATCTGTGTCCCATTGGGGAGATTGCCCTTCACTTCCTGTCCCATAGCCAAAATCCCTGGATATCACTAGGGTCACCAGAGCTAGTCTAACTTTTAATGTTGTATTTTACATTTTTTTGTGTTGCATTGGATGCTCTTATTAATCTTTAAAGCGGTGAAAGTAAACCAAAGATAACTCTACCAGGTATAGTCTATACAAAAACGTAAAGAGGAAAGCATAACTTCAGTGACCCATATCAACCATTCAAAGCTCATCTCCCATTGTGCTTTGCATGAAAAGTGTACAAAGAAGGAACTTTCTTGCCCTCAGCAACTAACCAGTTTCTATCTGTCATTTCCACAGTGCAGAGCTCAAGATAATACAATAATTTTGATTTGTATGTGAAGGCGTTCATTTTTCTGCGTCATGGTACAGCTAATAGTAATTAGCTAAATACAATCATATTAAAAAGGCCTTTCACCACTAATCTAAGTAGCTTCCAATGCTCAAATGGGTGTTGGGTACATACTTCAACATTTATAGCCATGCGGGTAATTCAGTCACTATAATCGAGTCACCATCGAATATGTCAAGACAGATGTTAATTCACCATCGAAAATGCCAAGACATTCTTGACTCTTATTAGAACTGAGGAAGCTATTTGGATAAGTGGGGAAACTTTTTCAACATTACACAACAAGTCCAGTTAAATGTGACTAAGCACTATTAGTTAAGAATGTTCATGTTGGCACACTTTTCATACATAAAACCCTTTGTTAACCTTACTATGATAAATCTGAAACTTTACCATGCTCTAAAGAGATGCTATTATTTTGCCCATGCAGGGCAAGTTTACAGTGTCTCTGGAAAGGGCACCCTCTGGCCCCCAATACTCCCCTTACCTGGGCACCCTCACAACTTCTTGCTCTTCCGCAGGTGACACCAAAATTGACTGTGTCAGTGGCCTGGGTGTGGTGATGTCACAGCAGACAGAAGCAGCCCAATAGAGGGGAGTCTCTGGTCTGCTGGTTGCCCACCACTAAACTGGAGTATGCATGCACTGTATTGCTCACTACATGACAATCTCTCTGCTGTACATGAGGGCACTGTACCTGGACCAGCTGCCCCTCCTGCCCCCACCCTTGTCCTGGCCCTTCATGGAAATGCTGGTCATTTGGGCTGGCTGCAAAAGAAGGAGCCCAGAACTCTGAAGGAGCACAGGTAAGATAAATATATGGGGTCAGGATTTGCCCCCTTCCAGATACATTAACATGGCCAAGGTGAAAGTGTTTCATTAAAATATAACTCCAGGCTATATTTTATATTATATATATTGTGGGAATGGTCACAGAAGCAAATAGGTGACAGCCATAAAAGCAAGGATTTTAAAGCTGGCCATACATTGATTGAAATCTGGCTGGTTCAGCAGGGACTGGCCGAGATTTGATCCATATACGGGCAGGTTGTAGAAAAAGAAATAGCCACACATCCAGGAATTCCAGTTGCCTTTAGATTTCTTTTAATTCCAAAATGTTACAAATGATGACACCAACATGAAGTCACGTAGACGCGTTTCACACAAACATCTTGTGCTTAATCATTACATACATACAAGGTGTATGTGTGAAACGCGTCTACGTGACTTCATGTTGGTGTCTTTGGTGTCATCATTTGTAACATTTTGGATTTAAAAGAAATCTAAAGGCAAATGGAATTGCTGGATGTGCGGCTATTTCTTTTTTCTACAAGTTTTCTACGGGGGCCAGCACTCTATGGGATACCCCATCTCCTAGCTTTCACCACACACCTGGAGCAGTGTTCTCTCTCTTCAATACATGGGCAGGTTGATTGTACCAAAGTCATCCATTGACTGACTTAGGTACAACCAGTCTGTTGGATTTTTTACATTTGATTACTGCTGGCGGCTATAGCCTCTAGCAGTAATCATTGTGTTCTGTTGGCCAGGAAGGCTCCCCTTGCCTTCCCCCCACCCACCAGCAGAATACAATAGAGCTGCAGGAGGCATTCCCCCATCAACACTGACTGTGATTAAGCAGTTTCGCTCCTTCCACCCATGGTCTGCTTAACTCTTCCCCATTGCATACAAAATTTAAAAAATAAATCTTAGGCTGGAGTAGTAGGAGGTTCAAGCTCCTGATAAGATTTTTATTGCTGTTGGTCCCCCATCTAGGAAAGTCAGCCCTTGATTTGTCCTAATGACCAATGTCCTGGAATAAAGGGGAAGTCTTCCAATGGGGACACTAGTTCCAATGACAACCGACCAAGAACGTAGTTATCTCACTTTGAAGAGAATTTCTCTTACTTTCTGTTGTGTTTACAGCACAAAAAGTGAACATAGGTCTCTCAAATAGTACTGTAAAAGAAAGGCAGGCGCCACTCTAAGTGTAATAGGACTCAAATTTTATTGGAAAAATCAGCACACTATATACTCACAAGCGAGTAACAAGAAACAGCAGTGGATAAAAGCCGTAAAGTTCATCCGGAGGATCGATAGATCCGGGTGCCTGTGGAAAAGGATCCGACCGATCCACTGTAGAGGCCTGAGGAAGGAGCGCATGCTCTGACAACGCGTCGCCTGCCTACGTCATCACACTCCATGTCCAAGCCAGAAGCCGGAAGTACGCCGCCGGAAGCCCTGACAGTGTCCCCTGGGTTTGGGACAAGCCGTTTCCCATCGGCTCGAGCGGATTACACAGTGGATCGGCCGGATCCTTTTCCACAGGCACCCGGATCTATCGATCCTCCGGAGGAACTTTACGGCTTTTATCCACTGCTGTTTCTTGTTACTCGCTTGTGAGTATATAGTGTGCTGATTTTTCCAATAAAATTAGAGTCCTATTGCACTTAGAGTGGCGCCTGCCTTTCTTTTACAGTCCACTGCAAGTTCTTCTTCTTACTTGGGACAGAGCAGCCTTCAAGTGTTTTAAAGACTTGGATTTTTATGGACTTTTGGACTTTATATGTGCCACGCCAGTATCGATTTTCCACAATTTGTTTTATATGATAGAAATTGATGGTATCCCTCTAATTTCTTTTTGCGCCAGTACACCCCCAGTGTTGTGCTCTCAAATAGTACACAGATGCCAAAAACTTGCCAGGGTTTATGGGTTGGTGATTTAGAAAGTACTGATTTCAGAGGGTCAGTGGGACAGGATGCTAACTAATTTTCATAATTTTTAGAAGGCGCTCAGCAATGGCAGTCCCTATATTTCCTTTATAACAGGTTTACTTTACCTCTGTAGTAAATATATATAACTCACTATCAGGTAATATACTAAAAAGAAGGAAGACAAATTGAATCAATGTAGAGCCATGAACAGTGAGAAGACCTTATAAAGATACATCTTGTTAGCTATTAATAAATGGCACAAAAGTCTCCACCTAAGAAAAGATTAAAAAAAAAAACCACTACAATGCAAATATATTTCATGACTTCTAAAGTTGCTTAATTAGATGTGGGTCATATTTTTAGAAAATTGCATTTGCGCACACACGCGGCTCTGGAGCTCTTTGGCAGTAATATAACTTCAGAAGAGTTATAGAGACAGCTGTGACAAATTTTGCCAAAGTCTTCCTCTCATGTTGTGACACTTTTTATATAAAAATAAATCTGCATATGTTATTCATCACTTGGCTGAATGAAAGTGCAGCCCCGTTCCGTGATCTGTATTTGTACATCTTGAGCCATCAGCAGCCCAGAGAGAAATGTAGAATGGGTGATGGGATTGTGTCTAAAGTATTCTGGATATTACTAGAGATCCAGAAGATTGAGCAAAGCCAAGGTTGTATAATTCAGCTAAAGATGCTTTCAGGGACCAATGAAAAGGACCTGAACTGTGGAAGTTGTGTCCAAAAAAGACATGCAGAGTGCACAGGATTAGTCACCGGTATTACCTATATGCTCCTGCTGCTGATCTTATACCCCATTAGTGTCCTACTACGCCTTGTTCTGCACTGTGTCACTGTGTACAGGTGGCCATTTTGGTAATGGAGCAGGACTTTGCTTCCCCCCTCATGATAGAGCTTCCTCTGTGACCGGCGGGATGTTGCCAAAAGCAGCAGGAGAGATGGAGAAAGTACAGCCACAAAAATTTTCACATAAAAACCTGTCTTGGACTATGGCTTGGTATCCCCACAGATAATTTTATTTAATCAAAAAAATTAAATATTTTGCACTGTTTAATCGATTGATAATCTTACAAAGTATTACAAAAGATTATATCAAAATGTATTATGTATTTAATTTATAATAAAAAAAAAACAAAGAAGATTAAAAATCTCTGGTCGAAAAACATTAAAACACTTCAGGATCCTCACCTTCCAAAAACAAATGCCCTTGTACATTATCTCACAAAATTGAGTACACCCCTCACATTTTTGTAAATATTTTATTATATCTTTTCATGTGACAACACTGAAGAAATGACACTTTGCTACAATGTAAAGTAGTGAGTGTACAGCTTGTATAACAGTGTAAATTTGCTGTCCCCTCAAAATAACTCAACACACAGCCATTAATGTCTAAACCACTGGTAACAAAAGTGAGTACACCCCTAAGTGAAGCTGTCCAAATTAGGCCCAAAGTGTCAATATTTTGTGTAGCCACCATTATTTTCCATCACCGCCTTAAAGAGGTTGTAAACCCACCTCACAAACTTTTACCTATAGGGAAGCCTATATTAAGGCTTACCTATAGGTGCTATAAATATCTCCCAAACTTGCACTGTTTAGGAGACATTTAGAGTGCATACTGCCGATGACGTCATCGGCGCAGGCGCTCTGAAGGAACGGCCACCCGTGCCGTTCCTTCAGAGCTCAGTGCCGTGAACGGCGGCTCCCGCGCGCAGGCGCGGGAGTGATGTAATCGCGCCTCCGGCCAATCAGATGGCCGGAGGACGTGAACCCGGAAGCAGGACGGCCGGACATGTCGCCGTCCTGTCGCTGAGGTGGCGGCACGGCGGGGGCTTCGTTTTAAGGTAAGTACTACATAATGAGCTAGTATGCGATGCATACTAGCTCATTATGCCTTTCTCTTTACAGGGCTTTTTTTTTCTCGTTTTTTTTGGGGGACTTTACTTCCTCTTTAACCCTCGTGGGCATGGAGTTCACCAGAGCTTCACAGGTTGCCACTGGAGTCCTCTTCCACTGGAGGAGCTGGTGGATGTTAGAGACATTGTGCTCCTTCACCTTCTTTTAGAGGATGCCCCACAGATGCTCAATAGGGTTTAGGTCTGGAGACATGCTTGGCCAGTCCATCACCTTTACACCCAGCTTCTTTAGCAAGGCAGTGGTCGTCTTGGAGGTGTGTTTGGGGTGGTTATCATGTTGGAATACTGCCCTGCGGCCCAGTCTCCGAAGAGAGGGGATCATGCTGTGCTTTAGTATGTCACAATACATGTTGGCATTCATGGTTTCCTCAATGAACTGTAGCTCCCCAGTAGTGCTGGCAGCACTCATGAAAGCCCCAGACCATGACACTCCCACCACCATGCTTGACTGTAGCCAAGACACACTTGTCTTTGTACTCCTCACCTGGTTGCGGCCACACATGCTTGACACCATCTGAACCAAATAAGTTTATCTTGGTCTCATCAGACCACAAGACATGGTTCCAGCAATCCATGTACTTAGTCTGCTTGTCTACAGCAAACTGTTTGCAGGCTTTATTGTGCATCATCTTTAGAAGAGGCTTCCTTCTGGGACTACAGCCATGCAGACCAATGTGATGCAGTGTGCAGCGTATGGTCAGGCAGGCAGGAAGGGACAGGCTAACCTCCCCATCCCTTCCACCTCTGTAGCAATGCTGGCTGCACTCATACATCTATTTCCCAAAGACAACCTCTGGATATGACGCTGGGCACATGCACTCAACTCCTTTGGTCAACCATGGTGAGGCCTGTTCTGAGTCGAACCTGTCCTGGTAAACTGCTGTATGGCCTTGGCCACCATGCTGCAGCTCAGTTTCAGGGTCTTGGCTATCTTCTTATAGCCTAGGTCATCTTTATGTAGAGCAACAATTCTTTTTTTCAGATCCTCAGAGAGTTCTTTGCCATGAGGTGCCATGTTGAACTTCCAGTATGATACATTGTAGCAAAGTGTCATTTCTTCAGTGTTGTCACATGAAAAGATATAATTAAATACCTACAAAAATGTGAGGGGTGTACTCACTTTTGTGAGATACTGTATATATTTTCAAGTCCCAATGCTGGGTTAGACCCCCCCAGCAAGGTATCAGAAATGTGTGCAATCCTCCGCAAAAAGCAATTGTTCCTTAAAGCATGTGTCAAAGCTCGATTTAATCCGCCGGCAGAAGGTATCTTATTAACAAGGAGTGCATGATGTATAGCATGGATCACAATATACGATTATGTTATGCTGAACAATGTATGTACAGTATATGTCCTGCCATATGATGGATGAACACACCAAATTCTCATTGGTTAGAAGGGAATAAATCCATCCTTTTTCAGCATATCTTTTGCTTCACATAAGCACACTCAAGCTACCTTGAACAATAAAGGTAACTGGTCTCTCTGCAGGGGACTAAATGTACCATATTGATAAAATAATGCTGTGAGTGTTTACTGCATATAGCCCAGAGACAATACATAAGTGAATGAAACTTGCAGTCCACAAGGGCAACCATCGGTCCATCAAGGTGGTTGTCCATTGTATTGTACACTCACAATGCATGTCACTAAGTATGTGGCTTGGGCAAAAATGGGCAAATCATAAATTCTCTGATGCAGTGAGTGCAGTCCAGCAAAACCAGTCAGGCAGGTTCTTGATCCCAGCACCATCCTTCTTGTCTGAAACCCTTGCAGAACCATACACTGGGAGTGCTAAGTATACTGCTTTATGACTTTTGGTATGGACTTTTGACTAATTTCATCAAGAATTTATGATTTGCCAATTTCTGTTCAAGCTCGGATCTGTTGAATTTGTATCACAATCCAGAATCTTGGATACAGGGAATGTTTTCTGGCTAATAAATGTAAAGCCTCTCTCTTTGGAAAGTAAAAATCCCCATACAATGCTGGTTTATGAAAAGAATTTTGGTGGCCCAAAAGAAACTGCGCAAAATTGGTGATATTCGATACTAAATTAATCAATCAAATTGTCATAAATTAATTAAATATATATAAGAGGAATTGCTTCCATAGTGCAAGCTGCAATAAAAACGTATAAAACGCATAAATGTGAAAAGAGTGGAATAAATTGCGCTCAACACTTAACACAACCAAAAAGTGCTTGTGTGCATAAATATGTGAATGAATGGTTATAAATAAATAAATATATACAAAATCCTAAATGTGAAAGGTCCTTGATAAATAAATATCAACAGTCTTTAAAGTGCCCAGTGCAATACAGATCTCTCAGCAATGACTGAAAATCACTCCAACTTCAAGTGAGGGACCTCCACCTTAAGAAACTTTTCTCCACCCAGTGCTCGGGGTAAATACTTCTTACCAAAGCTGGTGGACCCCTTAATTACAGGGGGTCTAAAACAGCGTAGATGGTCCACAAATGCCTCCAAGCTATCCTTCAGGTCCCTTGATATAAGACTCAGCTCGCATAAGGAACTCCAAGTATTTCAGGATATTTGTGGGGAGAAAGATAAGGAAACTCCGATAGTGTAGTATGTTCTGGTAATTAGGGTTTATTAATGAAATTGCACTTACTCAAAACATTAGAATCAAATGCCTTCATGCAGTAAATGCAGCATGGGTTCGGTGTACGGGACGCTCCTAAGCTTCTGCGTATCACCAACCCGGAACTCCACGGTCTCACGTTCCCGACGCACGTTTCGTCAGACGCGCTGACGTCATCAGGGGATCAGATGATCCCCTGATGACGTCAGCGCGTCTGACGAAACGTGCGTCGGGAACGTGAGACCGTGGAGTTCCGGGTTGGTGATACGCAGAAGCTTAGGAGCGTCCCGTACACCGAACCCATGCTGCATTTACTGCATGAAGGCATTTGATTCTAATGTTTTGAGTAAGTGCAATTTCATTAATAAACCCTAATTACCAGAACATACTACACTATCGGAGTTTCCTTATCTTTCTCCCCACAAATATCCTGAAATACTTGGAGTTCCTTATGCGAGCTGAGTCTTATATCAAGGGACCTGAAGGATAGCTTGGAGGCATTTGTGGACCATCTACGCTGTTTTAGACCCCCTGTAATTAAGGGGTCCACCAGCTTTGGTAAGAAGTATTTACCCCGAGCACTGGGTGGAGAAAAGTTTCTTAAGGTGGAGGTCCCTCACTTGAAGTTGGAGTGATTTTCAGTCATTGCTGAGAGATCTGTATTGCACTGGGCACTTTAAAGACTGTTGATATTTATTTATCAATGCTGGTTTATGTCTAGGGGACTGAGAACGGCAGTTTTACTTATCTAAACTCTGCTCCCCTGGAAGTCAGCGTTCTTCTATGCTCTGGCAGTGGACTGGCCATGACCCTTGTCATCGCCGTGTCTAATGAAGGGGTATAAGCTTTGCATTGAATTTGGTGATGTGATAAGACCTCAGACTGCTGGAGTGCAGGGTAGTAGAGGCTGTGTGGGGGAACAGAGGATCAGGTAAGTAAAATTGCTTTTCTTGTCCCCCTTGACATAAACGAGAACCGAAATGGAGGATTTTAACGTTCCCCAGAATTCAGCTTTAGGTCTCTTGTGATGCCTACATTAAGGCAAGAATTTCACCAATAAAAATGTGGGTATCACTTGTATGGTTACCCTCACAGGCAAAAAGAGCACCAGCATAGGACCATACCATGATTGATTCCTACTAGTCTTTTATAATCCTCTTTTAAATGATATACAAAAAAGTAATTATTTTCAGTTAGTGGTGTAGTTTGATCACCTGAGCCCCCCTACTCCGATTATTTATTTTTTCTTAAGACTCAAAAGACTGTCTTTCTTCCTGATTATATTAGAGTTTTGGGTGGTGCTGCCTGCCTTGGAGTATTCTCACTTTTTATGTTTTATTCCCAATAATGTATATTGAACTAAAAATCCAACACAGGGCATGAGATCCCCTTAATGCCCACAGCAGGTGTGCATGAGTGGGATCCCAAGCTCAGGAAGGAATAAGAAACCATAAGCTGGTTTACTTCCCTAACATCTAGATCCCTTTTCTCTGAGTAACGCACAACATAGTGTGACTCCTTCCCAATGTCCTCAAAAAGCTATTGAAAGTACTAAAAATCCTTTTCTTTTACATGCCTGTATTCACTTGTTTCTCCATGTTTAAATGCTCTCCAATCACAGTTACATGGCTAACCCTTTCCCTTTCAGTAAAAACTAAGAACAACTCCCCAAACTCACTCATCCATGCTTTTATGGACCTTGCTTTGTGCATTGGTCCAAATCATTTGATGGAGGGGGGATTATGGTGTGGGGTTGTTTTTCAGGGATTGGGCTTGGCCCTTTAGTTCCAGTTAAGGGAACTCTTAAGGGATCAGCATACAAAGACATTATGGAAAATGTCATGCTCCCAACTTTGTGGGAACAGTTTGAGAATGGCCCCTTCCTGTTCCAACATGACTGCACACCAGAACATAAAGCAAGGTCCATAAAGAAGACATGGATGAGCAAGTTTGGGGTGGAGGAACTTGACTGGCCTGCACAGAGTCCTGAGCTCAACCCGATAGAACACCTTTGGGATGAATTAGAGTGGAGACTGCCAGCCAGGCCTTCTCACCCAACATCAGTGCCTGATCTCGCAAATTCACTTCTGGAAGAATGGTCAAACATTTCTATAGACACACTTCTAAACCTTGTGGACAGCCTTCCCAGAAGAGTTGAAGCTGTTATAGTTGCAAAGGGTGGGTCAACTCAATATTGAACCCTATGGACTAAGACTGGGATGCCATTCATTCATATGCGTGTAAAGGCAGGTGTCCCAATACTTTTGAAAATATAGTGTATGTTTGCAAATGTGTGCAACGAAACCCTCTTTTTTTAATGTAAACTGGTAGACAGGGTCAATTTTTTTTTTTTTTTTTTACAGGCTAGCTGGTGATGCTGTTCCCCTATATTTGTGTTTTTGTATATGTTTTTATGGACTTGCTGAAATAAAGGTGTTTTTACTGGATGTGTGGCCAACCAGAATTCTGTTTGCCTATTGGAATCCGTGATAGACGGGACCGGCACCTAGTCTGTGTGTGAGTGGAGGTGGAGATGGGAGACTGACCTAGAGAAGTGTTCACACACTATACTATGTATGTAACTAAGTGTTCACACACATCCTAGCTAGAAACTGTGCTGGGAAATGTGTGTCTATTGGTGATGTGCATTACCCTTCCATGTGCACCTTACTGCAAAAGCTAGTTATAAATTGGGGTGGTTATCATTTTTTTATACCTTAAAGGGAAACTCCAGTCAAAATTATTTTTTTTTCTTTTAATAGTATGTTAAATATCTTTATTTTTGATATTATTCATTTTCTGGCTAGCTGCTTGTGTAGCTTAGAAAGTCTTATCTAAGTTAAACAATCAGCTTCTTCCTGTTCTTCACCGACAGCACTATCTCCCTTTATCTGAATTTACTAAGCTGTCTTTCACTTCCTGAAAAGGTTGTCGGTCTTTCTTAGACAGGCATGCCTAGACCTGCCCAGCCCCGCCCCCATCCCTCCTATCCTTCACAGAACATGATCTCCTCCTGTCTTCATTGCCTCGTTTAGGCTAGCAGCTTCTCCTGAGAGAGAGCGATAGAAAGAGAGGGGGGTCACGGGACGCCTGCAATATATGAAGGAAATAAGGTATAAAGGAACATTTTTGAAAGTTTAGAAGGATACAGAGCGATTTCTACTGCTGTGAGTAATGAGTTTTGGGCCCAGTTTCCACTAGTGCGTCTTGTCATGAGACTTTCGACACATAAAGTTGCATGACAAGTCACAGCCCATTGATTTCAATGGCACCTATTCCCATCTATGCGACTTTGAAAAAGGTGCCCGCACTACTTTATTTCAACTTTGATCCAGAGAGTGTAAAGTTGGATCAAAACTGTACTCAAAGTCGCACTCTAAATTGCACAGCTTAAGAGTCACACTTGTGGAAATTTAGCCACTAGGCTAGAGTGCGACTTTGGAGTGAGACTTTGAGTGCAGCTTTGATCCAACTTTACACTCTCTGGATCAAAGTCGCATCAAAAGTTGCATCAAAGTAGTGCAGGTACCTTTTCGAAGTCGCTGATTTTCAAACTCGCATAGATGGTGGAAATGAGTGCCATTAATTAGTTGCACTAATGGAAACGTAGACTTAGTGTGGTTTACTGTACTATGATGATTGTAGACTGTGAGCTGAGACCCCAGAGCACTTCCAGCTACACTGACAGTCCCCCCATGTGTCCAGCTTCCTTCTTCTATCAATCCCAGTACAGCTATACTGTATATGTGTCTTGTGTGTTTTATTCTTCATTTTCTCATGAATTAGGAAGTACAATGCATCCTTACTGATGAGAGAACACTGGGCGGGAACCTATGATCAGCTCCTCCTATTCTGTATACGCCCGCTGGCTAGACAGGAACAGTCTAGCCTGGAAGTGATGTCACTAGCTTTCAGTAACCACACCCACTTGTTGCTCTTGGACTCAGCAGGAAGAGGAACTGAAGTCATGTGACAGCACTGAATACTGCAAAATAAAGGTAGAAAAACTGGGATTTTTTTCATTTTGACATATAAGGCTGAACTCAGCTGACATTAATGATTGCCAGAGTTGTATAAAGTACTCAAAACCCATACTTGAGTAAAAGTACAAGTGCTTGATCAAAAAGTGACTTGAGTAGAAGTACTAACGTATTCAACATTTTTTGTACTTAAGTATTGCAAGTAGTTTTTTTTTTTTTAATTTTGCTACTCAAGTACTGAAAGTAAAAGTACCAGTAGTTTTGAAAAAAAAATTGCTACTCAAGTACTGAAAGTAAAAGTACAAGTACTGTGTTATGTAGTTATTAAAGAAAGAAGTCAAAAGTTTGAACATCATATTGGTTTTTATTATTTCAAATGCAGCTTTTATTTATACATACAGTAGCATTTATTTTCATATGCGCTGATAATACACATGTTTTGAGCTTCATGAAACCTGCCATCTACTGTTCTGGCAGAGGCTGGCTTCCATGCACCTCTTTTAACCCTTTTCAATTCGTTTTTTCCGATACAGGGATGGAGACGCTGGGCATACCTGCCGGTGTCTCATTTAAAGTCCCACATAGCCCACATTGTCTATGCAACTAGGGATGGGGGCACCTCGGTAACAGGCTGGTGCTTCATTTAAAGTCCCACCGTGCGATTTTCGTGCGTTTTTGGTGGATGCAGTCTAATTTGACCCCAGTTTTTTCATATACAGGGATGGAGACCATAGCATGACCTGCTTGTCTCATGTAAAGTCCCAAATACTTTATGAAATTAGGGATGGAGGCTCTGAGCTATACAGGCAAACTGCCTCATATAAAGTCCCAATCTGTGTTTTACACTGCATCCGCCAAGGGATTGGAGGTGTATGCTTCTCAGCTGGTCGTTTTCAGTTTGTACCATCTTAAGAACATTGCTAATAGAGCATTGAGATACCATACCAGTCCAGTCGTGGACGGAAGTGGGTGGGGGAAGTTTGGGCTGCTCCCTCCCACCTGCTTCCTATCCACCCATTAGCAACCATGTGCTCCCAGAGTGGAGACACTTACATTTAAAAGTGTTAGGGACTGCAGATATAACAGGGTGCAGTGTCGTGGCTCTGCAGCTTACACATGCGTTTGCAAATGCGTGTCAACTAAACCCCTGTTCTTTATGTATATTGAGACAGGTCTACTTGGTTGGTGGCAGACTGGAGGGCGAGTACATCAGACTGGGGGCTGGCTGGCTTCCATGCACCTCTTTTAATCCTTTTCAATTCGTTTTTTTTTAGGTAATTTTTATAATTGTAACGAGTAACTATGCAGCACAAAAAAAAATATCGGAGTAGAAGTATTGAAATCATTGAAAAAATGTAGTGAAGTAAAAGTGGAAGTAGGAGAAAAAAAATCTACTCTAGGAAAGTACAGATACCGCCTTTCGCTACTTAAGTACAGTAGTGAAGTAGTTCTACTTAGTTACTATACATCTCTGATGATTGCAGGGGAGAATTTAAGGTATTGGGCTGTAGGAGCAGCCACAGCATGCAGCAGGAGGAACAAATATTTAACCCATCCAATATTTGGAATGCAGCAGCCAGGTATCATCGGCGTTCCAAGACACGGGCCACCAGAAAAGTGCATTTGTTCCCTCTTCTTTTGTCAAATGATTTTTCATTACAAGTGACCTTGTGCTCACAGGGTCAATGTAAGAGGCGAGAGCCAAAGATTCATGACCCAAATGTCAATATGGAGCCATCATGAAATTTATTGGAAGAGTACATGCTAGGACTTTGATTGCGGTGTTATCAATTGTAAAGGCAGATTAGGTAAATGTCCAATTGGATAAATATATTTAAGGAGATTGGATTTTGGCTGCGTTGGAGCAAATGTCTTCTTACCTATTCATGACGCGAATCACTTAGTTCATCTCCGTGTTAGAACGGCACGCTCCGGTAAGCCTGCACGATATTTTTCAGCTGGGAATCGATAGCGACTGTCTCTTTATTACCTGTGTCATATAAATAGCTGCTGGCTGTAGATTCCGTCAGGTGTACTAATCGCAGTTTAAATCAATGTCACCGGGATGAGCCGATGTTAAATAACTTGTGCGGAGAAAGCCAAGAGTCATTTCTCAAATCTTCCGAGCATTTGTTTAGCATATATTATTTAACGTAAGTGCTTCTGCTGCCAAGACCGTTCTCACATGTGTAACCTGCTGCACAGAAAGACTATATTTAGCCTGCCTGACAAAATTACAACCTGATTTAAGGAGAAACTTCAGGCAGAAAAAGAAAAAAAAATGTTTTTCAAGCTGTTATAACAGCGGTTGCTTACCCATAAGATCTTTTATATGTCTGTGTGGCTTGTCCTTGGTGTTTGCTACATTAAATGGTGTTTCTATGAAATCTGAAACTTATACTGCAATCACATTTATAGGAGCCTCAGTTCCATCTCCTGGCACATATCTGAACTCTGCCTGATCTTTGTGTGCTGTGCAAGAAACTGGTCATTACAAGTAGGGATCGACCGATTATCGGCAAAGCCAATGTATCGAGGGCCGATATGCACTTTCCCCGATATATCGGAATCGGCCTCTGAGGTTACCGATATTGCCGATGTTTCGGGAAAGTGCATGTACCAGAGTGATGCCTGCAGCTAGAGGCATCACCCCGGTACCGACGTTTATAGCCGATGGTCAGCTGTTTTGTAATGACAACCTATGCGGCTGAAAAGCCGATCGGCTGTCATTACACGGAGCGGGAGGGGACGTTCCCCCCCCCCTCCTGCCGCCATCTGCGGCTCTCCCGGATCTCCTGTCCCACTGGGAGACCTGGGCAACCAGCCTGCACGGCCGCCGAAGGCCCGATCAAAGCCGCATTCGGCTCTGATCGGGTCTCCATGTAAAAACCCGAAAGTGATGTCATGACATCATTTCTGGGTACTCGGTGCCAAATTAAAAAAAATGACAGCATTCCAAACAGCCAAACTTGGCGTTTTGAATGCTTTTAACCTCCCTGGCGGTATGATTATGTCAGGAATTATGTACCAAAAGCGGTACAATTTTTTGCATGGAAATTTGGCGTTATGTATTATAGGCCTACAATTCTTAGTAATTACTGACTTAAACCTGACCAAAACAAGACTCTAGTAGACATCCCAGATGTGATAAATTTGAAACACAAACGCATGAATTATAATCTAATCAATAATATAATTTTATTATATAATATAATATATATATATATATATATATTTATTATATTATATAATAAAATGATATTATTGATTAGATTGTGTGTATATATATACATATATATATATATATATATATATATATATATATATATATAATATAATATAAATGTTATGTGTTTGTGTTTTGTGCAACGTTTGAATTTCCCTCCCAGTTCCGCTCCCATGCAGCATTGCTGCTGCAGGGAACGGAACCAGGAAGTCATCACACCGACGGACGAGTGGCGGGGATCTCGGCTGGCGATCACAGCAATGGGAGATCATCGCTGGATCGCCAGGAGAAGGTAAGGGACAGCGCTGCACGCTCTGCACATCTACCCCGAGCGTGACTCGGGGATACCGATAGTAGCATAAAAAATCCACCCGAGTCACGCTCGGGGATACCGATAAGGGGGTTAAGTGCAGAGGAGGGGTTTGGGGTCTTTTAGACCCCCAGATCCCTCCACAACAGTACCTGTCAAATGCTAAAAATAAAAAAAATAAACATTTTTAAATGTACGAAAATATCGGCCAATATCGGGCGATACCAATATTCAATGGCCAAAATATCGGTATCGGGTACGTTAACGAAAAACCGATATCGGTCAATCACTAATTACAAGCCCAGGGTAACTTGAGTGTCAAGGTTACAGATAGGAAATAGTTCATATACGATTATGCAAAGTACAGTCACTTTTCTCTTTGCTGTTTTTTTGACTAAAGCAGGCGCACTTGCTTAAAGTGATTGTAAAGGCAGAAGGTTTTTTATCAATCTATGTTCATATGTTTAGCATGGAAATGCATCAGCAGTGTCTGTATATTCTGTAGTTGTATTTGTCTCTTTCTTCAGAAACAACATTGGATCTCATAAAATATCCAGGGGAACACCTAAAATTCTTATGATGCTCCCCAGATTCTATTCATCTCCAGATGGTCCTCTACGGGAGAGGATACTCACATGGTTATTGTTGTAGACTTTGTCAAAGAAAGAAGGTAATTACTTATTGAATATTGGCAGTATACTGCACAACACTGAACTCTTGCCTGCAAACTCACGAATAGCCAAAATAATCCTGCTGCTCTAGAACCTTCTAGAAACACCTAGTCCTAGAAGAGCAAAACTAAGTATTGCACTACATAAAACCTTGCATGATACCAACAGAAGCAATTCTGTTTTGACCTCTACAGGGCCTGCTACCTGTTAGTACAGACTCTCCCACCAATTTAACACATGGCTAAATTTCTTCATGGCCAGCATAAACCAGAGCCTAGGAGGGCACGGCTGCCAGGGACAGCCACAGCCGCCTACACATCATGCTACTTTCTGTGTATAGTTAAAGTTCAGATTAGCAACCTACCTTCCAGAGAAATCCTGCTAGGTCCCTACTATTACTTCCATGTACAGTGATGTTCAAGTGAATCAGTCACTGAAGTGCACCTGAACTCAATACCCTACTTCTGGGTGGTCACCGCACCATGTTGGGTGACTTTCTGGTCCATCTTCCATTTTCCTCATTTTCACTTGATCCCCCTGTGCACAAGTTCTTATATAGCACTGCTTGAGACAAGAAACACACTACTTGATCAGAGGATCAGGCATTAGCCTAAACCTAGAATAAAAGAGTAACTTGAAGCTTTATCTATAGGCTACGAGAAGGTTCTAATTGGTGCTATATAGCACCTCCCACAAACAAAAGACTCTAATCATCTCCTTATCTCATGTTTTAGTTACTGATCCATGTTACACCAGTGAATGGGGACTTACATCTCACTCTTAGTCACATGACAAGGCCTAATTATAACACAGCTTCTCAAAATAGGTCTTCTTTCTTTGACTGCAGAGCATCTTTTTCACCCAAGACCCAGGGTCATTTCTCCGGATTGGAGGAAACATCCCTCCAATCACAGAACAAGACTTCAGGTATATACTACAATGAGAGGAAAGGGTCCAAAATGCTGTAAACATACTCTGTGCTTACAATTCATCCCCTCTGGGTCTATACACCTGGAACCAACCTGCTAGTAGACTAATCGTCTAATTGTTTCTAGGTGTGTAGGGGCAAGATAGGTAAACTGGTTCCTTCACCTTTATGCCCCCTAGCCTTGGCTTGTATTATATCTTGGCTTGCCTTGTATGACATCTGATTTTGTTGGCATCATACTAAGGTTAAGCAATTGACTGGGGTAGGAGGGGGGAAGCACTTTTGGCCTAGGGAGATGTGTAAGCAGGGTTTAGTACCCCTTTAGGGAAACCCCTCCCTTTATATGGACTTAGTGGGTGGGGCTATTCTGTTTATAATCTTGAGTCGGAGGGAGCCTGGGCAGAGGTTTATGGTAAAAGGCTACCCCTAGTACACGAATATGTAAGCTTGTAGCCTTAGGAAGTGAACCCTTTAGAGTAGGTCTGTACAGGCTCTGGTATGGGAACCTATAATGGGGACCATGGAAAAGTTGAGCGGTTATCCTATGATATTAATGGACTATCATTGTGTGTAACTATGCTGTCGGGACTGACAGAGCAGAGGTGAAAGTTGGTTACTGGATTACTCTTCTGCTGATGTAACCAGGAGCTGGCTAATTTTGCCTGCATTATCAGGAGACACTTTGCAGCAATTGTATAGTGAGACTATTCTCTCCTTGTGCTCAGCCTGGACTCTATGTCATCACTTCCTGAGAGAAGAGTGGAGCAAAGCATCTTGGGACATGTAGTCAGAAGAGCCAGATTTTGCATTCAAGTCGGACTGTTGTGGACTACAATTACCAAGATTGGTAGAAGAGAAGAGAACAGAATGCTGGGAGAGATAATATTAAGACTGGGAAGGGACTGAATCATTCTCTTGGGACCACAGCCTGGATCTGCAGGCAGTGACTCAGTGCTAGATTGTGCTGCAGCCGAGTCGTGCCCTGTGCTACAGGGAAAGAGAGAGTCATTGCAAGCAGGAGTGGGTGTATCCACGGCAGGCCACTTTATTTATTTGGTGGCAACCTGGAGGCCGCCCTCATCTCATCCACGCCAGATCTAGCTGGACGATAGTGCGGTGTGACCCGGGGATAAGAGCTGTCCCTTGAGCCAGACTCTGTAGAGGTCTGCTGCGGAGCCCTCACACCACTCTTCAACACCAGAGGTCCCTGGGAATGGTGAGCGGGCACTTGCCCATTCTTTGTACATCAAAGGACACTGCATGCAAACACTGTTGTCTTGTTTTTTCCACCAAGCTTGCAAGGGGACCCTTGCTACAATTTAAGCCACATTGAGAGAGAATCTAGTGTATATCTAATTTGCAAGGACACATTGTGAACTGTGGTGTCAGGAGATTAAAAGAAGAGGTTTGACGGAAGCCTAGTCACTCCTCTACCCTTTTTGGCATGTAGCCATTTGGCTCTTTTCCACTGCATGGAACTGAACGGTTCGGCTCACTTTTGCGCTTGGTACGGTGTTGGAACGGTTTGGTACGGTACGGCAGCGCTTTTCCACTACATGGAACCGAACGGTACGGCTCGCTTAAACAGTACCACCTCAGTTGTGGTTCCAAGAGGGCCGTACCGGTACCATATCCCACAATCCTTTGCATGCAGCCTTGACTGTTTGTCACTACTAGCCACTGATTGGTTAGAGAATTGTTGTTATCCCACACACTTTACTTTAGTGGAAAAGCAAACCGTACCAAACCATACCGAACCGTTCCAACACCGTACCATGCGGTACCATGCAGTGGAAAACCAAACAGAGCCAAGCAGGGCCAAGTGGAGCCGAGCCGGTACTTTCAGTGGAAAAGTGCCAATAGACTCTGCATATGAGGTAAATCCTGCTGAATATATGTTCTTGAAAAGTTATAATTGCCTCTTCCTTAGTTGGTTTTGCCACCAAGTTTACTGACTTTGTCTTATCTATTGCATGTTACAAACTCTTTGTTACTGAATTCCCTACCATTCATTTTTCCAGTATACAAATAAACCTGGTTTACTTTGCATGTGTGTGGGCCTTTGAATTCTTAGTTTACAACAGAAATGTCAGAACCCAGATTGTCAGAGGTGTCGGAAGACTTACAAGGTCAAGGCAACCAGTGGGGTACAGAATCTTTGAGTGACCCCCATGGGGGTAGTGCTATACTACAGTGGAATGTGAAAAGGTTGAATGTGTGGACATTTATTATTTCTGGAGGTAGGCCTCAGGCCTGGATAATGTGAGTGACCAAAGATGATAGAATTTCTCCATGTTACAAGTGTGTGCATACCCTATATCCTTCCTAAGCAGAAGGATGGTGGGAGAGGCCCTTGGATAGCATGGTCATTGCTAGCAGCAAATTGGGATCCCGCTAACAAACCGGGTTAGAAAAACTAGCTCTGCTTCTACAACAACTTTGTTATAGTCATCACCTGGTCACAGAGAAAGCCTCCCATGACAAAAAGTTAGAAAAGAAGAGGAGGCTGTGGCCAGCAGCACAATATTAAAGACAGGGAAGCATTCATTTTTCTACATAATTCCGTATTAATTGTACAGAATGTTTATAATTCAAAGATCGTATCTGGATTAGATCAAGAGAACCATGGCTGAAATATAATTTTAAAAGGTTTGCATCTCTTAAGTTCCAACACTCTAGTGTTCTTTATTATCAAATTATCCCAATATTGCATTTTTGCATTACACTCATTTCACTTACATCAAAGGAATGAATCTTCTCAAGATCTAAAAATCGAATCATTGTAAACATGTCTGGGCAGGTAATACCACAGTATGTGCGTGCATTGACTGAACAGCTTGCATTTTCATTCCTGAAAGGATGTTATCAGTGACAAGTAATCCCAGCTATGCACAAACTGCTAACATTGCACAATGTAGCCGGCCAACTGCACAGTGCACACGAGGTGAACTCATCTGGAAGAGCCACCGGGAGGCGCTACCACTTGTTTACATTTTACAGAATGGTAACTTAGTCGAATTCACTCAACAGCAAGTTTACAAAACAAAGAATATCAATCATTAACCTGATACCGCTATCAAGGAAACTATCCCGATAAAGACAAATCCATTCCATTAGTCTTGCATGGTTGTACAGGTTCCTCTCCTGTGCAGAAATTGCTTTCTCTTTTTTCACTGCACACCATGAGCTTCTCACAGCATGCATTAGAAGCTGGAACAAGTCAGATAAAGTCTGCCTTATAACCTGGCTTGAGAACAATCAGCATCATCTAGCTCTTTCCTCCCCAGTTTGTCCATGGCCCACCCCTTTAATTAACTGAATTTCACCTAATTTAATCATAGAGGCTGGACATCACATAGGGGTGTTACACAGGGTGGTCAAATAAGCTTATCTAGGAGCGCCCACTCCTCCAGACTGACACCCACCTATTAAGGCATGGTTGCCAAGAGCCAACCCACTGCTTGAAGCAGTTCTAAGGTTTAAGGTCACTTGATAGGAGCAATAAGGGCAAGGGGCTGTGATGTTTTCAAGATGCTTTAAAGTTGTCAAAAGGATTTTACTTCTTTAAAGATAATCTAAACACAATCACTAAAATCTCATATATCATTTAACATGCTAATGTCATTTTAAAGGTAATTTTCAATATTTTTTTGACTTTTTAAAGTTTTTTAAAATGTTTCTTTTTTTTAAATTTGAATTAAATTAAATATGGTGATCCTGCCATGGAGATCCTTGTTCATGAATGTCTTGCTTCAGGGTGTAATCTGTCTCCCAACTGAAACTATAAATGTGCTTTGCTGACACATGTTGCACAAGCGTTGCCCACCATTGTCACTAAGATCCAGAACAATGATGTGCACCTAACATTGGAGCAAGTACATGTAGACAGGGAATTGCTGAAAGAGGCTGGAGGAGATCAGCTGCCCTGAGATGCTGAAAAAATAAAAAAAATGATAAGCAGTGTATGAAAAAAAATGTCTCTGTTACTTTAGCGAAAAATATGTCATCCAGTTAGTGTTTGGATCTTCGTTAATCACAGGTTATGGAGAATGTGCTAAATATATATATATGAATATATATATATATATATATATATATATATATATATATTCAGATTAGGCAGACTGAAACTAGGGGGGTGCTGGGGAGGGAGGGGCTTCACACTCTCCCCCCCACCAAATTTTTGTTGTGCCCCCAAGGACTCTGGGTGTGCATCTACTGATCCATGAGCTCTCTAATGGGGACTACTAATATAGGGGTACTCTGATGGAGACACCAGATGTATAGAGTACTCTGATAAGGGAACCTGATGTAAGAGGTACTCTGATGGAGACATCTGATGTATGGAGTACTCCGATGGGGACTCTGATTTAAGTTGTACTCTGATGGGGGCACTTGATGTAAGGAGTACTCCGAAGAGGAATCTGATGTAAGTCGTACTTTGATGGGGGCACTACATGTAAGGGGTACTTCGATGGGGGACACCTGATGTAAGTTGTACTCTGATGGGGACAATAGATGTAAAGGATACTCCGATGGAAATCCTGATGTAAAGGATACTCTGATGGGGACAACTAATATAAGGGGTACTCTGATGGAGACACCAGATGTATAGAGTACTCTGATAAGGAAACCTGATGTAAGAGGTACTCTGATGGAGACATCTGATGTATGGAGTACTCCGATGGGGACTCTGATTTAAGTTGTACTCTGATGGGGGCACCTGATGTAAGGAGTACTCTAAAGGGGACTCTGATGTAAGTCGTACTTTGATGGGGGCGCTACATGTAAGGGGTACTCCGATGGGGACACCTGATGTAAGTTGCACTCTGATGGGGACACTAGATGTAAAGGATACTCAGATGGGAATCCTGATGTAAGGGATACTCTGATGGGGACACCAGATGTAAGGGATAGTTTGATGGGGACCCCTGATGTAAGGGGTACTCTGATTGGGACCCTGATGTAAGGGGTACTCTGATGGGGACCCTATTGTAGGAGGTACTCTGATGGCTACACCAAATATAAGGGGTGCTCCGATGGGGACCCTAATGTGTACCATAAGGTACTCTGATGAGGACATCAGGTGTAAGGGGTACTCTGATGGGGATATCTGATGTAAGGCATACTCTGATGGGGACCCTGATGTAAGGCATACTCTGATGGGGACCCTGATGTAAAGAGGTTCTCTGATGGGGAAAAAAAGAAACATAGAAAATCCTTAAAGCAAGAAAATTGCATAAAAATTGGCCTGCCTAAGCAATATTTTCTCTTTTTTAATTACACAAAAGAGTGTGGCCATTATTCCATGATATATCCATGAGTACATCATTTTTCATGATAAAAGAAACATCTTAATCCTAAAAAAGGCCACACATAGTTTAACAAATTACAAATCACAGCATATATTCATGCTGCAAAGTGGATCACAGGGATCAAATTATCAGCAGGGATTCTCCTGTTTATAGAAGTCGAAATGCTTATCTTCTGACCAAACCCTACCCCACGGAAGCCATGGTATCCATATCCTGCCCCGATGAGGGCTAACAACCCTGAAACAGCTGTATGCAACTCAGATAAATGTCTCTATATTTTTGGATGCATCTGTGTCATAAACCAGCGGCTCTGGATTCACAGTTGGCCACCGGAGAATAAAAGAATGATTTGCAGGGCTCTGCCCACTATCTTTCAGTGAGGAATAAACGCCTTGTCTTTTACTTTTTTTAACATAAAGGGAGACAGACTTAACACTCGGATCTTCCAGAAAGTAAAGCACATCTGAAGCCACTGTAAAATATATGAAATACTTTAATCTTTATTTTAAATCATGTCAGATGCCAAAATCCAAAGTACTCATCAGTTTCCTCGCAGAAAGATGAGCAATGAAACATTTGTTGAGCTTCAATAATTTGGAATGTCTTCACATGCTCTGAACCATGATCATTTGTAAATTCAAGGACACATAAAAATCTGAACAGCTTCAATTATTTTAAATCACCAAGAGTGGTATATAGAATGATTTAAAATTGTTGTAGTGATTTACATTTTTTAAGTACTTTCAAGTTGGAATCGAGTCAAGCAGCGTTGCAGAGTGGCTGCTTGAGACATTTTCAATGAATTCAGAAATGTAACGCTTGTTTAGTAAGACTGTATTTGACAAAAAAAAAAAAGAGAGAGAAGAATTCTGGTCCGTTTAATGAAGCATCACAAAAAAACAATGACGTAAAGTAACTTACAACAGGCAACAAAAAATTTAACTTTTGTTCAGTTTAGAGTAGAGCAAACTATAAAAGATGATTTGTGATTGGTTGCTGTAGGTTTATTGTACTTTGCAGTTCCATCTTTGTTTCATTAAATAAGCCATAAACTTTTCATAATTTAATAACTGTCACAGCTATTACTAAGAAGGATACTTCTATCATCAAGTGTATCTATGGTCAAAATATAAAATCATATATTAATTTCCACATTGCATCTCAATTATTTCTAGCCTACTCCTATTAATCTAATTGATCCTGAAGTTTGTATACTTACTTTGTGAAGATCCCGCACATTTACTTCCTTGAATTCGTTGACACTTAAAGGGAGATTTACTAAAACTGATGCACACAGAATCAGGTGCAGCTGTGAATGTAACCAATCAGCTTCCAGGTTTTATTGTCAACGCTTGATTGAGCATGCTGAAGTTAGAAGCTGATTGGTTACTATGCACAGCTGCATTAGATTCTGTATGCACCAGTTTTAGTAAATCTCCCCCTTTGTCACTATGCCCTGTTGTTAGGCACTGCTGTGTCACATATTTCACAGACTCTGAGGAAGAGACGAAGCCTCGAAACGCGTAAGCCGTCATTCGTCAAGGACAGTGGACATTTACATAGACTGCTCCTGATGTTTGGATTTGATATGCTGGTTTATACCATTGTTTGTTTGTGAGTAGTCACTTTTACTTTTTACCAATAAAGCCTATATTGAGGATAATGTGTTAGGCCGGTGCATCCTTTCTTTGTTCTTTGTTTGCAACACATTTCACTGAGCCTGTCTTCTGAACTACAGAGGAGCTGAGAGGAGGAGTCAGTATAGGAAATGCTGCTTGCTGGCAGCAAGGTACTATGGGATAAATAGTCCTTAGAAATGGAAAGTAAAAATCAGAGGAGAAGCCTCAAAGCAATCAAGGAATCTAGGAAGTTGTGGAAAGAGATTGCCTGCAGACAGGCAGAACTCACTACATAAAAGGAGATTTTTTATATAAGCTTATATTGGACTGCCAATAATAACGATTGTCTGTATTCTATTACAATGCCGGTGTTATAAAATGAAAGTGTAAGCTGTGACCAGAAAGGTAAATGTAGTTGTATTAATTCACTTGTAAAACAAATGGCCACTGCCCCCACCTAAAACTGGCCTTTGAAGCAAGGAGCACATAGAAGGGCAACACATGCAAAACAAAACCAGAGAAATTCCCAGCTCAACTTACTGACCAGTCTGCAAACAACCAAATGATCCTGTCTAACAGTATGCATTAAAAAAAACAGGGGTTACCCAGGGTTAGACAGGATAATCGGGTTGTTTGCAGACTGGCTGGTAAGTTAAGCTGGGAATTTCTCTGGTTTTGCTCTGTATGCATTGCCCTTCCATGTGTTTCCTTCTGCAAAGGCCCCAGTTATAGGTGGGGGCAGTGGCCATTTGTTTGTACTGTTGATATATTGGTGAGGGGACACACTTGACACCTTTGCTGCCATTTTGCTATGTGCTGGGTGTCCAGTGTTCCTCTGTGCCTTTAGGGAATGGTGGGCTCCCTCCGGGCTCACCTGCCCTCTGCCCATCCATTATAATGCATGTGCATGTGCTTCCACTGTGGAGGCTCCCAAAATTTAAAGTTAAGACTACAGAAAATACTGGGGTACCTTGATGGGGCTCTGTAGCTTATGAATGTATTTGCAAGTGTGCACATGCTAAACCCCTGTTTTTAACATATACTGTTAGACAGGATCATTTGGTTGTTTGCAGGCTGGTCGGTACGTTGAGCTGGGAATTTCTCTGGTTTTGTTTTGTATTAATTCACCTGCAGGAACAGCTGAGTACTGCCAATGATACTTTTTTTCTTTGCACTAACAGGTTTTTTTTTAGGGTCAGCTTTCTGGGTCTATACCTCTTTTTTAGGGTACAAGCTGTAGGACATGAGTACTGCTTGGATCTTATATGAAGAAGCTATATACTCCAAAAGCTTGTTCTACAAATGTAACTGTGCAAATAAAAGTATCATCTACAATACTCAGCTGTGTTGTAAGATGAAGATAAACAATAGGAATGGTAGTAAAGCTGATACCCTGTTCATCAGTGCTTCTATAAAAAAAATTAAAAATGGCCCCTAACTTTTGAACTTTTATTAGCACTGAGTTTTACTATTTAAAAGTGAACCCATCAGGGTCTAAAACACATCTAAAATACAACTACCTTTGCCAATAGTCATATCGACTTTTGGTGCTCCCTTTTGTAGAGAGGGCATTGACATTTTTGTAAGTTGGTACCAACCCATGCCCATACCATTAGTCTAATGATAAAGCATCTGCTGGCCACGGAGGTTCTGGATCTGACTGTTTAACAGCAGGGCTTAAATTTGGTGGGAACAGGGCTTAAACAGAAGTCTAGATTCTGCCTAGAGTAGGTTGCAACAATTTAGAGTCTACTCATGTGCACAGAAATGGACCTGAAAGCTAAAAAAAAAAAAAGTACTTTATATTTTTTATAAGTGTGATGAGCAAAATTTTAAAAATGTTATTTTGTTGAAATAGTGGCAAAATTAGGAAGCATGAAAATACTTTGGAGAGAATAGGGAAGGTAAAATAAAGGTCGTGTATAAAGTAATGCACGTTAAATAGCTTCTGGAGGTTACAGACGCTTCTTTCAACTATTCTGAACCTGTTCTTGAGTGTAAAAAAAGCCCCTCATTAGCTTCATTATTTTATTTTTTCAGAGAAAGGAAACATATCTAGTGAAAAAAAAAACATAAAACATGTAATGCAATAGTACACAAATAAAAATCAAACACACACACACACACAAAACATGAAAAAAAGACAAGTAATAAGGACACTAAATGAAATACAATAAACTACCATATATAACCCCCTCCAAAAAAAAAAAAAAAACACCCTCTGAAAAAGAAAAAAAACTTCAGTGGAAAAAATGATAAACAATAAACTTGAAAACAGCACAAAAATCAAGGTGAAATACACAAAACAACCCCCCAATAAAAAAAAAAAAATAAATAAAAAAAAACACTAAATGAAGTAAAGTAACCTACTCTAAATACACACCCTATCCAAAAAGTGAACAAAGTGCAAAAAAATACCTATTTTCTTTCTTTTGTTTGTGGTGAAATCAATTTTGCCAAAATCCCTCCAATCATCTCTACTGGTTTTCCATCTGTATTTTCAGCCTGGAAATACTGTGTATTAAACATAATATGAAAAAAAAAATGTTATTCTAAATTATTATCATATTTTTGAAACAAAAGGAACTATTCAAATATATTTAATATTTTCAGTTTTATTTGCATATTTATGTTTTAAATTTTTATCTGGCTTGAGCATGCTTTTTGTCATGAATGCAGGTTAGGTATGGGGACAGATAAGTGTACTGGCACTGGTGTTCTAGGTAGCTGTTGGGAAGGCAGAGGGAACCACAGAGATAAAAAAGTAAAAAATAAAATAGCTGGAGCATAAAGTAATACAAAGCATCTCTTTTTCAATTTTAGCTGGGGTCTTCTTCCAATTTCCATCTTTATCGGCTGTTGCCTATTGGCGACTTTTTCTCCTATAGGGCCTATCAAATAGGAAAGTGTTTTAGTAGCACTATATGATGTCCTCCCTCTGTTTATTTGAGTTTGTGCATGTATATAATATGTTTTTCTCTTTTGAAGGGTCAACTACAGCTGGAGGAGAGTCTTAGAGCAGTTAAGTAATTAAATAAGAGTCAGTGGCAGCTACTTCTCATGCTGGCCCCTGACTGGCTTCACTGAGCTGGATTAATGATAGCACCAGTCCAGTTTCATCATTTACATCTGATCATTAATTATAATCCGTTGTCAATAGGATCTGAGACCTCCTTATGAATACATGTTTTAATTGCATGAGCAACAAATCAGAAGTCCGTAAGAAGTTGTATGAAAAGGCTTCACTTATCAGAGCATTCACGATCACAACACAACACTCTTAACTGAGATGAACATAGCTTTATACACATCATACTTATGTTTGTCAATGTAGCGCCCTCCTCTAGTTAAGTTGTTAGGCAAAATTTAGCTTTTTGGCTTCACTGCAGTCGGTAGAGCAGTCATGTATTATTTTTGTCTGGTCAGTGCTTCCTAGCTGGGTATTTCATTTCACGGTCACTAACTAGTCCTTTACACATTCTGCCAGGGCCGCTGATAGGGGGAGACCACCAGCCCTCTTGTAGGGGGCCTGGGCACACAGGGGGGCCCACACAAAGAGGGGGATTAGTGATGGTCAACAAATACAGAAATCTTCCTCCAGAACCTGAATCTTATCTGTCCCTCTCCCTGCTATCAGCTTTTATCTGTTGAGAAAGAGTCCCTCACTAATCCCCCTCCCTTGTGTGGGCCCCCCTCCCAGCACATGCTCTAATGTTATTTCTGCTCAGGAGTTTATTTGTAACTTTGTTTCTCTCTCTCTGTCTCTCTGATCACTGAGCTCCAACTGCCCAGCCTGTATATTTTTCTAATCTCATCTTCATTTTTATTTAACATAGTTTTTTTTTTTTTTTTTTAGATTTAGCAGGAATTATGTGAGTTATGTTATATCTGTGTCTGCTAATAGTGATTTTGTTGTAATTTTAGCTAAATATATCTTTAATATTTTCTTGGGGGGCCCTGCCAGGTAGTCTGTACAGGGCCCCGCGATTTCTAACAGCAGCCCTGCATTCTGCTATAACTTTAGGTGCTCGTGTACTTGGGCATTTATTTGTTTCAGAACTGCCTTTCCTTACACACAATGCAATAGGAGTACAAAGGTACTTTGAAGCAGCTTAAAAGGAGATCAGAAGCAGGTCAGAGGAGTTGAGAAGAAGATCACAGATATCTCATAAGGAACCTAGAGGCATTTCAAACTGATCTCAAATGCTAGTTGGATGCACCTGAGAAACACACTGCATTTCCCCAAAGTCATAAGTCTTCATACACCAACAAGACCACTGTACTCGCCACTGGCCTCTCCAATTATAAATGTGTTTTTCATCAGGGGGAATCCAACAACCTGAATATCCTTGTAAAGGCTGTAATAGTGAAAACAGGGAGTCTTCCATACCCCCCCCCCTTCCTCCCAACATATATATTATTGTCCTCCTAAAATTGAAACAGCAGCTTTAAATGGGCTTCACTAAAAGGAAGACTACTCCCAAAACACAATCTCACTTCATATAAAATATGTATCAATACTATGCAGCACTCCCTTTGGGTTATAAATATAATCTCATTGATGCTCCTGAATTCATCCTGCTTGAGTAGCACTGTGACCATTTCCAAACATCCAGAGGGTTGGGAAGGATCTGTCAAATTCCAGAGATTTAAGGAGGCACGTAGGAGGATCTAAATGAGGAAATGTGCAGAAATATGGAAGAGCCGGTAATTAACCCAGGTCCTCAACTATTCTTATCACCAGTCTGTTCTGCCTATTTAAAGGAAAAAAGAAGAGACAAACTTACTATTAATACAACTGCAGGCTCCAACATAATGCAACTATTTTATCTGTGACCTCAGGAATATTATACTGATACTTGCTTCCAAATTCACAGGTGCATTATTTTCTGAATGATAATTTACTTATTTCCTAACGTTCTTTTCTCGAATCAGCTTAGGGGGGTACCTTATGTATGTGAGAGGTTTTGTGGTTACAGTCATGTCACACTAAGCACTGAAAACGGTTCTCTTTTCTAGAACTCTAGAACTTTATACTTTGTATAAACGTGACCAATGTTACTCCTGGTAGATGTGGCCTTAAGTTTGAATGCTCAATCTTTGCAATGAACTTTTTTTTTTGGGTTTAGTTATCCTTTAGGCTACGTTCACATCTTGTCGTTGCTATTAATGGTGTTTTTATGGGCGTTTTTTCAGGCGTTTTTATGGGCGCTTTTGCAGGCGTTTTTACAGGCGTTTTTTGTGCAGGCGTTTTTAGATTGACTAGAGACCAATGGAAAACGCCTGTAATCTGCCCAAAAGAAGCTCATGTACTTTTTTGAGCATTGGGCATTTTGCTCACTGTGTCAAAACGCTCAGATATGAACAGGGGCCATTGAAATGAATAGGATTTGTCTTGTTGGGCGTTTTGAGAGCTGATCCTAGAGCAGAAAAACTCCCCTTAAACGCCCCAAAACGCCTACATGTGAACATAGCCTTAAAGTGGATGTAAACCTGATTCATGAAATTTGATCTAAGCACATATATTTGCAGTGTTTTCTTATCTCTCTCCAAAGCCCTAAGTCCCATAGCTTTCTCCTGCTCCATTCTTCCGTTATCAGCATGATAACTTCTGACAAGTTCTTCATCAACTGAAATAAAACCAGGCTGAATTTTGTGTCGGGGTGGGTGCTAAAAATAAATTAGCAGAGAGCTGGTTTATACACAGCACATTCCTTCCTTCATCTGCCTATGTGGAGTGGGGATGTGTGCCTTTCCTCCAATCAGCTGTATACCAACACAACACTCCCAGTGCTGAAAATTTCTAACACAATGTGTGCTTTCTAAAGAATACATAAAGCTGCAGACAGCAGATATGCATGTAAAACGTATTTAGGGAGAATTGTTTCATCCCTGTGTATCATCTGAGGCTGTTCACTTCACTGAGTATATGTGAGTGTTTACATCCACTTTAAGGTTTAACTGTCTGTGGCCCCTCTAGGTCTTAGTGATTGGACTTGGCCATTGAAAAGAGCTGTAGGGGTTGAAGAAACAGCAGCAGTGTGTACTGCCTATTAGCAGCCAGTGATATGCCAGGTCCCACACCAGGAGGCCTACTGTAAAACATGAGCATGAGGGATCTGGGCTACCTTTTTTGAGGCTACGATACTCATTACCACTATGCAACCTTTGGGCCTGCCAGGTTGTGCATGAATGCAAAGCCTGAGAACACAAGCAAACTCACAGTCCATTGGAGTTTTTCCAGGTTCTGTATATGTAAACTGTACATAAGCTTCCACAATACAGTATTTTTCTCTCTTTCCATAACTCATGACAACAATGGTATATAAACCCTACAAGAATATATAAACCCTTCATGCCACACACTCATCCCAGCTTGCTCAGTGATGGAATGTCCAGTCAGATAACTTGCTTTTGCCTTTTTACTGAATTAATTAAGCAGTACTGCAGAGTCCCAATAATGGAAGGGTATTATCAACGCTCAGTGTATAGCATTGTATCAAGTCATTATAACAACAGCCCTTCGCAAAGGTTTATAACCCACCAGTGGTTAGTGCATCTCCAATCTGCCATAGGCCACGTGCTCAGATAACCTCCAATTTTCTGACTTGGTTAGGCCCAAAGCAGGGGGCCAGTCAAAGGAATCACATGGCTTGCTAACCACTACCCATTGGAGCTCTCCATGGTCCACACTGCTCCCATCCACCAACCCTTCTAACATCCCCCCCAATTTTTATTTCCTAGCAAAGAAAAGGTAAGACCAGAGCAGACCAGCAGAGTCCAATAAAAGGTGAAAGATCTAGGGCTGGGCATGTAGCAGGAAGTCAGACAACAGGGGTCAAAGACATATTGAATGTAACCAGATTATCAGAACAGACTGAATGCTCAAAAGAAACCATTTTTCCCTGGCACTGCTCCTAAATAGGTTGGAACATACCTGAGCTCATTCTTTATTATCTAGCAAATGGCATCAGTTACATCTAGGAACAGCATGGCCAATTAAGACGAAAGATCACTGGCCTTGATGAACTAATTATTCTACTCAAACCAAGTTCACAGTGAATCTGCTCAGTCTGCCACAACTAGATGTTCTCAGCAGATTGCTATTTCACTCTGTTGGCTGGACTTATCTTCTTAGGAAAGAGCTTTGTTTCCTTGTTGTAGAACACTCAATGGTCCCCCTCCCAACTCTATTCCCTTCCCTTATGCAGGTTCCCCATTTGCCTCCACTAACCAATTAAGGGCATGATGACACATAAGGCTGTGCACTGTTTAATCACTACTATATATTATCACCTACCAGGTCATTTACTTATTTGGGTCAGCAATAATTGACAGATGTTCTGGAGAGGAGAACGGGATACAGAAGTGGATTGAGGGTCCAAAGAAGTGCAGAAAGTAGTGGGACCTGGGATATCGAAGTGGCTAATGAGTCCAAATTGGTGACCTAATGCTGATAACTCAGACTCCAGATCCATTTCTATTCTCCAGATTGCAAGTAACACAAATATGCACAGATTTTCTGTCCAAAGAAGCAAAGCGGGAGCTTCCCTCTCCTTACATTTACCAAATACGAAGAATATACCAGTGACCAGAGATACTCCCAGTCAAAATCTTAAAGATCAATGTCTAATTTACAGTATACCACTGATAACTTTTTGTTATACGTGTGGGTGGGCCACACACATATGTAAGTCATTCATTTACCTGTTTAAGGTTTTTCCAAATACATTGTGTTTTTTTGATATAATGATATGTTTCATGTATTGTATATACAGATGCTTGTCAAAAGAATTGTGGACCAATACATACCCCCTGAAGAAGGCTTTTCTAAAGTTGAAACGCGTTGGGGTTTATTGGGGATCCAACATTTCGTTATTTCAATCTGCTTCTAACAGTGTGTTATTTGTACATCCATGAGTATTGATGCATTGAAGGTCTTTAAACATATGTACCTATATTAAATGGTTCATACCAGTTTGCATAACTGGCTGTCTGTCTTTTTGTATTATTATTATTATCATTTTTTGTATCAATTGTGTAAATAAAGTTTGTCATTTTTTATATATACCTTTTGCTTCACATTTTTCTTTAAATACCAAGCATCAAAAACATCCCCCTCTCCCCCGTTTTTCTGGAAGATCTTACCTCCAGGTGTTTTTTCCAGGTTTTTTCTCTTTCAAAATCTTAAAGAGTGACACCACTTTTGTTGGCAAATAAGCATTCCCCTCTGGGTGATCTGTATATATTGCAAAGATTTAAACAAACTTTGTTCCAGACTCCTACCTTTTGTTATTCTGAAGAAATTTGCTGATTGTTTGTCTGTGTCCATGTGCAAAGTAAATGTGAATGGGAGTTATTTTATGATTATCAATCAGTTGCTGCAGTTGAGGAAAAAAGCAGGGTCTGCATCCCTTTAGACACAATTTCCCTTTGGGAGAATCTCACCAAAATTGAAATTTTTGTTGCAGGCCCAAAATGTGACCTGTATCTTAGTGCAGACTTCTGGGAAAATCGGTAACCAACCATACAATCCGGAAATTACATTTCTGGAGGGCGTTCTGTATACCATATGTGTACAGAAAGTCTCCAAGTTGCCATATTGCATTACATTTTACAGAAACTACAATGCTGCAGACTGAAAATTAAAAAAGATCATTTTTAATAAAATGCAGTTACAATATGACTTATGAAGCAATTGTATATGCTAGATTATTATTATTATTATTATTATTATTATTAATAATTATTATTATTATTATTATTATTATTGTTATTTTTATTATTTGCTATTTTTTTTATGTTTAAAGCAGAGTTCCGGCCTCAAATACCTTTTTTAACTAAAAATACCCCTATAATTCTAATCCATCGCCCTTTACAGAACCGCTATTCTCATACTTACAAGGTGTACAGTATTGAATTTTAGTCAAGATCTTACTTTTAAAAACGCTGTCTGGGCGCGGCCATCTTAGACATGGGAATCTGAAGCCGCACTGTAATCTGCTGTGTCCTTCCTGATTCCAGGGAGTTCTTCCTGATTCCAGCCTCCTGGGAGTGATGACAAACAGCTCCCAGGATGCAATGCAAAGGCGGAAGTGATGTCACTGGCCATGGCCACAGAGGGGGGAGAAGGAGGAAGTACAATCAAAAATGCCCTGAAAATAAGGTAAGGGACCCCCGAAAAAAATTGAAAATGTCCAATTGTTGACCAGCATAGCGAGCACTCCAGGAATCACTAAAGTTGCAAAATAGGCCGGAACTCCGCTTTAAGCAGAGCCATGAACATTCCACAAGTTATTTTTGATTTTCCAGTGATGAAAATAAAATCAGTGAATGATTCTAATTTACCAGTAAACAAAATGCCTAGTTAGCATAACTTTTTCTTTCTTTCTTTCTTTCTTTCTTTCTTTCTTTTCTTTCTTTCTTTCCTCCTCAGTAGACTTCCGTTAAGAATGTAATTTGCATAATTCATTTTTTATTTAAAGTGGAATTTCACTCTCTCAATCAACATTGATTATTGTTAATCTTCATGATGTCATACATCCCAGGAGTCTTCGGGAGAAGAGGAGGGATTTTCTCAGCTAAGCACACTCTCTTGCATGCTATACAGTGGGGTGTACTTAAATCTCTATTTTATAAATGAAAAACAGTCCCAGTCCATATATAGGCAATGTTCTTCCTTATATTGGATCACCGGTGCTCACACAGATCTGTATAGCCACCACCAGGTAGGAAGTTCCACCCAGGCTAGTGAAAATGCTGGCTGCTTACCAGAATGATTTGACCCCTATTACAGGCGGTCAAATCAAGCCAAGGGAATGGAGGGAGATCTTCTTAAGGCTTTTTCTCTGGGTACCGGAGGTGTTAGAGCACAATGATCAGACAGGCAGGCATGTGTGATAAGAGAGACAACAAAGAGTATCCTCATAGTGTAGTATAGTAGTTTAGTATTTAGCATAATCATAATATACAATTTGGCAGACCACATAAATCCAGATATCCGTATCAGTAGCGATAGTTGCGGGCAGGGGACGCCGCTTCCGCGTTCCACCTGCGCTCCGGATGCCAGAAAGTGGTGTATGGCGATCTCAAGTTCCGATGCGTTTCGTCAGCACGCAACTGATGTCATCATGGGTCAATAAATTAAACAACAACAAATTAACACTCTCCTGCATGCATGCTTGAGCTAAGAGCAGATGGATTCCAGAAAGTAAATGCTACATTAATCACCTGCCCTTATTCAAGATGGCCACAGCCAGAATGCTAGGGGCTTGTGTGATCAAAAAAATAAAGCATAGAGACATGGATGGATGGATAGATGGGGGAGTTTGATTTAAATATTAAAAATGAACCAAATTGTGTTTTTGGTTTGTGGTGCTCAGATGCAGTGAAGATGCTTTAAAAAAAAAAAAGAATAATAATAATAATAACGGCAGATAAATCAACCTTTTTTCACCTCCTTCATTCAGCATTTTGCACATAGGTCCTGTCTCTTACAAACAAACTTGTTTATTACTAAATCTTATCTCTAGACAAATAGTTTAGAACATAGTTGGAATACAAATATTCAAACTATTTTATGTATTAAAAGATTTGTCATTCTGTCAAGCCAGTAATCCAGGCACTGTTGCCATAGATATTTTTTTATGGTGATTACATTGTAGCCCCACAACAAAATCAGGTCACTTTTTTACACTGCAGTTAAAGTGTAACTAAACCCACAGCAGTAAAATAAGTCTGAATATGCAGTAAAGCATGCTTGTTATATAATGCTCTGCATTGTGTAAAAAGGCTGTTTGATACTGTCTCCTCTGATCCTCCCCTTCTTCGACAGTCCCCAATCCATCTCCTGATAATACAGAGCCCTAGGAGGCACTCTGTTCAGTTTGGTGTGTATTGCTAGAGAGTTTGGGGGAGGGTGCATGTGATCAGCAAAGGGCCAATCAGCACTGTACAGACAGAGGGTCAGGGGTCATGCAGGCTCATACGACATTCAGTGGAGAATGAAAACTCCTCCTTCACGCAGCGTCAACGGGGCGGCCGGACAGGATTCAGGTGGGGTATATATACTGGGAGGGCGATGTCTTCCCACTGTTTGTGGACGATCGGCAGCCATATGAACTAGACAGCTTTAGGGTAGGTATTACTCTCTTGCTCTGTGGATTTTGGATCATTTTTTCAGGCTGGCTTCCCCCTTTTTGGTTACTAGTTATATTGAGATTGGCCTGTTACACTTTTCTTCTAGATGCTGGACTGTTCAGCCTAAGTATTCCTTATCATGGATAACTGAACCTGTGTGGTCTCTATCTTTCTGTTACCATCCCTGCTGAAATATATGATTATTCCATCCATACAAATTGGCTAGGTGAGGTTCTCTGATGTCTCGATGTTACAGAGCTCAATAATTGTCTATTTGCATATGATGAATAATCTTTTCCTCAAGGTATCTTACCATTACTGTATATATATAAATCTTTTAGATCCCGTTGTGAGACATCACTAATCTATATATTCTGCCATCTGACCTCTCCCTGTCTATATTCACTTGTCGCCGATCGCCCCCATTATTATATTGTATTAGGTGAGTACCTCTGATACTGTGTTATGTTAGTTATAGGATCTGTGATATGTACCCCTAGTATGATGGCCTTATGCTCAGCCAGACGTATAATTTAGCATTTTGTGTCTAGAAGTGTTTATCTATCCACATTTCCACCTGAGTCCCACACTCATGCGGGAGACTGCCGATTGGTGTTGCTGTCCTCGATGTTGGTGTGGCCGCCATTATTTTCCATCACTGCCTTACCCTCTTGCGCATGGAGTTCACCAGAGCTTTACAGGTTGCAACTGGAGTCCTCTTCCACTCCTCCATGAGAACATCACAGAGCTGGTGGATGATAGAGACCTTGCACTCCTCCACCTTCGGTTTGAGGATGCCCCACAGATGCTCAATAGGGTGTTTGGCCAGTCCATCACCTTTACTTTAGCAAGCCAGTGGTCGTCTTGGAGGTGTGTTCGAGGTCGTTATCATGTTGGAATACTGCCCTGTGGCCCAGTCTCTGAAGGGAGGGGATCATGCTCTGCTTCAGTATGTCACAGTACATGTTGGCATTCATGGTTCCCTCAATGAACTGTAGCTCCCCAGTGCTGGCAGCACTTATGCAGCCCCCAGACCATGACACTCCCACCACCATGCTTGACTGTAGGCAAGACACACTTGTCTTTGTACTCCTCACCTGGTTGCCGCCACACACGCTTGACACCATCTGAACCAAATATGTTTATCTTGGTCTCATCAGACCACAGGGCATGGTTCCAGTAATCCCAGTCCTTAATCTGCTTGTCTTCAGCAAACTGTTTGCAGGCGTTCTTGTGCATCATCTTTAGAAGAGCCTTCCTTCTGGGATGACAGCCATGCAGACCAATTTTATGCAGTGTGCAGCGTATGGTCTGAGCACTGACAGACTGACCCCCCCCCCCCCCTTCCCTTTCAACCTTTGCAGCAATGCTGGCAGTAGTCATACATTTATTTTCCAAAGACAACCTCTGGATATGACACTGAGCACGTGCACTCAACTTCTTTGGACGACCATGGCGAGGCCTGTTCTGAGTGGAACCTGTCCTGTTAAACTGCTGTATGGTCTTGGCCACCGTGCTGCAGCTCAGTTCCAGGGTCTTGGGAATCTTCTCATAGCCTAGGCCATCTTTATGTAGAGTAACAATTCTTTTTTCAAGATCCTCAGAGAGTTCTTTGCCATGAGGTACTATGTTGAACTTCCAGTGACCAATATGAGAGAGTGAGAGCGATAACAACAAATTTAACACACCTGCTCCAAATTCACACCTGAGACCTTGTAACACTAACGGGTCACATGAAACCGGGGAGGGAAAATGGAAAATTGGGCCAATATTTTTGTACATTTAAAAACATTTGTTTTTTTTTTCTTGACAGGTACCCTTGTGGAGAGATCTGGGGGTCTAAAAGACCCCAAACCCCTCCTCTGCACTTAAAAGCATTCAAAACGCCAAGTTTGGGTTTTTAAATGCTGTAATTTTTTTGAATCTGGCGCAGAGTACCCGGATATGATGTCATGACATCACTTCCAGGTTTTTGCATGGAGACCCGATAAGAGCCAAATGTGGCTGTGCATGCTGGTTGCCCAGGTCTTCCTGTGAAATGGGAGACCCGGGCGAGCCACGGAAGGTGGCGGGAGGGGACGTCTCCTCCTGCTCTTTGTAATGACAACCGAGCGGCTTCTCAGCCGCATCGGTTGTCATTACAAGACAGCCAACCGTCAGCTATGGACGCCGGTACCGGGGTGATGCCTCTAGCTGCAGTGCATATCGGCACCCGATATAACGGCTTTGCCGATAATCAGTCAATCCCTAATTCCCATGTTCTGTGTACTGTGGGAGACCAGATATAGTGAATGCAGGCTCCTGGGTTTAATAATACTTTAAGCAATACAGATTGGCCACTCACTCCCCATGATGAAGTCATCACTGTCAGCCGCACAGTACAGCAAAACCTTAGTTCTGTCCCTTTCTCCCCATTGATGTAGATCACAAGAAGTATTATTAAACCCACAACAGTAAAATCAGTCTGTATGTGCAGTAAAGAATGCTCACTGAGGAACCTAAAGGGGTTAATCCTCCACATTGTATAAAAAGACTGTTTGATCCTGTCTTCTCCGATCCTCTCCTTTTTCCATTGTCCCCATCTCTTTATAAGACAGAGCCTTTGGATTCACTATGCACATGCTCAGTTTAGTGTGCATTGCTGTAGAGTTTATTTTATTTCTTGGGAGAGTGCATGTGATTAGCACAGGGCCAATCAGCACTGTCCAAACAGAAGGCCAGGGGTCCTGCAGCCTTATAGGACAGTCAGAGGAGAATGAAAACTCCTCCAACAAGCTTTACCAGACACTAATAGAAGTCACAAGACTGCTATATACTGCTGATGAGAAAATGTATGTAGTAGTTTATATTTATGAAAATAATTGCATTTCTATGCTCTGTGTACTGTTTGAGACCAGATATAGAGATATAGTGAATGCAGGCTCCTGGGTCTAGTAACACTTTAAAGCGGAGTTCCGGCCACGAAATCGACATAGTCGATTTTGGGCCATCCACTTGCTTTTGGTCACCTGAAAAAAAAAAATGGATAGTTACGATTTTTTTTTTGTTTACTTACCTTGTTATTGAAGAAAAATATACTCACCTTTCTTCCACTTCCTCCCTTTGCGGCCGCAGCCCGCGCCGTCACTTCCTCCTTGCATTGATTCCTGGGAGCTGAACGTCATCGCTCCCAGGAATCATTGCACCTGCACCGAACCCGCTCGTCACTTCCGGTGCGGGTGCATCATTCCCTGCTAAACAGCTTCTGGGCATGCCCGGAAGCTGTGGAGGGATGACGCGCCCGCACAGGAAGTGACGAGCGGGCGCGTTGATTCCTGGGAGTGATGACGTTCATCTCCCAGAAGTCAATGCAAAGAGGAAGTGACGGCGAGGGCTGCGGCCGCAGAGGGAGGAAGTGGAAGAAAGGTGAGTATATTTTTCTTCAATAACAAGGTAAGTAAACAGGCGCATTCTGGGAGAAGAGGACACGGAAGAGGACGCAGAAGAGGACGCGCTGGCTTCAGCTGCCCACATCTGAGATGGCAACACTGGAGAAGAAATTTTCAAGGTAAGTATTTCTTCTAAAAGGTAAGTGCGACCCGGGACAGTACAAAGGCTATCCATTATGGAATGCACTAGCCCTGACTGTCCCGGGGGTATTTTTATTGAAAAAACATTTTTGTGGCCGGAACTCCGCTTTCAGCTCTACACTACATTACCAACAGTATATTAGCTATATTTAAATTGACATTTGATTTTTTTTCTAATATATACACAGCTGCATTAAATGGTAATCATCTATTATCTGTCTGGAGTTCAGCTTCAAACCGTGTGCAGAGAACAGTAAAAATATCTCATTATACCTAAAATTAAAAAAAATAAACCTTCTCCTGATATTTATGCCAGCAACACCTTTTGACAAATGTTACATTCATTATAAAGAATTTTGGCGAGCTCACATTTAATTCCTGCTCGGCATGTGTACCGAAATCTACGCGACACAGAGAGTCAGGTAAACATGCTTTAATTACTCGTTTCAGATCTTGTAAGATGGAGAGGGGGGGGGAAAAAAAAAAATAATATATTATTGCGCCGCTCTCCTCTGCCAGACTTCCTAATTAGTAATTATCTTACACAATGCTTGGAGTTCTGCTAATTACACAAATGCAGTTCATGACCATCCATACAGTATGGCAGTACACAGTATGTTAATTCTGTCTTACCTACAGTTTAATGGCAGGAGGTCAATCCTACCCACGTTTTTCAAAAACGTTGCGTTCAATTATGTAATCGGGAAAGGTTATAGATAGCTGTTAACTGTTAGAACGAAATGTGGTTTCTTGTTTTGCGCACAGGAGAGAGAGCCGCCATCAGCTTCCCTTTTCTCTCTTGCAAAATCTCTGTTCCGAACAGGTGTGTGCAATCGTAAACCGCAATGATGTGCCCAAACTGCTGTCTAAAAATTCCACCCCGGCCCACCGTATCTCAGGCTATGCATTGCACAAGTCTTTCTTTTTTATTTTTTTCTTTCCACTGGTCGTGCCGATGACTCACTACCTCGTGTTACTGTAGGTGATTTTTATGATGTTGACATTGCATGCTATGTTTCCTGTAAAGCGGTGACCTGTAACCATCGTAACACAACGCAGAGTACCTGCCCGTAGGGTCTGCATTGCGCCCGCCGTTGCACAAGATGCTACGAAAAGCTGAGATCTCTTCCTTTGCTGTTTACTAGAGCCGTTTTGGAAAAGGAAACTCTTGTCATAACAAACATTTATGTATAATTATATCATTTATATACAGTACGCTTAGGGTCAGTGCAGTTTTTCAAAATCTGAACTCGGAGATCTTTGCACTGAAGGTTAACGCTGAGCTCAGATGTAACACAAACACCATTCAACGTGTTAATGTATTTATGGAGAAAAAAAATGAAATGTATTTTTAAATGCAATTATGGTACATATATGAATTTGTCTTGTGTTCTATCAAGCCTCTTGTAAATCCTTTGCACAGCGTTTATTAGGCTGTGAGAGGGCAGGTCAGTACTGAGAACTAATGAGGCTCTGCTGCATTCGCATATGATAACGAGAAATACACTATATTACCAAAAGTATTGGGACATCTGCCTTTACATGCACATGAACTTTTTTTTTTTTTTCAATATTTTTGTAGCACCCTCCTAGGCGGAGTTGTATAAAATAATAAAAGGAAATGACCAGCGCTATGGACTAAAGTGCATATGAGGGGGGGGGGAGGAGAAAGGTATTATAAATAGAAGGTGTAAGCTGCCACCAATCAACCCTTAGATATAAGGGCAAAAGTGCAATGAAAGAATGTGATAATTGGTATCGGCGCTACCTTATTAGTGTGAAGTGAATACCACAAATATCAAAGTGTCACCAATGTTATAGTGAATAGACTCCTAAATAAAATATTACATAACCAATGTGTTTAATAAAGTACAAAATTAAAACAACCAATACAGTGATAAGTGTACCATATACAATAATAGTGAACATAAAAGAAAAAAAGAAAAGAGAAAGAAAAGAAAAGGGGAGTAAACCCCTAACCACAAATGTGTTTATCAGGTATGAATTTCCTGATATATGTGCCCCATATGTGATGTAAAAATGGATATAAATACTTGCTGCTGAGTAAAAATATACTTGTCCACTAGGTGGCGTTTCCGTTAATAGCTCATGCAGCAGTATATGATATAAAAGAAAATGAGTGCTGCTAGAAAGATACGTAGAAAAAACCACTAGGTGGCGTTGTGTAATACAACCTGTGCAGCAGATATGGATGGGGGTCTCTTCTCCGCGATAAAGGAGCAGCTCCGAGCCGGCACTTATGCCCTAAATGCTCACAACAAGAGAAGGCCCCATAATGAATAGTAAATCCATGCAATATATAAAGAAAGCGCAGTACACTCACTGGTAGATTAGCGATGATCGGGATCAGAATGCAGTCGGTGCGCGCCGGGATGCTTCCGCGTTCCACGGCCGACAACCGGAAGTGACGTGGTACGTAGCAAACTCCGCCCTACGCGTTTCGTCAGAGGGACGTCAACTGGAGCGGCCAAAACAACTTGGCCGCTCCAGTTGACGTCCCTCTGACGAAACGCGTAGGGCGGAGTTTGCTACGTACCACGTCACTTCCGGTTGTCGGCCGTGGAACGCGGAAGCATCCCGGCGCGCACCGACTGCATTCTGATCCCGATCATCGCTAATCTACCAGTGAGTGTACTGCGCTTTCTTTATATATTGCATGGATTTACTATTCATTATGGGGCCTTCTCTTGTTGTGAGCATTTAGGGCATAAGTGCCGGCTCGGAGCTGCTCCTTTATCGCGGAGAAGAGACCCCCATCCATATCTGCTGCACAGGTTGTATTACACAACGCCACCTAGTGGTTTTTTCTACGTATCTTTCTAGCAGCACTCATTTTCTTTTATATCATATACTGCTGCATGAGCTATTAACGGAAACGCCACCTAGTGGACAAGTATATTTTTACTCAGCAGCAAGTATTTATATCCATTTTTACATCACATATGGGGCACATATATCAGGAAATTCATACCTGATAAACACATTTGTGGTTAGGGGTTTACTCCCCTTTTCTTTTCTTTCTCTTTTCTTTTTTTCTTTTATGTTCACTATTATTGTATATGGTACACTTATCACTGTATTGGTTGTTTTAATTTTGTACTTTATTAAACACATTGGTTATGTAATATTTTATTTAGGAGTTGTATAAAGTTCTCGAAACCCATACTTGAGTAAAAGAACAAGTGCTCGATCAAAAAGTGACTTGAGTAGAAGTGGAAGTGCTCGATCAAAAAGTGACTTGAGTAGAAGTACTAAAGTATTCAACATTTTTTGTACTTAAAGCGGAGTTCCACCCAAAAGTGGAACTTCCGCTTTAGTTATTCTACCCCCCTGACATGCCACATTTGGCATGTCATTTGTTTGGAGGGGGGGAGCGGGTACCTAGTTTTGACAGGTACCCGCTCCCTCTTCCGCTCGGAGCGCCGCGGCGCCCTGAACGGAAGTTCTCCTCTCCCCCTCCCTCCCTGCAATCTTCTGGGACATGTCAAAGGTCCCAGAAGATTGCCAGCCAATCAAGACGCGCAGCGCGACTCGCGCATGCGCAGTGGGTACCCGGCTGTGAAGCCGCAAACTGTCACAGCCAGGTGCCCACAGCAGTGATGCCGGCGCCGAGGGAGAGGATCGAGGCTTCGGGCGGCCGCATCGCTGGACCGTTGGACAGGTGAGTGAAATGGCTGGAACTCCACTTTAAGTATTGCAAGTAGTTTTTTAAAAAAATTTTGCTACTCAAGTACTGAAAGTAAAAGTACCAGTAGTTTTGAAAAAAAAAATTGCTACTCAAGTACTGAAAGTAAAAGTACAAGTACTGCGTTATGTAGTTATTAAAGAAAGAAGTCAAAAGTTTGAACATCACATGGTTTTTTATTATTTCAAATACAGCTTTTATTTATACATACAGTAGCATTTATTTTCGTATGCGCTGATAATACACATGTTTTGAGCTTCATGAAACCTGCCATCTACTGTTCTGGCAGTGGTCATTTTTATAATAGTAACGAGTAACTATGCAGCACACAAAAAAAATATTGGAGTAGAAGTATTGAAATCATTGAAAAAATGTAGTGAAGTAAAAGTGGAAGTAGGAGAAAAAAATTCTACTCCAGGAAAGTACAGATACCGCCTTTCAGTACTTAAGTACAGTAGTGAAGTAGTTCTACTTAGTTACTATACATCTCTGCTCCTAGGTAGGTGCTAGGTAAAAGCATCTATTGCTCCTTCTGCTTGCTCCTTCTGCTTATCAGGGGAGCCTGATCTGTTAGGTTGCCTGTTGCATGTTTCCAGGTGTGATTCACTGGGTCTGAGAGAGTGTCCCCACTGTATCCAATAAGGGAGCTTGTTGGACAGTGGAGGAAACCCAGCCAGTGACACATTGGCTTTTATGGGAGTCCCAGTGGGCGGGCACTCTTGCAGTGCATCCTGGGATTGCTCACAAAAGCTGGGGGCACATGTGACAGGTCATCTTTGGTGGGAAGCAGAGTCCCAGGAGGAGGCTGACGGCTGTCTCTCCTGTTGTATGAGGAAAGTGGTCATAGGCAGTCGGCCTAGTGAACCAGGTGTGGAGTTGAGCTGCAGACATAGGCGTGCGCACAGGGTGTGCCAGGTGTGCCTGGGCACACCCTAATCACCTAGGGCACATTAGCATTATCGCTCTGTTTTCCAGTGAGGAGATGGGAAAGATCTCCCTCTAACTTGCTCTGCCATAAGAGAAGTGCCTACGCACTTCTATTTCACTGTGCCAGCAGGGAGAGTAATGTACCGGGGACATATACATGTAGGCACACACATGCATGTGTATTGAAACTTTGGGGTGCACACCCTAATGCTATAGGCTGCGCACACCTATGGCTGCAGAGGATCCAGAGTGCTAACGGTGGAGCTGCTGGCAGAGTCTTTTGGGAAAAACAGTGTCCGTGAGTACCAGAGGACTTGCTAAAGGGTTAGCCAAGGATGGGGGACCACTCCAGTGAAGTCAGAGGATCAAGGGGTCAGTCCACACAGAGTGTTACAGTAAAGAGGGTGCCGTGTAGAGAACCCTGAAGTATAGGGACAAAAAGGGAGCTACCAAGTAGGGCCCTGAAGAGTGATCTACAGTACAGTACAGTTCATCTAATACTTCTTCATTCCAGTGTCAAGGTGAAGCAGCGGACTTGCCACATTCAGCTATATTCAGCAGTCCCAGCAATTGTTCATAGTTTATACAGTTGGAGTATCCCACTCATCCCTTCTTCTATCCAAGTTCTCAAATAAAACAACAAAAACCAAAACCCCTAGACTGTTTTCTGACTTTGAATATGCTATATTGTCAAGTTGTTGCTATGGGTAACCCAGGGGAATCCGTAACCAGCAGCTCCCATGGGAGTAGTGCTTCATTTTTATTGTGAAACATTGTTCCAAAATATACAAACTGAACAAGACACAACGGGGAGAGAAACCATCCCCAGAGTAAGAAGATGTACATCTTACATGACAGTGAAAAGTGTAACATCTCAATAGCTGCTAATTAGAGAGAATGCAAAACTACGATACTGAATTGGGCAGTAGAACAGTTCAATAGAGGCACCTCTCCTAGAAAGAAGAGAAGAGATGTTCCAAAGGGAGGGGACAGGAAGGAGAAGGTAAGCAGGAGAGTAGTCAATGGAAAAATGTAAGTAAGTTTGGCATAACATACATTGTTGTATATCCAAGTGAATACACTGTGGATACACATACATGAACTTTAATGGCATCCCAGTCTTAGTCCGTAGGGTTCAAAATTGAGTTGGCCCACCCTTTGCAGCTATAACAGCCTCAATTCTCCTGGGAAGGCTGTCCACAAGGTTTAGGAGTGTGTCTATGGCAATGTTGACCATTCTTCCAGAAGCGCATTTGTGAAGTCAGGCTCTTATGTCGGACGAGAAGGTCTGGCTCGCAGTCTCCGCTCTAATTCATCCCAAAGGTGTTCTATCGGTTGAGGTCAGGACTCTGTGCAGGTCAGTCAATTTCCTCCACCCCAAACTCACTCATCCATGTCTTTATGGACCTTGCTTTGTGCACTGGTCCAAATCATTTGGTGGAGGGGGATTTGGTGTGGGGTTGTTTTTCAGGGGTTGAGCTTGGCCCCTTAGTTCCAGTGAAGGGAACTCTTAAGATGTCAAAATACCAAGACATTTTGGACAATTTCATGCTCCCAACTTTGTGGGAACCGTTTGAACCTGATAGAACACCTTTGAGATGAATTAGAGCGGAAACTGCGAGCCAGGCCCAGGCAAGGATTATAAAAACCTTTGTTGCAGATTCTGAAGAAATCTGTGTGTGTTCCTCTGTGCTGAGTGGGTCTAATGGGAGTGGTTTTATAATTATCAATCAGCTGTGCAGCTGCAGAGTACTAATGAGGAAAGTTGCTGGGGGTTCATCCCTTTAGACGTGTTCCTATTTGGAGTATCTCACCAAAAATGACATTTTTGTTGCAGGGGATGCCTGAACTTTGACTTATATCTTAGCGCAGGCTTCTGGGAAAATCAGTGAGCCAATCACACAAGCAGGAAATGATGTTTCTGGGGTGTGGTCAGTATACATTCTGTGTACAGAACAGCTCCAGGTAGCCATATTGGATTGCATTTACAGAAAATTACAGCGCTGCAGATTGAAAAAGAAAAGTAATTTTTAATAACATTCAATTACAAAATGACTTGTGTCGCAATTGTATATGCCATAATTTGTTTTCTTTCTTTGTTTTTTTTTTTTCCCCGCAAAAGTGGAGTTACACTTTAAAGCCAAATTGGGACAGCTTCAGCATCACACCAATGCCTCAGCATAGAGATTTTTTTTTTTTTTTTACAAAAACCCATTGTTCTCATTCAAAGGAACATTTGTGTCACTTTCTTGCTTGATACTCTACTAGAAAGTAAACACCAGCTACAAGCTGCTATATATTTTTTTTATTCTCAAACTTAAAGGGTAACTCCACTTTCGTGGGAAAAAATAATGGCAAATTAAAAAAAATAAAAAAAAATTATATAGCCTTTAATGTTACCTTTCCTTTTCAATCTGCAGCTATGTCATTTTCTGTAAAACGGAATGCAATATGGCTACCTGGAGCTGTTCTTGTAATAATTGTTTTTTTTTAAAATAACATGTTATACTTACCTGCTCTGTTCAAAGTTCAAAGGGTTCTACACAGAGCAGACCTGATCTTCCTCTTCTGGGGTCCCTTGCCAGTGCCCCTGGCTCCTACCCCCTGCCGATTGCCCACCATAGCATGCGGCTTGCTATGGGTCTCGTATGGACTCCCGAGCCAGTTCTGTGTGTCCTTATACCTAGAGCATGGCTCAGCCCTGTCATCACTCTTTGCCAGCAGTGGGAGCCAATGAGAAGTGTTGGAACCAAGAGAGTCACTGCTCTCATGCACACCGCTGGATCAAGGTCAGGGCTCAGGTAAGTAAAGGGGGGAGGGGGGCATCTGCTCTCTGAAGGTTTATATGCATTAGGATAAAAAAGCCTTGAGCCTTTAGAACCTCTTTACTTATACTTTACCCATCCTGACAGCAAGGCCACTGCCATTTTCAGAAAGAAGGGCCATAAGTGGAAGCTTCCACATTTCCTTCAGTGCAGGTTTCCTTTAAAATTTCTCCCATGTATTACTAAAAGCTCACATTTACCTTCAGAAACACTCCATTGTCCTCTTGGCTTCTATAAAGCCATTTAAGGTTCAGCCTCTTTACAACGCAATTATTCTACTTGGAGAGAATCGCAAATTATACAACTAGTAAACGGCTTCTAATGCACAAACAGCCTGAATTCCGTTTACTTAGCTGCGGAATGAGGACGAACGAGTGTATTTAGTGGCCATCTTGGGTGCTGTAGTTTAATTTCTTCATCAGGTGTTAATTGTCACAGCTGAGCCAAACAATTTGGCTTGCGACTTTGATATCATAGTTAAACGTGCGTTTCATAGCCGGTGACCAGCTGTTTTATTAAAGATTGTACAATTCGGGGTGTTGAGAGTTGTTCTATAAAGAGGCACACACGGCAGAGAAAAAGAGCTTTAAAATGTACACACGTGAAAGTGTATGTCACAATCATCTGTGCATCATAGCAGCATTGCCCAACTTCATTTACAATTTAAAAAAAAAAAAAAACTTAATTCTGTTATAAAGGGGGCTGCTTATAACTAAACAGGACTCAGTTTAGATTTCCATAAAGACTGGGAATTCTGTCTTGATCCCCAATACAACAACACAGGTCCTCGGTCCTATTACAGAAATCTATAATTATAGGTAGATTTACAAAGGGTTTCTCAGCCTTTCTTAACCTGGTTTTTATAGAACCGTAGGATTCCTTCAGAGGTTACAAGGGTTTCTCTGAGCAATTAGCAATTTTTGTCTCTCAGATAAAATAACCACTGACACCAATGAGATTTTTTAGCTATTTGTAGGGGTGAGGATTTTTTGCATTGATTACAAATATAAGGATGTCTTCTCTCTGATCATAATGTACCGTAAGCCATAGGTGTTCTGGGCCCCGATGCAAGAAACCATTAAGGGCCCCCCCCCTGACCTCTGGTCCTGGAGCCCTTCCCTCCAGGCCTGGGGCCCCTAACTCTCGTTGTGGGGTCCTTTATTACGATCCCACAGTGGCCCCCTTCCTGCCATCTTAGGCCCCCCAAGGTGGCAGAAAACCAGGGTCCAGTTGTGTATTTAGGTACTGCTATAAATGTTATACATTTTTCTAGCATGTAAGACCTGCACTCCCAGCATCCAAAAGATTTTTAAACAATATATGAACACCGACAGACTTAGTGAGCGGACCCTGAGCAGATCACCCATGACAGTGGTGCAGGAGGAGAGCTCTGACAGCAAGTGGCTCACATTGGGGACACTGATGGAGGATGGAAGGTCAGACTGGCAGCATTGGGCTAGCAGGTGTGGGGAGCGGTGCGAGCGGTGGGAGGGAGGGGGGGCAGCATTGGGCTAGCAGGTGTGGGGAGCGGTGGGAGTGTTGGGAGGGAGGGGGGGCAGCATTGGGCTAGCAGCTGTGGGGAGCGGTGGGAGGGAGGGGGGGGGGCAACATTGGGCTTGCAGCTGTGGGGAGCGGTGGGAGGGAGGGGGGGTGCAAGTCAGGCTGCAGTTATCAGTACCAGCAGGACCAGTGAAATAATTTTTGTCTACAGAGATGAAGGTGCATTATGATTTTTGATGCCCTTCCACCCCACCCTCTACCTGCCACCCCTCTCCCCTTAACAATGCAACCCCCCCACCCCAACTGTCTACAGCCCCACTGGGACCTCCTTCATATTGCGCCTTCAAATCCCCCCAGGACAAATCCACCCCAACCCAATCCTCCTCTAAACAAAAATCCTCTCCCCACTTCTAGCACGGATCCTCTACCCCAGGGGTTCCCTTCACATACGACCCCCCCCCCCCATCCTCCCCAGCACGAATCCTCCCTTCTCCATGCTAGTAAAAGTATTCTCCCCAGTTCTGTCATCCGACTACCTAAATCCCCCTTCCCAGTACAACCCCCCCCCCCCCCCATAATACAAATCCATACTACCCAACTGTCCTGGTTTTGGTGGGACCTTCCTGAGGTACAAATGAAATCAGGGGTATCCGGACTAAGGGTCTATTCATACTACAATGCCATGAGGGAAACCTTCATTTTGTGTGTGTTTCCCACACTGCATTCAAAATAAATTGCCATAGCGATCTGTAGCGGGTGTCAACTTAATTACTCCCCAAATGCAGGTCGCAAACGCAGTGTTTGCTTGCACCAGATTGTATGATTAGCAGTACCATGTGATCCAGTTGTTGTGTGTTTTGTAACATAGCACATGCACAGCTCTTGGTGCCGACTGACACAATTTCAGCCCAAATGACTGGGCTTAAATTGCACAGCACCTGGAAGGCATGTGAATTGCACAAGAACTCACAGCATGTTCCTTTGTGATTTGTAGTGTGAACCGGCCCTGAGTCCTGGAACCCAGTGCCAAAAAAAAGTTCAGGCGCTTGGCTCCACTAACTTGCCTGATGGGGGCACTAGTGTAGGCACCTGGGGCGATTGCCCCAAACTTCTACCGAGGTGCCCAGGATCCCGGACACCACGATTGTCCCCTCAATAGCAGCCAGCATCTCTTTGAAGAAGGGGGCAAGTTGTCAAAAAAGAATACTTGCAGTGATTTTTTTTGGGCGGAGGGGGGACTAAGAGTATGCTGTATGTACTGGGGACACTTTGGGAGGAGAGAAAACTTGAATAAGAAATCTGAACCCCCCCAGCACAAGTTTTCTCTCCTTCCAAAGTTCCCCCAGTACATACAGCATCCTCTTATCCCCCCCCCCTCCCAAAAAAAAAATCACTGCAAGTATTCTTCTTTGACAACTTGCCCCTTTTTCTGAGTCCCCTTCCCTGTGTCTCCTTCTTCTGCAAGTGCCGAGCATTCAGATTCAGAACAAACCTCAGATCAGCATGTCCCATCCCACTGGTGCTGTGTCCATTCTTCTCTCCCTCCTCCTCCTCCTGTCTGTTACATTCAAGCCGAGGAGAAGGGGGCTTCAGTCTGCATGTTGGTGTGAGGGAGGAGGGGGGAGAAAGGGGGAGAGAGGGAGAGATGCGACCACTGCCATACAGAGTAATCGCAGTGTAAGGGAACTGAAACACCCTGCACAACCTACAAGCCACTCACTGGAGCCAAGTGCCGTAAGTAAGTACCAGCAGTGTTGGAGCTCAACTTCCTTGCGGCTACTACATCAGGCGCTGAACAGGAAGTCTTTCCTGCTGTCTTGGGACCCCCTTACAGTGGTGGAATGCCAAGGCCCAGTCAAAAGTGCGACTGTTGCGACCCTGGTAGTTCCGCCACTGCCATAAGCTGTAGATAGAGTGATTATTGGAAAGGAATAAAGCTGGTTTCACACAGGCGTTCTCCATAATGCGCATCCACCTGCTCAGCAGGTGATCTCTCAGCTGTTCTCTATGGGGCTGTCAGATGGAAACGGGTCATCTGTCAATTTCCATCCAACTGTGATTCGATCCGCTGTTTCTGGTGGACAGGAAGTCAGACGTCGGCGGGTGTCAAAGAACACATGTCAGCTGACATCCTCTCTTCCATAGAGAGCTATGAATGGTCTGATCAGGTCTGCCTGAAAAACAAACATATGGACCTGATCAGACAGCTTTTGTAAAACCAGCCCTAGGAAAGGTATTTCAAGGGTTCCTCCATGATAGGAAGGTAGAGGAAGTCAGTTTTACACCAATAGGTGTACGTTTGAATAGAATTGATTCTGAACCCAAGAACAAAAATAAATCACAGCCTACTAGTCCATAAACACCGGTGGCTTCTTTTTCAGCCTTTTTCTTTCCCTTTATTTTCACCTGGTGATACTTCCAGCATTGGCATTGCTATGGGGATGACACTATGGTGGGGGGGGGCGTTGCTTTGGGGGTGACACTTGCCAGAGGGGTGGCACCATCGAGTAGGAAGTGATATCCAACCGCTGTGGTGTCACCCCCATTCGTGACAGTGTATGGATCGGAGCACCAGCACCGACCACGTTATTTACTGGTGCCCAAAGCTAGCTTGCACAGTGCCCTGCATGGCACTGTGGTAGACTAGACAGAAGAGAGCCCAATGGGGGGGAGTGGTGACACCATGTCTTACCGCACCAGGGTGACACCAATCCCAGTGACGCCACTGAGTACCAGTAACACAGTTCCATTCATAGGATGACAATGCTCATTAACCATACTGTATCTATGAAGGAGCAGCAATGTTACCTCAGCAAAGGACTACAGAACAACTCCAGCTACTCTTCTGATTTCGACTACAAACACCTCCTCCTCTCCATTCCTTCTCCATTGCGGGAATGGGGTCTGTAGTTCACAGAAGATGGATGGCTGATAACATTGTCTGACCCGTGTGGAGGAAGTTACAAGGACGCTGTAATTCTGGGGAAAAAAACACGTATTTTCCTATGTTAATGCAGCCAATCTTTTGCTGTTGGGTTTAGACATCCTTTAAAGATAAAATGCCCTCTGCCGTAATTCTGGTTCACTTTCATTCTCCCAACCACACTCACTTCACATCCCACCTACATAGGTACTTTTATAACACTAAATGTGAGGTAAAATCCCAAAAATATTTGAGGTTTACAATTGCGCTTGCTAAAATAAACCCAGGGATGGACAATGGCTTGTCAATATCCTAGGTTTAAAAAAATTATAGGCATATGTATGAACGACCAAGTGATTCTAAATAAATATAGAGATATAAGACCAATACTGTACATATATAAATTAATTAAATTAATAACAGTGTCATATATCCAATAGGTGTAAAAGGTGATGAAAAATATATGTAAGTTAATAAAAATCACAATAAATATAAATCACAATAAATAGAATATAATGACATATATGTGCCTTTAGTTAAGTCCAAGTAAAAAGTTCATATGTGACTTGGGTGAATATACAGATAAAACTTGATTGCCAATAACGAAAAGTGCAGGTGCTCTGTGCTGGGTCCTCCAATAGTCCAAATGCTGGTACTTGTGGTGTCAACCGTGAGGAATAATAGGGGGTGCACTCACCAGAAGTAGTGGGTCTTAGGTACCGTATGGTATTAAGACCTAATGAGCCTTATGGCCGCCAGGGCCAGGTAGGTCACTGCTGGGCTTTGTAGTTGCGTAACGATCCGGAATCCCTCTCCTGGATGGCCTGGATCCTCAGGGTCCAATCAGGGCAGAGAGTAAAAAAACTCCAAATACTGTAGTACCGTTAAAATATTCTTTAATAAAATTTGCGGGTTCACAGTACATAAAAGTCATAAAAAATCGGCAGAAACTTCAGCCAAAATGGTGCCTATGAGTGGAGAGCGGTGAGTACCGGCTTGCGTTCCACCCAGGCTCCCGTGACGTGTGCAGCGTGCGTTCCCTTTTTATAACACTGTGGTGTGGCCATAGTTTTGCTTTTTAAATTAGTCCCTTAGACATTTTTCTTCTTGCTTCAAAGCTGTACAGGAGGTCCTTAAAGCGGATTTCCACCCTGGGACATTTTTTTTAAATAAAAATACCCCCGGGACAGTCAAGGCTAGTGCATTCCACAATGGCTAGCCTCTGATCTGTCCCGGGTCGCACTTACCTGCAAGAAGAAATACTTACCTTGAAAATGTATTGTCCAGCGCTGCCATCTCAGGTATGGGCAGCTTGAAGCCAGCGCGATCCTCTTCTGTGTCCTCTTCCGTCTTCTTCGGTCCCACGATGCACTGCACCGGCCCCGCCGTCACCTCTGGTGCCGCAGCGTCATCCCTGCACAGGGCGCCTGCACCGGAACTGACGTCGGGGCCGGTGCAGGCGCATTGATTCCTGGGAGCGATGACGTTCAGCTCCCAGGAATCATTGCAAAGCCAGGAAGTGACTAATCTCCGTGGCCGCCGAGGGGAGGAAGAGGAAGTAGGGTAAGTATATTTTCTTCTAAACCAGGTAAGTAAAAAAAATAAAAAATTGCGATTATCCATTTGTTTTTCAGGGGACCCGGAGCGAGAAGATGGAGGTAAGTATAATTTTAGGGTGGAACTCTGCTTTAACCAGAGAACCAGAGCTTCTCAAACAGGTCCAATGGACTGGTTGGATGCATGTAACAATGTTGCCCATCTTTGATTGGTGTAATCCTTGTTATCTAATCACTTATTTTAAGAAAGTCTTACACAATTTCTCAGAATGTCTGGAATTCCTGGGGATCTCCACATATTGCTCACATTTTCTTCTGCCTTTGCAAACTCTACCCCACCCACTAACAATGTTCTTGAATGGAGGAAAATTTTCCCACGTGGACCATTTTGGTAAAATTGGCCTTGGAATAGAGAGAACCCGAAACCGAATACATTTTTGTGCTTTAATCCTATTTAAGTCCTCATTTTCTGGTCAGATACCATCAGAATTTCAAGACTGATTCCTTTTTAATAGCACATATTTGGCCACCAGGGGTTTACTTTGTCTACAATTTTGGATATATCTGTCTGATCCCTGTTCTAAATCATTTTAATGTGTGTCATATTTGTAAAAGAACGTAATGTAAAAGAATGCAGGTTACAGAGACAAATCCATGTGTCTACAAAGACTTTCTGGTTTAATTTTTTTTTTTTTCTGCTAAGATAGCGACCACCACATGTGCTTGTAGCAGCCAAGGATAAATCGATTTGGCACTCAACTAAAGAAATCCCTACAACAAACAACTGATGCTTATTTAGGAAAAAAATAAATAAATAAAAATAAAACACAAGTTGGTCAGTGTTCAAAGAGTTGAAAAGGTGTTTACTTTAGTCCCAAGCTATGAAACGCATTAATTGATGCTGCTACACTCACACTCATTTGCATTAGCGGTTATGATATACGACAGCAAAAACATGAAATTAAATTGAAATTGCATAATCAGACATTCCTTCATACTAGGCCAAACATAATTACCTTTATAGATTCTGTCACCAGAACACTCCCTGTAATAGAGGCTGTGATTGAGGGACGTAATTTACAATCACGGACTAAAGACAAGTGACTGATACCGTTGATGTCAATGAGGATGCATGGCGCAGTCACATATTCTGTGCAATAGTATACACCGTGATTGGATAGTGATGTCAAAAAATGCATAGCCTGTGTGGCAAGTTAGATATCAATTGGATGAAGATGTCAAAGCATGAGAACATCTCAGAAACACCATTATTAGCAGATTAGATTGTAACTGGATGATGCTGGCAAAGATTGGTTGCCATGCAAGTCATACAAGATCATTCCACCCAAAACTTCTACAGTACTTCTGGATTCTTAAACATCTTGGATTCCGCAACAGCAAGAGTTTTCTGCCATAATGCTTGGGTAATATATTAAGTTTGGGTGGTGCTGCTTTTCTAGAAATTGAAAAGGTTTAAAATAAATTTGCAGTCAAAATCTGGGGGCACATTGACTCTAAGACGAGGCAGCTCTTACTCCAGTAAGGGCTAAGGCATTGCATGCTTAATAGAAATGTATTAATTATAGAGAAAATAGAATGCCAAGGGAGTCCAAATAAAAAGGTCAGTTTACTAATCACTAACATTTTCTAAAAATACAACTCACTTTGAGGGTCACAATAATAAAACCCTCGGACTATATGGCTGCTGTTAAAGCAGCATGGAAGCCTTATGCATATATGAAGTAGTGATCGACCGATATCGTTTTTTTTATTGCCGATACCGATATTTTGGTCATCGCATATTTGTATCAGCCGATATTGGCCGATATTTTTGTACATTACAAAAAAAAAAAATGTTTTTTTTATTTCTTTTTTATTTATTGACAGGTACTCTTGTGGAGGGATCTGGGGTCTCAGCACTTAAAAGCATTCAAAATGCCAAGTTTGGCTGTTTTTAATGCTGTAATTTTTTTTTAATTTGGCGCCGAGTACCCTGAACTGATGTCATGACATCACTTCCCGGTTTTTACATGGAGACTCGATCAGAGCCGAATGAGGCTTTGATAGGGTCCTCTCTTCGACGGCCGTGCAGGCTAGTTGTCCGGGTCTCCCGGTGGGACGGGAGACCCGGGTGAGCCGCAGAAGGCGGCAGGAGGTGGCTTCTCAGCCGTATCGGTTGTCATTACAAGACAGCCGACTATCGGCTATGGACGCTGGCACCGGATTGATGCCTCTAGCTGCAGGCATCACTCCGGTACAAGCACTTTCCCGAAATATTGGCAATATTGGTAACCTCAGGGGCCGATTCTGATATATCGGGGAAAGGGCATATCGGCCCCCGATATATCGGCTTTGCCGATAATCGGTCAATCCCTAATATGAAGATCCCTCTGGAGGTATTACAGTGGATAAATCCTGCAGGGGGTAGTGGGCAGAATCCAGTTGAGGATAAATAAGCTCACCCAGAGCCAAGGGGGAGTCTCATGGTGTAATATTTTTAATATAAAGATAAAAGTAAAAAAAGACATCAGTGCCAAGTATCCTGCCCCGACGCATTTCAGCCAAAGGGATGTTGCTAAGGAGTCTTTGAATTAAACATACTACGCTATGAGATTTCCCCTGGGCTCTGGGTGAGCTTATTTATCCTCAGCTGAATTCTGCCCACTACCCCCTGCAAGATGTATCCACTGTGATACCTTCAGAGGGATCTTCATATATGCATAAGGCTTCCATGCTGCTGTAACAGGAGCCATTTAGTCCTGTGAGCTTGCATTTCACTTGATGGTGGTGGTTTACTCTTTTGGACACTTCTGCTGTACATCTTTTGCACTGGAACGGTGGTCTTAGTCACAGATTGCTTTCTCATTCATTTGGAATATTCTTTGATTTTTTTTGGGGACTATTGTACTATTTTCTACAGTCAAGAGACATCTTTGTTTCTGTTTTTGTAAATGCAGCATACAATTGATTCTTATTTTTCATAGTTTGGGCGCTACACTTTTTTTTACAACTTACTATATAAGTTGGCTATACTACTTATGTATTAGCTGCACATAGCTCAGAATGTTTTACTTTTATTACAAAAATTATACCTTCTTCACAGCGGCAGTTTGTTGAAAAAGATATGAACTCAGACTGTGGTGGATGGATTGACCTTATCATCTAACCAGCTGCTAAAGCAATGGTTGCAATTCTTTTAATCAGTTAGACCCATCCCATACACCAACAGTCCAAATAGTATACTGTTTCAAAAACATAAAGCCCTGATGAAGGTGACTGAGTTTCTGTGGCTCCTGAAACTATTTGAATTTTCATCAGAATGGGATTTATCAGAAAATATAACCTTATTATTTGGACCCTAAGGCCCCATTCACACATGTTTTATCGTTCAATTCCTGATGTGTGACAACGCTCAACAAGAAGAATCCTATTATTTTAAATGGAGCCCATTCACATCTTAGCATTGTGTCACTTGTAGCTTTTTTTCACTTGAGAAAAGTACCAGTGCCTTTCCTTTTTTTACGCAGAATTATGTGCTTTTAGCCCCATAGAAGCGGCTAAAAAACAAGTGAAAAACTGTGTGAAAACGTGAGTTACATGAATTTTTCAGGTGCTCCTATAAAAAAGCCTATATGACCAAGTCTGTAGAGGCAGGGCTTTTTTAAAGCACGAACATGAAGGAACGCAATTCCGGAACCTCCAGCAATGAAAGTATGTAATGGCAAGGGGTACTGGGGTGTGCTGAATGGTCAGTGGATGTTGGCTGCTGGGGAATCTGTTGTCTTTAAGGGAGATCTACTGTTGCAGGAGGAGGGGGGTCTAGTGTTTTTGGGGGTTCAATTGTTGCTGGGAAGGATCCTCTATTAAGGGAGGGTTCTACTGATGCTGGCTGCTAAAAGATTTATTGTTGTTGGGGGCCCTATTATTGAGGGGGAAGGCTATAGTTCCTTGGTGTACATTGTTGCTTGGGGATCTATTGTTTCTGGACAGATCTATTGCTGCTGGAGGAGATCAATTGTTGCTGGGGTGGGGGGGGGCAATTTTTACTAGCTGCGGGGCATCTTTTTTACTGTCTTTCAGTACAAATCCCACAAAATGATTCTTGGTTCTCTAGAAGGTGTAATACTGGGAGTTGGGTAGGGGGTTGAACCAAACGACGGTACTGGGAGCTGGGTAGGGGGGGAGACAAGGGGTGACAAGGAAGATGGGAGTACCTGCATCTTTACTCTGAGAAAAAAAGCCCTAAGTATAGAAATGTTATCACTCACTTGTAGATAAAAATCCCTTGTTTCTGAGACTCCAGGTGGTGACTAAAAAAAGCCAAACAATGCTTCACCAACTCAGCAGGAAAGTAATAACTCTTACAACAATGGTTTTAGATCATATCCAACTTTATTAAAGCCAAACAGAGCACACTGCAGCCCTGCCGACTTTATTAACATTGGATGGATCTGGCAATATAAGTGTATGACTTCCTGCTTTTCTACGGGTCAAAAATATGTAAACCTGTCCTAAGGAAGCTCTAGTATGGCATATTGCTCCTAAAAATGCAAAAATGCACAAATAAGCCTTGAAATTAGGGATCGACCGATTATCGGCAACACCGATATATCAGGGGCCGATATGCACTTTCCCCGATATATCAGAATCGGCCCCTGAGGTTACCAATATTGCCGATATTTAAGGAAAGTGCATGTACCGGGGTGATGCCTACAGCTAGAGGCATCACCCCGGTACCGGCGTCCATAGCCGACGGTCAGCTGACTTGTAATGACAACCGATGCGGCTGAGAAGCCGCTCGGCTGTCATTACAAGGAGCGGGAGGGGACGTCCCCCTCCTGCCGCCTTCCACGACTCGCCACCGGGAGACCCAGGCATCCTACCTCCACCGCCTCCGCCGAAGAGAAGACCCGGGTCTCCATGTAAAAAACCTGGAAGTGATGGCATGATATCACTTCCGGGAACTCGGCGCCAAATTCAGAAAACTGACAGCATACAAAACAGCCAAATCCATCCACAAGGAGTACCTGTAGAAAATGAATAAATAAATACATTTTTTTTACATGTCTGAAAATATCAGCCAATATCAGCCGATACCGATATCCGATGACTAAAATATCGGTATCAGCATTAAAAAAACTATATCGGTCAATCACTACTTGAAATCACCTGAATAGGCTGTGGTCTTATGGGTTGACATTATTTTTTTTCTGCAACTGACCATGACTTGTTTTGAGTGGTCCCACCAACCTATATATGTTCAAGTTCTGGCCCTTGAAGACTTCATAATCTAAAATCCTTCATGATGGCCACAGGTATGAATTTACAATTGGCACACTGACAAAAATATCAGGTAATAAAAGCTCTGGGGCATATATACAAAGCTTGAAATTATTGGCAAGAGAAAACCTGTGCCAAATCCTATGCACCAAGTGAAATGATCCAAAGATCTATGCACAAGTATCAGCTATAAAAACAATAGAGGTACATCTGTGCTTTCCATCATAAATCTGTTACAATCAGCATTTGACCAATATACTCTAATACACTGTTATTGACACATGTTCCCCAATTCCATAAACTTGATGATGGGAGACGGAAAAGCCAAAAAACCTGCTGAGTACATTTTTTATGAGTACGTTTAGAAAAATCTAACGCGTGCTAAATATATGTTTTGCGAGCAAAAAAATATATTAAAATAAAATAACAAGTTGACTTTAGCCACGTGATAAATATATTGGTTTGTCTCCATCCTACTTGGAGGAAAAATTGAAACTTTCTATGTCAAATGCGTTACTCAATGCAACACAATTGCGCTCGTTTTTCATGTTTTGTCAGCCGTTTTAATATGACACTTTCCGGAAACATTAAATGATTATCCCGGGCCAAGTTTCCTGTAGATCTCAAAGTTATACCACTTGTCACAATAAATTCTATCAAATCAAATAAAATGTGTCTGTTCTGAGGACAGCTAAATATATAGCGTAGTTTATGTCTGTGCTTCCAGAGGTTTAAGAAGCAAAAAATGGCTGCGGTTATAAGTGGTTTTTAAAACAACTCTCAGTAGTTCGGCTACGGAAAAAGTATACTGTATTTCATCAAGGATAAAAGTTTTGATGAAATACAAAATGGATGTGAGTGTGCAGAACTTGTGGTTAACATTCCAGATGATGATTATTAAAGGAACAGTAACTGCAAAACCTGAATTACCTTTTATGTAGAAGAGCTACAAACTCCAATGAGAAATTTGCATCAGCTTTACCCAAAACTGAAATTATGGAGCTGAATAACTCGCCACTTGGTGACTCCAGCAGTGGGATTCCCCTTGTTATTTTGTGTCTTTTCCCACAATAGCAAACCAATGTCACCGCTTTGCAGCCGCATTACTTGCCGACCGGTCACGTTGTCCGTACTGCGGCAAAGTGGCTCGTTCCCGTCCAGCGACGTAGACCTACGTCGCTGGACTCCTCCCCTTGTGGGCGGCGCTCGCGCGCCGCCGGAGGCTCCCTCTCGCTGTATTCAATCACAGCGGGAGTCGGGCCAGGGGAGTAGCAGCGGCGATCGCCGCCGCTCTTCCCCGATGGTCGGGGAATCGAGTTTGGAGATCCGCTCGCTTGTGTAAACAAAGCGGGCGGATCTCCTAAGTGACAGACAGTGACAGATTGCAGGGTTCAGCATAGCTGAACCTGCGATCTGTCCCTGTGTCACTCAGTCACCTCCCCCCACACACGTTAGTAAGCACCAGGCATACATTAACCCCTCCCTCTCCAATAAAATTAACCCCTTCCCTGCCAGTGTCATTTTTACTGTAACAGTGCATATTTATAGCACTGATTACTGTAGTAATGTCACTGGTACCCCCAAAAGTGTCAAAAATGTCAGTCAAGGGTCCGATCTGTCCGCCGCAATGTCGAAGTCCCACAAAAAAAATCGTAGATCGCCGCCATTACTCGTTAAAAAAAAAACACCAAAAATGACAGAAATCTTTCCCTTAGTTAGTAAACGCAATAACTTTTGCGCAAACCAATCAAAATACGCTTATTGTGATTTTTTTTACCAAACATAGGTAGCAGAAAACAAATTGGCCAAAAATGTAAAATAAATTTGATTTTTACATTTTTTTGGGGGGAATTTCATATAAAAAAATGTGAAAAATATTGTTATTTTTTCAAAATTTATGCTCTTTTTTTGTTTATAGCGCAAAAAGTAAAAATCGCACAGGTGATCAAATACTACCAAAAGAAAGCTCTGTTTGTGGGGAAAAAAAGGGCGTAAATTTTTTTTGGGTACGGCATCGCACGACCGCACAATTGTCAGTTAAATTCGCACAGTGCCGAATCACAAAAAGTGACCTGGACGTAAGACAGCAAAATCCTCCGGCGGTAAAGTGGTTAATCATTCGGTAAAGCTATGCTAAGGGGAAGAAAGAGTTACATTTGAGGTGGGTCCCCCTCTCCACTGCAAAGGTTTACTACTCTTTTTGCCTTGGGAATAAATAAGGTGATATACTTACCCTATTCTTTGCTACATTCCCCCTAAGCCACTACTTTTACTTCCTGTCCAATCCCAGGCCTCCCATGTCATCCTGCACAATGAAGAACCAGGAGTCCTACATTGTATGGAAGGATGACCAACCCACATTCCAGAGTGTGGGACAGTTGAGGAAAGCACTGGTTGCCAGGAAACGAGGCATTCATCATCCCCTAGGCAAAATAAGCAGATACCCCTCACAGTCGGAGGGGGGGCCGGCTACAAGGGTCATTTTGTTTTTTTAGCTTTAACTTTTTTTTGGAGTAGGAAATGGTTACATCCTGTTTTATTGCTATCTGTGTCCCCACTGGAAATAAACACCTTGTTTTTGCTCTGATAACCATTCTCACTAAGACATAAAGTGAGAGTAAATCCAAAATTTGTCACTAGAGCAAGAGGTAAATGACAATCTTCTAATCCTCTCAAGTGCCTGAACCTTTTCTCATTCGGCCCCCTCTGCAGTCGGAACTGATCATCATATTGAAAAAAAAAACTGTATTTCTACCACTTCTGTATATGACAGCTTCCCGCTGTCAATGTTTCCTAAGGGAGCAGTGGGTGCTGGCACACGCTAAATCCCTAGCAACGGTTGCAGTCATCGGCACTACACTTACATGCCTGGGAATCCTTGACCACATAAGCAAAGGAATGGGGATACCAGTATCTGGGGACCCCCCTAATTTTTTAAAGGGGGCTTCCAGATTCCAATAAGTCCCCCAAGCACAGACCCCCACAACCATCAGCTAGTGTTGTGAGGATGAGCCCTTTTAACATGGAGACAATGTGCTTTGCCCCCTGGCAATGCAATCCACCCATGTTGAAGGCATGTGGAGTTGTATGATTCTTGAGGGGGTTCTGCAAGCTCGTTCCCTTTTTCCTGGCCAGCTAAGTTGCAAACTTGAATTAAGGGTCTGGTATAGATTTTTAGTGGGATCTCTTATTTTATTTTATTTATTTATTTATTTATTTATTTATTTATTTTGCATGAGGATCCCTCTTTAAATCCATATCAGATCCTAAGGTTCGGGTATAGGTTTCCTTGGGAATATCATACATTTTTGTTTTATGTTTTTGTGTGAGATATCCCCTTAAAATTTATACCAGACTCAAAGGGGCAGGGGTGAATTTCTTGGGGGACCATGTGCATTTATTTTTCATTCCCGCTGTAGGATGTGCTACAGCAAAAGTGACATTTACAAAGAAAAAACAAATTATAATTTTCACCGGGGCAGTGACAACAACCCCTATGTTTTTTTTTTGTTTTTTTTACAACCTTTTGCCTGTTGGAATTTTAATTTGACAAATTCGGCTCCTATTGATTTATTGGGGTTTGGGTTAGGCTTCCAACCTTCTTTGAAGTTAGTCAAGCCCTGCTTGAACTGAACCCAGGGCAGTTTGGCTCATTTCTAGTGACATAACTACCTGGCTCATTTAATGGGCACTAATTTGGTTGGGTTTAACTAAAAATGCTGGTGGAAATATCTCCACACTGGTGTTCAACATGAGGTTGATGAAAACCCAAAGAGAAATTCAGTGTACCATCAACCAGTGAAATATCAGTTTTGAGTAAATCAACCTTTGAAACAATATTTTGTGTTGTGATAATTCACATTTGTTATATAGCTAAGTGCAGCCTAGGCTGAAAAACTGGCATGAGCTAGGTAAAAAAGCACTTACAAAATTGCTGCAAGCACTTAAAATGGTTGTAAAGACTGAAGGTTTTTTACCATATTGCATTCTCTGAATTAAGGTAAAAAAATCTTCTGCATGCAGCTACCCCATCCTTCCGAGAACCCCTTATACTTACCTGAGCCTGATCTCAATTCAGCACTGTGCATAAGACCAGCAGCTCTCTTTCTTTTCTCCCTTCTCACTGGCTCAGAGACAGAAGCAGGAGCCATTGGTTCCTGCTGCTGTCAATCAAAGCTGGTGATGAGGGAGCAAGGGCGAGATTGAGCCATGATATGTGTGTCTATGGACACACAGCCCTACCCCGGGAGCGAGCCTGCACAAGTGCCCCCATAGCAAGAGACTTGCTATGGTGGGCACTCAGAAGGGGGGAAAAGCCAGGAGCTCTGGCAGGGGACCCCATAAGAGGAGGATCATGACTGCTCTATGCAAATCCATTGCACAAAGCAGGTAAGTATAATATGTTTGTTATTAAAAAAATAAAAATTAGATCTCGCACAATCACTTTAACCTTACTTTGGTCAACGAGGATATCCACCCCTTGAGGAGGTGGTTGAAAGGTTTATGTTGCTGGAAGGGCTGGAGCCATAGCTGATTGCTATCTACATAACAGAGTCTCCAAGGTTTACTGGGTTGCTAGAACCTCTACAGGAGATGATGTGAAATGTTGTCACCTGGAGGTGCCTGCTATGAAGGCATTTTTATTCAAGCAGATCTATAGCAGACCAACTGCATCTTGATCTGATAAATGTGTTTCAAATAAAAGTAAGTACTGAATTTAAAAACAACCAAACTTTATATTAGAGCTGACATGTTCCCCTCTGGGTGATCTCTGTACATTACAAGGATTTTTACAATTGTTTTTGCAGATTCCTACCTTTTGTTATTCTGAAGAAATCATTGTTTGTTCCTCTGTGCTGAGTGGGTCAAATGGGAGTGATTTCATAATTATCTATCAGCTGTGGCAGCTGCAGGGCTCTAATGAGGAAAGCTGCTGGGCCTGCATCCCTTTAGACGTGTTCCTATTGGGACTATTTCACCAAAAATTATATTTTTGTTGCAGGGGATTTGTATGACTTGTATCTTAGTGCAGACTTCTGGGAAAATTGGTGAGCCAATCACACAAGCTGGAAATGATGTTTCTGGGGTGTGGTCAGTATACATTCTGTGTACAGAACACCTCCAGGTAGCCATATGGCATTACATTTTCAGAAAATTACAACAGCTACAGATTGAAAAGTAAAGGTCATTTTTAATACCATTCAATTACTATATGATTTGTGTCGCAAATGTATACGCTATATTGTTTTTCTTTATTTACTATTTTTTTCCCCACAAGTGGAGTTACCCTTTAATTGTAATATAGAAGTTTGCCAGGTGCCAACCCATCACCTACAAGTATTTGCCAAAAGTTTACTGTTTCCTAAAGAGACACAAGCACTTATAATAGGCAGTGTGACAATGTCCCTGGATAGCCCTCCCCCACCCTCCAGCAAAGTGTACTGACCAATCCACACCCCTTCACCACCTTCCCCCCGTGTCAGTGCTTTTTGGTCTAATTACCAGGTCAAAAGTTTCCCAAGATAGTTGGGCAGTGATGGCTGGCATCAGCTTAGGTAAGCTCAGACATCATCAGGGACAGAAACATTTCAGGTGGGAAATTTTCAGATGAAAAATTCAGGAAAATTGGAGTACTGCTTGGATCTAGAAGAAGGGGACATACCCCGAAAGCTTGTCCTGAAAAATTGTATGTTAGTGCAAATAAAAAAAGTATCATGGACAGTACTCAATTGTCTCTGTCGCAAGTGCATTAATACGGCTACAATGACCTCAAGGAAAATTGTCCTAAATTTTTGTTCCCGGTACAGTTGTCTCTGAGCCAGAAAGTCAGGGGCACTCTATACAACAACAGCGAGGACAGAAAGGAAAATGTGACAAAGTGCATAACTTCCACCTTTCTGTCCAAAATGAAAAAAAGCCGGAATTCCCCTTAAAGCTGGCTTTCCCTCTGTCTCCCTTGATGTCCATCATGTATTTAGTTTTGTGGCTTGCCGGCTGGCTGGCTGGCTCGCCATCTGACTGTATTCAACATCTCCCGAATGGGCATCATACTAATTCCTGACACAGCAGAATCAAACATCTGCATTCTACCTTTGAACACATCACAGCAAATGAGAAAATCAAGGTCGTATTAGCTTCACTTTCAAGCAATTCCAATGTTTAGAAAACGTCTGGATCAAGACCCGAAATGATGTGTGTTTGCAATTTACTGGGTTTTAGTGACACTATGTGCTGGAAGCGTCAAGCTTTTAAACTGACCTTATTGCTTTGCTAAAAAAAAAATACAGCCAGCTGCTGCCTGCAACACAAGAAGTTGAATACTTACCTCTCTTGTGGAGGGCAAGTTAAAGCGGAAGTAAACCCATCGATGTAACAGTTAAAAAAACAGTTACATTTCTGGTTTGTGCCGGGAATGTAACTGTCACATTGGTTGTGTTCTCACCCAAGCTGTCAAACCATCCAATGGCTGGTGTCATAACTGATCACATGTGCAGCACCATGGTAGTTAAGGATCCAACAGAGGCCAAGATGGCAGCTTCCTTGGCTGAAAATAATAGAAGGGTTTACTTCCACTTTAAATTGTCACTGTCTTCATCAGCTATAGGTACTGCTGTTATCAGACAATTAGGTGTATGTTGGATAGTGTATCCCTACTCGGTAATGTGGCTGGTAGGAGGAACCACAGCACACGACCCACAAGTGTTGAGATAGCAGCGATGCCTGGAGCTGATGAAGACAGCAAACATTTAATTGGCCACCTGCCACAGAGGTAAATGTCTAGTTTCTTGTATTGGGTGCATCTGGTTGGAAAGCAACATGGTAACTCTAATTCGGATTTTTCACTACAGTAAGGCTCCTTTCACACACTATGTCCGTCAAAAGGACTCTGCTTTTCTCAGCGGGAGATCGAGCCGCTGATCCCCCGCTGAGCAGAAGGAGGACAGCTGTGTCTCCGTGCTGTGTGCGGAGACACAGCTGCCAGTTCCCCATGCATCTCTATGGGGGAAATCGGATGGGAACGGACCGTCGGTCCGTTCTCATCCAATCCCATCCGATCCGCTGGACGGATGGAAAATAGGGTTTCCATCTGTCCAGATTTGACGGATCGGGTCGGATGTCAGCGGACATGTCTCCACTGACACATCCGATGCCCCATAGGAATGCATGGGGGGACTGTTCAGATCCGCCAAAAAAATGGACAGGCGAATCTGAACGGTCCGCCTGTGTCAAAGGGGCCTTACTCACTCTCCTCCTGATGGGTAGAATTAAGACAAGTTGTATCTAAACTGTTGCCCATAGCAACTAGCTTCTACCTTTTATTGTTCTACACATCTTTGAAAATGAAAATTGAAAAGCTGATTGGCTGCACTCCAGTTGAGATAACTCAACACACACACACACATTGAGGGTTATTTACTAAAAGCAAATAGACTGTGCACTTTGCAAGTGCAGTTGCACTCATTTTCCTTTGTAAATGTAATGTGGTAAAATTTCGCTTTGTAAAGAATACTCAAGCAGATTCAAGGAAAATAAAAGAAAAAACATTTTTGCTTGCACATTATTGGATGATGGAAATCCCACATGTACGTTCTAGGGAAAATGAGAGCAACTGCACTTGCAAAGTGCACAGTTATTTTGCCTTTAGTAAATCTACCCCATTGTGTCAGAAGAATGTGCACACTGAAATTTGTTATTTGGGGTTTTTTTCTGCAAAACTTATATTGCTGTTGGAAAGAAAAAAATAGTCCTAAAAATAGGGCTATCTACAGCGCTTGCTAAAATTATAAATATAAATGTAAACATAAATCTGTGCAATCATATATACATAAAGTATGTAAATTCACAAATATAAGTGCAAATGTGCAAATTATTTGTGCCAATCAAATATCCAAATTTATACGAATCCATACATAAATTAATTCATTCGTAAAAGTCCATCTTGTGTTGCAAATATATATATATATAGAAAATATCAAAATATAAAAATATAAAAATATTTGTAAAACAAAGTTCATTTGTTACTAATTTAAAAGATAAATTATAATTTAAAAAATACTTATTCCTAGGCGCGGGGAGTACACTTTTTTCTGAAAGAGGTACTTGTTTTCATTATATTGCTGTTGGTAAAGTTTTTTTTTTATTTTAAAAGAGAACACCAATTTATGCCATTACAATTTTAAAAATTCTCTTAAAGTAGAACTAAAGGCAAAACTTTTATTTTTTTTCATTTTGGATAGAGTAAGGAAGGGTTATAATCCCTGTCAGTTGTTTTTTGCCATCTACTGTATGTCCCATTGGGGAGATCTTAGCCCCCCCCTTCCCCAATTGGACATAGTGTCATAGTGAAACTAGTGCCCCCTTTGGAAAATTTCCCTTCTATTACTTTTCTGGGTACAGCACAAAATTTGTGATTTTCCCCTACTTTTACTTTCAATAATAATGGTAAACAGGACAAATGGATTGGAGATAAGGGAATCTCACTAACAGGGACACAGAGAGAAAAAAAATGTAAGGTGTTCTAATCCCTCTCCACTCTATCCAAAAATGAAAATAATAAAAATCAAAAAAAGTTCTGCCTTTATTTATACTATAGCAGAATATTTTACAAGCCCACCCCTTGCCCACTTAGACATACCTTTCCTTTACTTCATCGCTCTGATGCTTCAGGAGTCAACACATATGTAAGCTCCTTGTTGGGTGGTTGTGGAGTATGCACATGTTCAGGATGTTGTCCAACTGATCAGGTGACAGTGTATTGACCTGGAGATTGTCTACCCCAGAGCTGCATCCTGGGAGTAGCTAACCTGGTCTAAATGGCATCTAAATGGCCAAAGTGACAGATTCTCTTTAAGTGCCAGAGTGGCCACGTGCAATGTATACATTAGTGAATCCATAGCACTAAAATGTAAGTCTTTTGTTATCTTAATCAACTGAGGATATTGAGTGGCAACCTTGGATGTCTCAATTTCTTTCTTATGAAGAATTATATCTTCTAAAGCTTTAAAGGTCACTCCCAGGGAGCAGTACAGGACTGTGAGGGATTACAGACCTGTAACCAGCAGAGACAATTATCTTTGTAACCTTGAGCTCAAGCTCTCTACCCACCACTATTCTGGGGACGTGTAAACAAATAGAGGTCATCACTGTCAGCCTAAGTTATAGCAGGAAAGCATTTCATCCTGTGAACAAGTGTATGCTTTAACTACAGAGAGGCCCAAAGACCAATCCCTCCCAAAACATAGGTAGACATATGTATGGGTTATATGACAAATGGCTGTCCCCAAACAAGTATTGTGCTAAACATGTAGGTAGGTAACTAAGAGATCCAGAACCTTCGCTAAGTGGAAGAGTGGGTTTGATTATAAAGTTGGCAGTGCCTCTACCCAGGACACAGCCTCTGTAAACAGAATTAATTCTCTTCCTGGGAATTGAATCCGTAATTTAATAAAGTGTTTGGGAGCAGAAGAACTACTGCAACCGGCATATAACATGTATGGAAATAATATAAGATTTATATAATAAAAGATAAATAACAGTATATACAATGCACAAACAGGTAATATCAGCAAAGAGCCCAACAGAAGTCCTGGTGGAATTGTGCACATATACCTGGATATATGTACAGTAGTTATTAATAAAGATGCCTCCAGGTGAATGTTGAGGCAAAGTTCAGTTGCAGGGACCTCTGAGGATGATTGTGATGTTTCATCCATCTTGGTGTCGGAGACCTGAGGAAAAGATCAATGGGAAGATCCTTCAGCTGTTGTCTAACCAACCTGGAATGCAGCTTATCACCAGCAGGAACTGTGATGTGGACCTGGAACTCAAAGTCTGCATATCTTTTCTATGTCTTAATCCCCAGTAGCTTCTAATCTGTTATGCAACCGGACCTCTAATCTCCAAATGGCCTGGCTCTAGCCTATGCTGGTTATTGAGCTCTGATCTAAAACTAGCTATAGAATCCCAAACTATAAGAGACAGGGTTAATTAGAATAACAGGAGCTGTGTATAAACTCTATTGCAATAAACAGTTTCACCCACTAATATCCTGGAAAGAGAACACTACACACATACAGTATATAAGCACAGACCTGCCATCTGGCACTGTGTAGAGAAGTTTGGGATTTTTATTTTTTTTAAGAATCATACCTACCTAGGTGGATGCAGCATCAGTTCAATGTTGCATCGGTCTCCTGCCGGCTCCAAGACTGAGAACTGAGCGATCAAACACTGCTGATCACACAGTTCTCAGTGTTCCATGAGCAGAGAGTTAGTGACTCAGTGGGCAGGAGTGTCTGGCTTAGGCTCTCAGTGGGTCTGAGAGGCTGAGCAAACTGTCAGTCCAGGGTCCTGGGTGGATTCTCACCAAATGGTCGTGATCTTTACCCAGCCTGGACCAGCTCTGTGATGTCAGCAGACAGTGGCCAGAAAATGGGTCACAGGAGTACAAAACTAACTGCATTTGTGTGATCCAAGGGAGAAGTACAGCAAAATAAGCTTTGGTTGCACTTCTCCTTTAAACAGCCCAAACACAGAAACAATTACTTAATAGTCTTTGCTTCTGCCCTGAATAAAATACAGCAGCAGCTTCTGTATGGGTACATGTGGTGTCAGCTGCTCTCCTTTTCACCATTTCCTTACTCTGGGGTTTCCAAGCCAAACTTCCAGAAAGAGGAAGTGTTGATACATATTAGCATCTCTAGGGTCCTACAACGCGGGATCGACCGATTATGGGCATATATATATCGAGGGCCGATATGCACTTTCGGAATCGGCCCCTGAGGTTACCGATATTGCCGATATTTTGGCAAAGTGCTTGTACCAGAGTGAAGCCTGCAGCTAGAGGCATCACCCCGGTACCGGCGTCCATAGACGATGGACGGCTGTCTTGTAATGGGATGTCCCCCCCTCCTGCCGCCTTCCGCGGAGACCCGGGCAACCAGCCTGCACGGCCGCCAAAGAGAAGACCCGATCAAAGCTGCATTCGGCTCTGATCGGGTCTCCATCTAAAAAACCCGGAAGTGATGTCATGACATCACTTCCGGGTACTCTACGGCAAATTTAAAAAAAATGCGAGCATTCAAAACAGCCAAATTTGGCGTTTTGAATGCTTTTAAGTGCAGAGGAGGGGTTTGGGGTCTTTTGGACCCCCAGATCCCTCCACCAGAGTACCTGTAAAAAATAAAAAAATATATATATTTTTTTTTAAATGTCCAAACATATAGGCCAATATCAGCCGATACCAATATCCGATGACCAAAATATCAGTATCAGCACTAAAAAAACGATATTGTTCGATCACTACCTACAACGTATTGGTTCAATAACTGTGAAGTGTGCAAGTTCTCTCTGACAGTTAAAGCAGATGTACAGCATAATTCCTTTAATTCTCCCCTGTAATCATTGATGTGGGTGGAGTTCAGCCTTATATGTCAAAATGAAAAAATCCCAGTTTTTCTACCTTTACTTTGCAGTTTTCAGTGCTGTCACATGACTTCAATTCCTCCTCCTGTTGAGTCTAAGAGCAGCAAGTGGGTGTGGTTACTGAAAGCCAGTGACTTCCAGGAGGGGGCACTGTTCCTGTGTAGCCAGTGGGTGTATACAGAATGGGAGGATCTGATCATAGGTTCCCGCCCTGCGTTTTCTCATCGGTAAGGATGCATTGTACACTTCCAGGGAGGGGCACTGTTCCCGTGTAGCCAGTGGGTGTATACAGAATGGGAGGAGCTCATCATAGGTTCCCGCCCCATGTTTTCTCAACGGTAAGGATGCATTGTACATCCTAATTCATAAGAAAATGAAATAATCCACACAGGAAACAGGGGGGGGGGCACATATACAGTATAGCTGTGCTGGGCTTTGAATGTAGACTACAATAGGAGAAGGAAGCTGGACACGGGGGGACTGTCAGTGAGGCTGGAAGTGTTCTGGGGTCTCAGCTTACAGTACACAATTATCATAGTACAGGAAACCACACTAAGTCTACGTTTCCACTAGTGCGACTAGGTACCTGCACTACTTTGATGCAACTTTTGATGCGACTTTGATCCAGTGAGTGTAAAGTTGGATCAAAGTTGTATCAAAGTCACACTCTAAATCACAATAGTGGAAACGTAGACTAAAAGTGTAACCTGTAATGCGACTTTGGACACACAAAGTTGCTTAACAAGTCACAGGCCAATGATTTCAATGGCACCCGTTCCCATATATGCAACTTCTTAAAATATTAGTGACTTTGAAAAGGTACCTGCGCTACTTTGATGCAACTTTGATCCAAAGAGTGTAAAGTTGGATCAAAGCTGCACTCAAAATCGCTCTCCAAAGTCACACTCTAGCCGAGTGTCTATGTTTCCACTAGTGCAACTTAAGTTGTGCGATTTAGAGTATGATCTGTATTCTTCTAAACTTTCAAAATGTTCCTTTGTAGCTTATTTCTTTCTTATATTGCACTGATCAGGTGACTCCCCCCTTCCCCTCTCTCTAGCTCTCTCAGGAGAAGCTGCTAGCCTAAACGAGGCAATAAAGACAGGAGAAGTTCATGTTCTTAGAAGGATAGGAGGGATGGGGGCGGGGCTGGGCAGGTCTAGGCATGCCTGTCTAAGAACAACCTTTTCAGGATGTGAAAGACAGCTTAGCAAATTCAGATAAAGGGAGATAGAGTTGTCGGTGAAGAACAGGAAGAAGCTGATTGGATAACTTACATAAGACTTTCTAAGCTACACAAGCAGCTAGCCAGAAAATGAATAATATCAAAGATAAAGATATTTAACATACTATTAATAGGGAAAATTTCATTTTTGACTGGAGTTTCCCTTTAAGGAACAGGATTGGGGAAACACTAGAAAAGTAAAGGCAAGAAAAGTAATTATGTCAACATTGTGTAATGACTAGGAATTTGTTTGTCGCCTACAGGAAAACAAAGAAGGCACTACCATATAAACCAAAAAAAATATATATACAGTATAACAGTCAATTTTTATTCACATATTGACCATAAAATCTCATTTTGTTTCAAGACGGCCACATACATAGGTTATATCTATGGATTACCCATCTAAAGTAATTTCCATCTTTGTTGATTCATTTCGCTTTTTTCACGGGTTCTTAAGGACTGGGCCAAACATAGAATACTTACAATCTCCAAGGACTAATCCATCTAAAAGAAAACAATATCATAACAGCAATGTAAGAATGAATACAGACATAACAATTAATAGAACCACATAAATATAACGCTATATATATATATTATATACATATTATTACAATGTGTCAAACCAACATGTAGATAGTGTTCATGTTGTGCAACTATCCTTTAAAGTTACTGTACAATCCCATACAGTGGTAACGTCAGTATTCAAAATGGATAGAACAGTAGCATAACACAAATGGCAGCAAAAATAAGAGTATGGTATAGACCCCCACCAAAAAATAAAGAATCCCACCAAAGTCTCAGGGATGATGACTCACAAGATGGCCCCCACTCGATTCTATGCCCTTGGAGGACCAGCGCAACGTCAAACGTCACTTCTGCCCAACGGCCGTAAAGGGACGATTTTTTAATTTTAAATATATAAAACATTTTTTTTATTTATTTCTTTTAAGTGTAAATGTGAGATCTGAGGTCTTTTTGAAAAATGTGCCCTGTCCCTCCCAGCTTAAGCATAAGCGAACGCATATGCGAGCGCCTCCACATATGTAAACGGTGTTCAAACCCTGCATGTGAGCTATCACTGCAATCGTTAGAGCGAGATCAATAATTCATGATTTGGACCTTCTCTGTACCTCTAAACTGGTAACCTGTAGAAATTTTTAAAGCGTTGCCTGTGAACATTTTTAAGTACCAAAATTTGTCACCATTCAACGAGCGTGCGCTATTTTAATATTTTAAAGCATGACATGTTAGGTATCAAGTTACTCAGCGTAAGATCATCTTTCACATTATAGAAAAAAAATTGGGCTAACTTTACTATTTTCTTATTTTTTAATTCAAAAAGTGTATTTCTTTTTTAAAAAATTGCGTTTGTAAGACCGCTGCACAAATACGGTGTGACATAAAGTATTGCAGCGATCTCCATTTTACTCTCTAGGGTCTCTGCTAAAAAATAAAAATCTAATGTTTGGGGGTTCTAAATAATTTTCTAGCAAAAAATACAGATTTTAACTTTAATATCGCTTTAAGCTATCACATGTATGCTGCCATTGAGGTACCAGGAAAAACTTTTTGCCCATAGTTCTACTTTAAAAGTGATTATTTTCTACAATAAAGACAGATACATTTTTTTGCAAGCAGAAGAAAGATTCCATTTATGAATATACATTCAATAACCATATTCCGTAGCTCTTTACAATAAGCTATGCAGTACATACACCTTGTTAACAATGCGGTAACGGGATACAAAAGGTGTGAAGGTCCTGCTCATTAGAGCTTACCGTCTAATAGGCTGGAAAAAGAAAAAGAAATGGCGTTTGGGGAAAATTGTGATGTGTTTATACCGAGCTTATCGCTGAAATCTCAAAGACGAGGTTACACTTTTAGTTAAAGCAGACCATCTTAATGGAGATGGCGTGACTCCAGTCCTGATAAAACGGTAATCAGGATGGACAAGACCCGCCGGTTGAGGGAAATGTTAAACACGGTACCTGTACTGTGTGTTTTCATAGAGACAATCTTCTTCTGATTTAACTATGTATAATTTGTCACTGAAAACAAACAAGGAGAATTACTGGAGGTCTCAGCGCCTTCTGTCTCTCATGTTTTTCAGCTGTCATGAAGACGGAGAGAAGAGTTTATGAGACATGTGTGTTGTATTAGAGCAGGTTACATCAGGTCATAGCGGATGATAAAATACATTTCAATGCACTGCAGCTTGTTTAGAACTGACCGACGGATTTCACCTTTAATAGCTCGACATGTGTGAAGAAAGTATGTTAATGTGAAAGACGATATGAATAAATTCTTTATAAATGACAAGACGATTTAGTTTTTCTATAAATACATTTAAAGTAATACACTTTTTATAAATATATTTACAAATATATATATATATATATATATATATATATATATATATATATATTTATGCAGATATACAGGAACTTATATGTATATCAACTTATACTTATATCAACATATATACACTATATTACCAAAAGTATTGGGATGCCTGCCTTTACACGCACATGAACTTTAACCACTTAAGCCCCGGAAGATTTTACCCCCTTCCTGACCAGGGCCTATTTTGCGATTCGGCACTGGTTGAATTTAACGGACAATTGCACGGTCGTGCGACGCTGTACCCAAATCAAATTGACGTCCTTTTTTTCCCACAAACAGAGCTTTCTTTTGGTGGTATTTGATCACCTGTGCGATTTTTTGATCATGCGCTATAAACAAAAAAAGAGCGACAATTTTACAAAAATAATATTTTTCACATTTTTTTATATGAAATTCCCCCCAAAAAAATGTAAAAATCAAACTTTTTTAACATTTTAGGCCAATTTGTTTTCTGCTACATATGTTTGGTAAAAAAAAATCACAAAAAGCGTATTTTGATTGGTTTGCACAAAAGTTATTGCGTTTACTAACTAAGGGAAAGATTTTTGTCATTTTTATTGTTTTTTTTTTAATGAGTAATGGCGGCGATCTGTGATTTTTTTTTTTTGCGGGACTGCGACATTGCGGCGGACAGATCAGACCCTTGACTGACATTTTTGACACTTTTGGGGGTACCAGTGACATTACTACAGTAATCAGTGCTATATATATGCACTGTTACTGTAAAAATGACACTGGCAGGGAAGGGGTTAATTTTATTGGAGAGGGAGGGGTTAATGTATGCCTGGTGCTTACTAACGTGTGTGGGGGGAGGTGACTGAGTGACACAGGGACAGATCGCAGGTTCAGCTATGCTGAACCCTGCAATCTGTCACTGTCTGTCACTTAGGAGATCCGCCCGCTTTGTTTACACAAGCAGGTGGATCTCCAAACTCGATTCCCCGATGATCAGGGAAGAGCAGCGGTGATCACCGCCGCTCCTCCCCTGGCCCGACTCCCGCTGTGACTGAATACAGTGGGAGCGAGACTCCGGCGGCATGCGCGCGCCGCTGAGGAAGGGGAGTGTCTGGCGACGTAGGTCTACGTCGCCAGACGATAATGAACCACTTTGCCGCAGTAGAGCTCGAGTGAGCAGTCGGCAAGTAGTTAATGGCATCCCAGTCTTAGTCTGTAGGGTCCAATACTGAGTTGGCCCACCCTTTGCAGCTATAACAGCTTCAACTCTTCTGGGAAGGCTGTGCACAAGGTTTAGGAGTGTGTCTATGGGAATGTTTGACCATTCTTCCAGAAGTGCATTCTCCTCCTGACCCTTGCAGAGCTGTGCATATATGGAATACCATTTTTTTTAGTATATTCACAGGCTTGTGATGTTGTGTTCATCTGTATGTCCTAAGTAATCTGCTATGTTTAGTCCCTTTATTGTTTTTTTATATATAAATGGGTGTATAACCTGGTCTTTAGTTTACATCTTCTTATTTTTCAATATGAAGGTCCATGGATTTTTCCTGAGGAAGAGCAAGTTTTGAAATGCACAGTCTAGCTGGGCTGTGTAAATCTCAATACTGGCTGGACAGAAATACAAATGCTTTGATGGGTATAACATCTTCAATGTAGATTGTATTTAGCTGTGTGTCTGTAATTCAGTTTTAAAAAATACAGATGGCATACAGTTCTTTATAATAGATGAAATGATCTCTCAACAGCTAGCCTGGTGACTGCTCCTAACATGTATGTATACAATGCTATTTCATCACTGAAGGCTTCCAAGAACATAATGTGCTCATCAGCTGTGTGAATTTAGAGATCTGGCATCAATTCCTTGTTTTCATCTGTAATGGATATTGATGGAGACTATTAGGCTACTGGTTCTGTACTGGGTCCAATGCAGTTAAGGGCCTGACTTGTTCATGTAAGTAAAGTATTAAAGCATTGATGGTGACTTGTTTTGCGGTTTAAATCTTCTTGAATCGGTAGGTGGAACCCTAAATAAATACTTCAAGTACACAATCAATCAGTGAACTACAAAGTCAGAAGGTCCAATGCCATTTTTTCTTTAATCTCTTGAAGTTCAGCTGTAGCACGCACCCCATATAGTTTCTTGGGGGGGACTTCAGCATTTTGATTCTCTGTTGCTCTCTGAGTATGGGAAGCATGGTGGTCAGCAGGACTGAGGTCCCTCCAACAATGCTAGGGTTGTTTTAGTAAAGCACTAGATACTGTTCAGTCAGCAAAGTGAATGTTATTGTAGCTTTGTAAATAAAGTGAGATAGTAATCACTTTGGTGTTGTGCATTGCAGAGTTGTATAAAGTACTCGAAACCCATACTTGAGTAGAAGTGGAAGTGCTCGATCAAAAAGTGACTTGAGTAGAAGTACTAAAGTATTCAACATTTTTTGTACTTAAGTATTGCAAGTAGTTTTTTTAAAAAAATTGCTACTCAAGTACTCAAAGTAAAAGTACCAGTAGTTTTGAAAAAAAAAATGCTACTCAAGTACTGAAAGTAAAAGTACAAGTACTGTGTTATGTAGTTATTAAAGAAAGAAGTCAAAAGTTTGAACATCATATTGTTTTTTATTATTTCAAATGCAGCTTTTATTTATACATACAGTAGCATTTATTTTCGTATGCGCTGATAATACACATGTTTTGAGCTTCATGAAACCTGCCATCTACTGTTCTGGCAGTGGCAATTTTTATAACGAGTAACTATGCAGCACAAAAAAAAAATATCGGAGTAGAAGTATTGAAATCATTGAAAAAATGTAGTGAAGTAAAAGTGGAAGTAGGAGAAAAAAATTCTACTCTAGGAAAGTACAGATACCGCCTTTCGGTACTTAAGTACAGTAGTGAAGTAGTTCTACTTAGTTACTATACATCTCTGGTGCCATGTGATGCACTACTACAAAAGTGTGTTGAGGTGCCGTTCAGAATAAATGGCAGCGTATCGGCATGCACATTACTGCAATGCAACTGTGTGAATCTGGCCTAAAGCCCAGCTGAAATCACAGAAATACATACACTGTTAGATATTGTGACGAGACCAATCTCGCCACTGGGCATTGGAGAAGCCTGGTTGCTCGCCTCCTGCAAGGTGACTATGGACCCTCTCTCATCAGCCCATGCTAAACGTAAACCCCATGGCAATTTGACTGTGTTTGTGGCATCTGAGCGCTGTTTGGATATGTTGAGCGCTCCGATCCAGGCTATCTGGGGATGGGTTGAATGTGGGGGTTCTGTTCGGTAGACTGGGAGTTATGCATTTTTGTGTCTTTTTGTGTTTCTTTAACCAATGTGGCTAATGGAGTCTTGCCTCTATCCTGGAAGCTAAAACTTATTCCTGTAAACTGTAAGGAACAGGAAGTCAACTCCTAATATGGTCATTCCAGGAAGTTCTGAGGAGACGGACTGTCTAAGGTGGCTCCCCATTCACCTTTTGTCAGGTGTGCTAATGACCTCACCTGTTGTCTGCTAAGGGAGGTATTGACACTCAGAGTAATGTGTATTGAGGGCTCGTTAGGGAACCATTGTTCTGTGTCTGACTATAGTTTACATTGATTGCTCCCTGGGGCTTCTGTCTCCTTGCATTGGTCAAAGCTATCTGACCAATCCCTGTTGACTCATTTTCAAGTCCTCATTTGCATAGCAGCCCTCCTGGTCAAGCTATCTGACCAATCACTACTGACTCATTTTCGAGCCTCATTTGCATGTCTGGAGAGGACCTTATGGGGGACTGCAGGTACTGTGAAATTGACCAATGGGAAAGCGGTTGTTGGGGAAAGGATGTTCCAAATTCTGTATAAAAGTGTGTTGTGTTCTTCCAATAAATGTTGTTCCTGTTTTACCCTCAACTCGGAGCTTTGTCTCGTTCTTGGGGGGATTCACTGTATGCTGTTGGAGACTGATTGCTAGGAGTGTAAGCTGATGTATGCTTTTCCTGTTCGTCTGCTAGCAGCTATTCATGAGGTTCCAGGTTGGAGTGCTATTTTGTATCCAGTTCGGGAGTTTGATGTTCTGCAGTAGCTGTGCCTGTCTCTCAGAAAGGGGCATATCGCCTAAACGGATTGTAACCCCTTGTCTGCTGAAACGGTCCGTTACAGATATATCTTGTACAATTTTTTTCTTGGGAGAAATCCGCGCTAATATACAAATAATATCCAGTGAATGAAAACTGCAAACACTCTATGGGATCTTTTCCATATGTAGTCTTTTCCCCCACAGGAGGCGCTGGATCTTGATTCCCCCTAGTCCTGCACAGCCATGTAACATGCATTTCCAAATTGCATCAAGATGCAGAAACTCTGTCCATAGGCTTGTTTTTGTGGTTTTATTGGGGGAAACAACTTGCATAAGGTATAGGGATTATGGGATGCCCATCTTGACTTGAAGAATAACAAATGAGGACAAACTTCCTTCTCTATGTACACAAAAATAAAGATCCTGGACTGTACTCCCTCTAGAATAATGGCAGTCTCTATGGATTAGTTCTTTGCGAATCAGGAGCTCTCAGTTCCTTTAAGTGAAACAGCAAAAGTTACAAATTGTATGCAGGAGTATAGTGTCTCCTAAGTTGAACCTCACATAGTTCTGACGCTTGCAAATAATACAAGCCCATCTGGCTGCTTGACTACCAGCCTATCTGACTGCTCTGAAGAATGTCCCAGGACAAGGGTTTGGAATTTAGCACATTGCTGTCCCTGGAAAGTATTCTGCATCTATCAGTCTCTCCCCTTGTATGCCCCTGAGTGTGCTGAGGTACTCACACTGTCTCTTGCTTTCTGCTACAGTGGACAAAAATTATGTTTAGGCCTTCAACTGTCCAGATCCTCCCATACCAGCCAGGATGTCTTCTGCACAAAACCCAAAGGTAATGGAGATCCCTCTCTTAGTCTTCCTCTCTTTTCTTTCCTCAGTTCCTGCCTGGAGGTAGAGCCCCCAGATACAGGGTCCCATCTCAGGCCTCAGGACAGCAATCTCAGCACTTCATCTTCCACCCAGCTCCCCTGTTGGCTAGGCTCCATGATATTCAAGGACTGACCTAGTCACCCTGCCAGGGTTTTCTGCAAAGGGATTGGTTAGATTCCCTCAATACTACAGATCAGGAGCTCCTACCCTCTGCCCACTAACTTCCAGAAGCTTCTCCAAGCTTCTAGAACCAGGGGGAAGTACCAGAGACCTTCCTTGCAGAGCCCTCCAGCCTGGCCTGGAGTAACCCAACCCAATGAATTAAAATGAGCTTACCTTCACTAGTTGCACACTAGAGGGTGCTGCACATAGTTACCAACCATATGAACAAACTGTGATGTGCTGAACAAAAAGGTAGGCATTTATAAACAAAGATTGTTAAAATAAAAAGTTAGAATCAAAATATAACAAAAGTCATAATGTGAAAATCCAGACAAATGTGTAAATATGATGGAAATTTCCACTAACAATTCTTGAAAAGGGTGCCATAATAGATCAGAAATCTCCTCCAGCTGATCCAAAATGCATGCTTGCCAAATAGATATGACCTCCTAATATTAGGGAAGTCATTAATGGTATGTAATATGGTACTCCACGTCTGCCACGTCTCCCCTGGCTCCTTATCCGAGTCAACAGATATACATTGTACACACAACGTCCACTTTATTTCTATAGCAGTGGCACAGTGCAGATAAATATGAACGTGTAGCACACTGCACCAAAGTGGGAGCAATGGTTTAGAAACAGAGCACCACCGGTTGGGAAGAGACAAGCAGGTCCAGGAAGGTTTGAATGGATTTAACTATGCCCAAGTAAATGGGGTAGTGAGTGCTGATCCAAAGAACCTCAATGAGCCAGTCCAAGCCTGAACATGTTGGCTACTATAGGGGTACTAGCAGCATTTTTGGGGGTGTTGTAGCATACCTGTGGGTAGGTCCAGCATGGTGCTCCAGAGTCCAGGTGCAGGGAACAGAGATATACAGTATATTGTAATTGAAGTCCATCAAAATACAACAATCCCTATGGGAAGGCAGTAGAGAATATAGACTGCACCTGCCTAAACACCCATGACCCCTATTGTGCCACTTCTGGCTCCAGAGTTTGACCATGTGTCTATTGCAGTTTAACATAGAAACATAAAATGTGTCGGCAGATAAGAACCATTTGGCCCATCTAGTCTGCCCAATATATCTGAATACTATGAATAGTCCCTGGCCCTATCTTATATGAAGGATAGCCTTATGCCTATCCCATGCATGCTTAAACTCCTTCACTGTATTTGCAGCTACCACTTCTGCAGGAAAGATTTGTAATCCAACAGACTAGGTCAACCTTGTTCATAACCCCCCCCCCCCCCGACTCCTTCTGCAACACAAGTTTTTGTGAGGACGATTGTTACATAGTTACATAGTAGGCGAGGTTGAATAAAGACAATAGTCCATCCAGTTCAACCTGTGTAGGTGTGTGTGGCCGTAATCATCTCACATACCCCTGAATGTTCTGATCCTTGAGATGTACGTCTAAGAGTCTTTTGAAACCATACTTCCCGCAGAAACCACCTCTTGTGGTAGAGAGTTCCACAATCTTGTAGCTCTAACAGTAAACCCCCCCCCCCCCGTTGCCTGAGGTTAAAACACTTCTCCTCTAATCGCAATGTATGCCCTTGAGTCCTCATGCAATCCCAATTGTGTGGAGTGGGAAACAGGAAGCATCATTTGCAATTAGAGAAAAAGGTGGCCCAAGGCATTTTCAAGCAACAATCAGATACAAATAGTATGGAGATAGAGAACTAAAAAGAGTAAAAAAAGAAAGCAGCGTAGGACCTAAATTAAGCTTTATTAATGGCTAAATATGAGATCAATATACACACCCTTGAAGTCAACTCATGTGAGGTTTTTGGATATTTTCCTGAACTTTCTCTGTAAACATTAAATAGGTCATCTATAATGGGAGGTCAGTGGTGTGTGTTCTAGCCAGAATATAGTTTCAGAGCTAGCACAAAGCTTAATTTATGTCCTAAATGTTAGAAAGTCTCAGAAAGGAGGGTGAAACAACTAGCTGAAGCTGACATACAGATTATAGAAATCTGACTGGGTACAAGGTCGGCGTAGGAAAAAAATGGTTTCAAGGTCACATAAATTTCCAAAGATCATGATGTATTGCCAAAAGTTGAACAAGAGGTTAAATAGTTTGGAAAGTGACTGAAACCGGCAAACTGGAAGTCATTTACCTTGAACACACAGAAAAAATGTAAAATAAAATAAATACAATTTGCACACGAATGTAAGGTCATTGCTTCAGAGGAATAAAGTGATGTCTACATTAAGACAGTCTCATTATGGTTTTAGTGGAAATAAGCTGTGAATATAAGTAAAGATTAGCAAATAATGAAAAATCCACTCCACCAGCAATTTGTCCAATCCACTCCCCCCCGATCTAATCACGGAGTTCTAATCCACCGCTAATCAATACCATCGGTTTTCTTTTTATTTTACTTTTAGGAAAGGGAGCATCTGCCCAAATGATTCAAGTTCAACACGTAAGACACATGCATAAGTATCCCTATGACTGGAGGAAGTGAGCATGCAGGCCCCTATTCCATTCAGGATTAGTAGTTCATCTGTTCACTAGGCACAAAAAATACAAATATGCTGTTAATGACATTAAAAAAAACAAAAAACAAAAAAACATTAATTATTAAAGTAAATGTGAATCATTGCCTTGTAAAACAACCCATTCGGTTTAAAATAGAAATGAAAAGCAAAATATTAGTGTATAAATATAAAAAACATTAAAACTTTTTTTATAATTGATCAGATAACCTCTGTTCTCAGCCACATAAGGGGCTTGGAGAGGTGGGGTTGGAGAAACAGCAGTACACTGATCTTCCCAGTGAATGGCTGGGAGGTCAGGTTAGTTTAAGTCTTGGACATTGTAAGACAGGCAGGCTGTGCTCCCAGCACAACCAGAAAACTGACCATGCTGGGATGGATGTGCTCTCATGCCTTTTATGGTCAGTTTGCAATATGAAAGCTGGGGGACTGGCAGGATCAGGGTCACTGATAGAAATCATGGGGCCCCCGTACAGCCTACCTGACAGGGCCCCCTTCGGCCCCACCCTCAACTTCATGCCTGGCCCCGCCCCAGACCTGGCCTTAAAACAAAGTGCAGGTTTGTCTTCAAGTAATAATTATCTTTCTCCAGCCTGTTATAAATTCGATTATTCAAAATTAATATTGTTTTCAGATGAGAACAGACCTCTTTCATTTCTATAGGCGGACCTGATCTGAGCTTTCTTTCACTTCTATAGAGCGATGGATGAAAACAGACTTGTGTGCATTTAAATCCGTCTACCTCCAATCCAATCCGCTAAAGAAAATGGAAAAGGATCCGTTCTCCTCCATCTAGTGGATCGGATTGGAGGGCCGTTGTGTGTAAATGGACAGCTGGTTTGTTTACATCGGCCACTAGTGATCGACCGATAACGGTTTTTCGTTGCCGATACCGATATTTTGGCCAATGCATATCAGTATTGGCTGATATGCGCCGATATTTTCGTACATTTAAAACTTTTTTTTTTTTCTTGACAGGTAGTCTTGTGGAGGGATCTGGGGGTCTAAAAGACCTCAAACCCCTCCTCTGCACTTAATAGCATTCAAAATGCCAAGTTTGGCTGTTTTGAATGCTGTAATTGTTTTGAATCTGGCGCCGAGTACCCGCAAGTGATGTCATGACATTACATCCGGGTTTTTGCATGGAGACCCGATCAGAGCGGAATGCGGCTTTGATCGAGTTTTCGGCAGCCATGCAGGCTGGTTGCCCGGGTCTCCCGGTGGGACGGGAGACCCGGGCGAGCCGCGGAAGGTGGTGGGAGGGGGGGACGTCCCCTCCCGCTCCTTGTAATGACAGCCGAGCGGCTTCTCAGCCGCATCGGTTGTCATTACAAGACAGCCGACCCTCGGCTATGGACGCCAGGACTGGGTTGATGCCTCTATCCTCAGGCATCACCCTGATACAAGCACTTTCCCGAAATATCGGCAATATCGGTAACCTCAGGGACCGATTCCGATATATTAGGGAAAGTGCATATTGGCCCTCGATATATCGGTTTGCTGATAATTGGTCGATCTCTATCAGCCACCCTTAGAGCAGAGTGGGCTGTGTCCATGTCCTCTTTGCAAAAGCTGAGTGGACATGGACCTTTCATCTGCCTACGCTGCTCAGCAGGGCATCAGCATAGAGATCCCCGCTGAACAAGCGGATTCCACCCCGCGCGAAAGAAGGCTTATGTTAACACAACGCAGTTTAAGATCACCAGCATTATGGTAACACACAGGCAGGCGCTCTATCATGGCTGGTTCTGTCACCGTGTGTCACATGACATGGCTGTTGGGTGCTGACTTTGTTAGATTATGACCAATAAGTTAACAAAATCAGCACCCAACAGCGATGTCATGTGACACACAGTGACAGAGCCAGCCATGATAGAGAGCCTGCCTGCAGGGCCATCTTTTCGAATGGGCACACTGGGCAGTTTCCCGGGGGCCCCACTTGCCAGGGGGGCCCCATCTGCCCAGCGCCCCAGCCCCAGCCAAGCATTAGTCCCAATTCCTGTGTGCATCCTGCCTGCCGAATTTAGCCGGTGGCAAGGGCCTGTCGGCCCTGCGCTGCTGTCAGGCCACTTGGGCCATGGAGGGGGAGCCCACAACTGCAATAATGCCTGTCCACACAGGACAGTAGAGTCTGACTCCCAGCCGCTGAACTTGGAAGCTGTCATTAGCCTGGCACTGCTGTACCAATAAATATCGCCTTATCGATAATTTGCATTTTTATTCTCGTGGGTGATTGTGTAGGCGGGGCCCCAGTACACTGCATTGCCCGGGGGGCCTATAATGCTCTTAAGATGGCACTGCCTGCCTGTGTGTTATATCAACATAGTAATGTGCAGTATATCTTCATTTTTACCCAGGTACCCCTCTGCTGCAGGCAGCCACGATTAAGTCTGGCTCCTTCTGCTCCCGTCTCCCGGTCAGCCGCCGCCCACAGAGTGCAACTGTCTATTTGCCTTTAGTAAATCATTGCCACATTGTCTGTCTGTTTTTTTTTTGGAGCAAACTAATACATTAATTTGACTTTTTTATCCTTTGGTCTGGAGATAAGTTTATCATTGTGCTGCTAATCAGTCACAGGTGGGGGGCAGATACACAACAGCTTACACTTACGGCGCTTTTCCACTGCATGGAACTTAACGGTTCGGCTCGCTTTTGTGCTTTTCCACTGCTGGTACCGCATGGTATGGTGTAGGAACGGTTTGGTACGTACGGTACGGTACGGCGACGCTTTTCTACTGCATGGAACCAAACGGTACGGCTCTCTAAATCAGTACCACCTCGATTGTGGTTCCAAGAGGTACCATATCCGGTACCATATCCCACAATCCTTTGCATGCAGTCACTACTAGCCACTGATTGGTCAGAGAATCGTTGTTATTCCGCCCACTTAACTTTAGTACTACTTTAGTGGAAAAGCAAACCGTACCGTATCGAACCATTCCAACACCGTACCATGCGGTACCAGCAGTGGAAAAGCAAACCGGGCCAAGTAGGGCCAAGCAGGGCCGAGTAGAGCCAAGCCGGTACTTGCAGTGGAAAAATGCCAATAGTGGAAGTGGGTTGAATGAGAGGGTTGAATGACGGTGGTCATCAGACTGAGGACATCTAGTGGCAGAAAATAAATCATTTTTGGGAAATCTCTGAACTGAAGGTGAATATTGCAACAAAAGCTTTTTTTATTTAATCCTTTAATGGGCTTTTTATTTTTAACTTGTTATTTCTCACTGTCGTTCTGCTTTTAAAAAAAGACTTTATCAAAATGAGAGTATATCTGTTAAAAAATGCAGCAAAACACAACAATTTGGTATTTATATTTTATTGTGGGACATCAGCCGAAACGTTCTTGAAGGGACAAATACGAAACTGGGGAGGGAAAAGAGATTTTGAAGTGAATGGTTAAGACAAAGGTATTCTTTCAAAGAGAGAGAATCCTCATACGGTCAAAACATCCATGGAAATGGCTCATGTTAGCCGTCACAGGAATATGTAAAATTGATGAATAAATCAGCCAGCACACGATTCCTCGGCAGGAACCTGCTCAGGCAAACAGTTTACTAATTTGTGACACGCTACACCCTCCACTGCTCCGAGCACCTTGAGGTTAGAGCAAGCTCTAATCATTATTTGATAACACAAGGCGCTCGGCCTCACCGCCATAGAAACGCTGTAACTTAGCAACAATGCGTTATTGTCAAACAATTTCATTAAAGCATGGCACCTCTTAGCAGGTGGGTGAGTGTGACACTGGTGATAAGCATTACAACCTGATCAGCCATTGTGTTTGCCAACACCTTAATGAGCCGAACCCATCTAAAATTTGTGTATTACAGGAGAACATAATCACTTCTATAGAAAAATTAAAGGGTAGAGTCAACGGTTTTTCTTTTAGTTGTCTTCCTTTTTCTTTTCATTTTTAGATTAGTTGTTATATTATTTTATTTTGTATTTGTTTATTTTAGGTACTTATATGGCGCTATCAATTTACGCAGCGCTTTACATATATATTGTACTATCACATCAGTCCCTGCCCTCATGGAGCTTACAATCGAAGGTGCCTAATGCCTCGTACACACGCAACGATTATCGGCCGACCGATCGGCCGGCTTTTGTCCAGTGTTGTTGTGTTGGTTGAAATGTGCTCTAGACTGCACACAAATTTTCTTGGCCAACAAAAACCAACTTCAGAAGTGATGTCATGTGCTGGTTTACTTTCCGTGTGTTTTTTCTTCTCTGAGCATGCCCAGTCTTGCTCATCTGATTTTTGTCTGCCGAAATCTGTACTGACTGACGGAAAATCGGCCGTTGTGTTGACGGCCAACAAAAATTTTATAGCCTGCACATCAGATTTTATTCGGCCGAAAAGTCGCAGTCGGTTGTCGAAAGCATCATACTAACAAGCCGAAAATCGGCCGATCGGACGTTGGCCGAAAATTCACGGCCAACTATCGATGCGTGTGTACGAGGCTTAACTCACATTCACGCACTTCATAGTAGGACCAATTTAGACTGGATCCAATTACCTACCAGCATGTTTTTGGAGTGTGGGAGGAAACCGGAGTAACCGGAGGAAACCCACGCAGGCACAGAGAGAACATGCAAACTCCAGGCAGGTAGTGTCATGGTTGGGATTTGAATTAGCGACCCTTTTGCGACTAGGCGAAAGTGCTAATCACTACACCACTGTGTTTATTGATACTTTAATATTGCAGTTTAATTCTTTATACTTTTTAATAAATAATACTTTTTTTAGCATGCAGTTTTGTATAAACACTGTTTTTCAATACATTTTAAAATTATGTAACGGCAGGGTTTTTTTTTTTTTTTAGTTTTGGATAGAACTAGAATTGATACATATTATTGTGGCGGTGGGAAGGAAAACCAAGGGGGATGCAGGAAAAATTGGGACTTTCATGGTACCATAAAATATATATCAAGGAATACTTTTCAAAATTGTATTTAAAGTTTGTTAAAATCACAAAAAAAAACAAACAAAAAAAAACATACAAAAAATGTACAAAATACAAAGATACAAACAGGGCAAGTACATATCAGAACTGGTCACCCTAAAGCAGTGGTGGGGAACCTACGTCCTGGGGGCCGTATGCCGACCTCAAAGTCATTTGGTCCGGCCACCCGTGCAGCGGAGTCTGTGTCTCTCAGCTGATCTGTCAGAACGGAGCCAATGCTTCCTTTATAGTTCCTGCTCCGTTCTGACAGTCTGAGTGAGTCACAGGCGGAGTGATATCAAATGCACTCCGAATGTGACCAATACAGGAAACATCGCCTCTTCCTCCAGCGCGGCGCCGCTGCTAGCCAGCATTTCCCGCCACCAGCCAGAGCCAGCAGTACCAGCCAGAGTCAGCAGTACTCACAGCAGTACCAGCCAGAGCCAGCAGTACCCACAGCAGTACCAGCCAGAGCCAGCAGTACCCACAGCAGAACCAGCAGTACCCACCGCAGTACCAGCCAGAGTCAGCAGTACCCACAACAGTACCAGCTAGCAGTACCTACAGCACAGTGCCAGCCAGCAGTACCCACAGCAATACCAGCCAGCAGTACCAGCCTGAGCCAGTAGTACCAGCCAGCAGTACTAGCCAGCAGTACCAGCCAGCAGTACCCACAGCACAGTACCAGCCAGCAGTACCAGCCTCAACCAGCAGTACCCCAGGCCGTACCTACAGCACAGTACCAGCCTGAATCAGCAATACCCACAGCAGTACCAGCCTGAGCCAGCAGTACCAGCCAGCAGTACCCACAGCACAGTACAAGCCAGCAGTACCAGCCTGAGCCAGCAGTACCCACAGCAGTACCAGCCAGCTGTACCCACCAGTAGTACCAGCCAGCTATACCCACCAGCATTACCCGCCAGCAGTTCTTTTCAAAATTTCCCTCTACAAAGTCGACTGCGCTCCAGACTGACCGACACAAACCTGGAAAACCAGTTGCGAGTAGCAATATCATCAATACCAGCTAACATCACACACCTCACCAAAGAGAAGCAGTTGCAGCCATTACATTAGGGGTGAGTTGATTAAATTATTGACCAAATATAACAGGCACATTTTTAAGTTGATAATTTTGTACGGCCCCCGAATGATTTTATAAATACCCAAATGGCCCTTGGCAGAAAAAAGGTTCCCCACCCCTGCCCTAAAGTATGATACATATTATTCTATGTAATTAGTTTAGATAGAGTAAGGACGGGTTTCGAGTTTATCAAGTTTGTAGTGCTGTCTGGGAGATTCTCTCTCTCTATTGGTCCTTGGGATCATTGTCACCAAGACAGAAAGTAATAGAAAATTCAAATATTTCAAGTTGTTGCCAGAGCAAGAGGTGAGGGAAAATCCTCCAATGAAGACTCTTTAAGATTTGGCTCACTTTGAAGGGATTGCCTCTCATTTCCTGTTATATCTCCAGAGGAAAGTTTCCTTGTGGGACACAGGCAACACAAAATAATCTGATAATTTTAAACCTTCATATTATCCCTATCTAAATGAAGCTCCGTGTATACAGCTATATGGTTAATGTGTGGTGACCAGTAACATTGGTTAAAGTGTGCTTCCCTTTGGAAAAGTCTGGGGCTTTACTTGTCTCCAAGTTTCCACAGAGACAATAACTATGTCTTTATGTTTTAAAAAGCTTTTTTGCTCAAACAGTGGTCTTCACATGCAGAAAAACCAGTGTGACTTCAGTGTCCAGTATCCCCTCAGGAAGACGGAACAAGTCGAAACGAGTCGGAGCTTTAAAGGAGAATCATTGGGATTACACTCTGATGTGTACCAACATTGTAAAGTCCATGTTGTTATGTGTTACATGGGCTTAACTGTTGTTATCTAGTCCCACTTTTGGGATGTGTTAAAATATTATGCTAGTAAATGTTCATATCTTTCTAAAACTTCCTTGTACAACAATTGCATGACTCATGTGACATCGCTCAAAGTCCCATTTTCTCTTCCCTCCTGGTCCTTGTGGCACATTTGTACGGGAATGGATCAGCTTCAAAAAAAGGTATGTATACTGATTTCTTCCTTACAGGGCTAGTTTGGTTAGTGTTAGATCCTGGATGTCTGTAGATGCAGGGAATTTAGTGTGAGGGTGGACTTACACTTTAAATAGGTTGTTTGGGCCAAGCTGGCCCAAACAAACTATTTAAAGTGAAATGGTTTAGCACAAGAGGAGGTAAGAAAAAATAAATCCCTCTAAAGTGATGAGAAATACTTGTTTAGATAGTTATCACCAGATGGTTATCCTATGTTGTATTTTAATTGTATGGATGTTTTATTTGTAGTGTAGTTTTAATTTGTTTTATTTGGTGCTAATCGCTGTTATTGGTAATTGTGTTTTTGTATCTTGTTCAGTTTATTGTTGTTATCTTGTATTGTCTTTAAGTGTGTCTGTGTGGCGAGAATTTCCCAATTTCCCTTTGGGATAAATAAAGTGTTCTATATTAGGTGTATATTCACCCATTGGAGAATTTCTTATACCTCCAGTGAGGCCCGGAGCAAAAAAATAAAAAATAGTGCAGGGCAGGCATGACAGTGTGAAGAGGGGAGCAAGATAGGAAAGGATTAACAGTCAGGTTTGTTAGAAGTTGAGGGCTTACCTGATTGGGGTATTCTGTAGCTGAGGTGGAGTCTAATGCAGTTTTGGAGGGGAAGCTCAACCCTGGTGTCTAATGGAACCGACAGACGCAGGAAGAAGCTTCCCACCCTCCCTGTTTTTTGGGCAATTTTCTCAGCAGATGCAGCAGAATTGATGGAAGTTGTGGCAGTGGGCGTTTGTTGGTCTTTCTGGCGGAAGAAATAGTAGGATAAGGAAGGGTTCGGGACCCATCAGTGGTATGTGTCCTTCTGGTGTATTCCGCTTAATGTTGGTTTAGTTGGAATATGGTACTGGGTGCACTGCGGGTAGTGTGTTGTCTCGGAGCCGATGTGTTGCAGATGGAGACCTATTACTATGGTAAAAGGTCCAGCAGTACATAGTTGGAACATACTGGAGCTTAGGGTGCCTTCAAAGACCAACTGCTGAGGGCTTACCTGATTGGGGTATTCTGTAGCTGAGGTGGAGTCTAGGGCAGTTTTAGGAGGGGAAGCTCAGCCCTGGTGTCCAGTGGAACCTACAGACGCAGGAAGAAGCTTCCCACCCTCCCTGTTTTTTGGGAAATTTTCTCAGCAGGAGCAGCGGAATTGATGGATGATGTGGCAGTGGGTGGTTGTTGGTCTTTCTGGTGGAAGAAAAAACATGATAAGGAAGAGTTTGGGACCCATCAGTGGTATGTGTCCTTCTGGTGTATTCCGGTTAACGTTGGTTTAGTTGGAATATGGTACTGGGTGCACTGCGGGTAGTGTGTTGTCTCGGAGCCGATGTGTTGCAGGTGGAGACCTATTACTATGGTAAACGGTCCAGCAGTACATACTTGGAACATACTGGAGCTTAGGGTGCCTTCAAAGACCAACTGCTGAGGGCTTACCTGATTGGGGTATTCTGTAGCTGAGGTGGAGTCTAGGGCAGTTTTAGGAGGGGAAGCTCAGCCCTGGTGTCCAGTGGAAGCGACAGACGCAGGAAGAAGCTTCCCACCCTCCCTGTTTTTTGGGCAATTTTCTCAGCAGGAGCAGCGGAATTGATGGATGATGTGGCAGTGGGCGGTTGTTGGTCTTTCTGGCGGCAGAAAAAACAGGATAAGGAAGGGTTCGGGACCCATCAGTGGTATGTGTCCTTCTGGTGTATTCCGGTTAACGTTGGTTTCATTGGAATATGGTACTGGGTGCACTGTGGGTAGTGTGTTGTCTCGGAGCCGATGTGTTGCAGGTGGAGACCTATTACTATGGTAAAAAGTCCAGCAGTGCATAGTTGGAACATACCGGAGCTTAGGGTGCCTTCAAAGACCAACTGCTGAGGGCTTACCTGATTGGGGTATTCTGTAGCTGAGGTGGAGTCTAGGGCAGTTTTAGGAGGGGAAGCTCAGCCCTGGTGTCCAGTGGAAGCGACAGACGCAGGAAGAAGCTTCCCACCCTCCCTGTTTTTTGGGCAATTTTCTCAGCAGGAGAAGCGGAATTGATGGATGATGTGGCAGTGGGCGGTTGTTGGTCTTTCTGGCGGCAGAAAAAACAGGATAAGGAAGGGTTCGGGACCCATCAGTGGTATGTGTCCTTCTGGTGTATTCCGGTTAACGTTGGTTTCGTTGGAATATGGTACTGGGTGCACTGTGGGTAGTGTGTTGTCTCGGAGCCGATGTGTTGCAGGTGGAGACCTATTACTATGGTAAAAAGTCCAGCAGTGCATAGTTGGAACATACCGGAGCTTGGGGTGCCTTCAAAGACCAACTGCTGAGGGCTTACCTGATTGGGGTATTCTGTAGCTGAGGTGGAGTCTAGGGCAGTTTTAGGAGGGGAAGCTCAGCCCTGGTGTCCAGTGGAAGCGACAGACGCAGGAAGAAGCTTCCCACCCTCCCTGTTTTTTGGGCAATTTTCTCAGCAGGAGAAGCGGAATTGATGGATGATGTGGCAGTGGGCGGTTGTTGGTCTTTCTGGCGGCAGAAAAAACAGGATAAGGAAGGGTTCGGGACCCATCAGTGGTATGTGTCCTTCTGGTGTATTCCGGTTAACGTTGGTTTCGTTGGAATATGGTACTGGGTGCACTGTGGGTAGTGTGTTGTCTCCGAGGCCGATATGTTGCAGGTGGAGACCTATTACTATGGTAAAAAGTCCAGCAGTGCATAGTTGGAACATACTGGAGCTTGGGGTGCCTTCAAAGACCAACTGCTTTATGTACTGATATGTTTCTGTTATAAGGAATGTTTTTATCCGTTATGTTAATTTAACGGCCATGTATTACTCCTTTCGCTGTGTGGTCTCCATTAATTGTAAGAATCGAAAGGGGTAGAGTGGAGTATGGGATATGGCCGGGCAGTCATGGGCTTAGGTGGGGGACGTCTGTTCTACACTGGTCATGTTCTGGTCAACATTTTGGATGTCCCATCATTTTTTGTCAATGGCCAGAAGACAAGTAGAGAGAGTGAATTTACCCAGCGGGGTCAGCAATAAAAACGTGATAGAGTGTTAACATTTTCTCACTTTATCCAAAACCAAAAAAAAAGTTTTGGCTTCAGATACACTTAAAGGAATGCTTAACTGTATTAAACATTGATCTTTTATGTCCACATGGAGTTCAGCTTTAAGCAATCAAACTTCAAATGTGAAGAGTGCAAGCTTCCATCTTGTCATCTGTGCCCAATCTCCATGGAAGTGGAAATGAGGTTGTAATTGTAACAAATTAACCAGTAATGAATGACATCATCAAGGGCAGATGGAGGACAAAGGAACTCCGCATTGACTCAAAAACAATAATCCCCTGTATAGGAGGCAAGTGGCGAGTTACAATTTTACACTTAATCTCTTATGAGGACTGAGAGGTATTGTTAAAGCTCCAGGAAGTCCCGCGCTGTAAAGACGAGGTATATAACATAGCACAATGATCCCTCGCTGCCTATACCCCCTGATCTATGACTCCGCCGCAGTGTGCAATTAGGAGGGATCAAGTGAAATTTGCCATCTCATGTGGCACAGGACAGCCTGTAAAGCTGGCATGTATTTTGCGTGTGATCTCAGTAAAGTATTATAATGTATCGTGAAACAAAATAAAATCATTTTATTCCCCCCTTTTTATATTCTTTTATATCCCTTTAAATCTGTTTTGTTTTACCAACAGCTGTGAGAGCCGGAGAACGTATGAAAAACACGAGCTATTAAACCAGATCGAATTTCACTTTTTCAAAAGACCGCAGAGAACATTTACCAGATACTCGTATTGAGAAATTGTTGCTCCTTTTTTTTTTTCCCTGCTTAAGAAAGTGGTTACTTCCACTAGTCTGTGTCTTAAACTGGAACTCCAGCCAAAGAAGGTTTTTCCTCATTTTGGTCAAAGTGAGAAAGGGTCAAAACCCCCTGCGAAGTTCCCATTGCTTTCTGTAGCCCCATCGCAGAGAATTTTCCTAACTTCCTGTTCTTGTGGCTTAACAGGAAGTGTGGAGTAATCTTCCTAGTAACAATATAGACAGCAATAACATATCTACACTTTTTAAGTACCCTCTAGGGTCCATTTATATGCATGTGTAGAGGGGGGATGTTTGCAGCATTAGGCAGGGGCATTTTCATGCATCAATGTGCATTTCCTTTGCGTTGATGTGTTTTTTGATGCATGTTGATTCACGTTTTAAATGAGTTTTTGAATTTATAATTTGGAGTGGCTGGGGTTTACAGCCAGAGATAAAGGTCTGTTAGAACCTGATACCAATGCACGGGGCTTTTTCAGTGGGAACTCAGAGGAAAAACAGTTCCGGCACCTCCAGCAATGAATGTACGTAATGGCAAGGGGTGCTTTGGTGTGCTGGAGGTGGGTCTATTGATGCTGGCTGCTGGGGAATCTATTGTAGCTGATGGAGCTCTATTGTTGCTGGGTTAGTCAATTTTTGCAGGGGGGGGGGGGTTGCTGGGAGGGTTCAATTGTTGCTGGGAGGCATCAACTGTTGAGGGAGGTGTCTGTTATTGATGGCTGCTGGGAGATCCATTGTTGCCGATGGGGTCCATTGTTGCTGGGGTGAATCTTTTGTTGCTGGTGGTCTATCATTGCTGGGGTAGATCTATTGCTGCTGAGGGATCTATTGTTGCTGTGGGATCTGTCGTTACTGGAGGGGTCTATTGTTGCTGGGATGGAGCTATTGTCGCTGAGGGTATCTATTGTTGCTGTGGAATCTGGCGTGCACAGGGAGTGTGCCAGGTGTGCCTAGGCGCACCCTAATCAATATGCGCGGTGCAGATTCCCCCCTACTGCCAAGGCTACCCCCCCGCCATGTTGCCCCCACCCGTCCCACAGTGCTGCTGGCTTCCCTCCTCTCTTCCCAGGGGATGTTTCAGGATGGAGAGCAGGGAAGGGGCTGGTAAATATGTAATTTGCTGGCCTCTTCCCTTTCTAAATGAACACAGTGAATACACTCGCTCACTGTGTTCATTCATACCTGAAGCATAGTAAACTGTATTTACTATGCTTCCGTCTGTGAATGAATAGGAAGCCGCTCAGCACGGAGTACTTCCCATTCAATCACTGTCCAGTGCACCTGGGGCTGCAGAGAAAGGCATGTGTGTTTGAGCTTTGGGTGCACACCCTAATGCATGAGGCTGCACACACTTATGGTTGCTGGGGTGGATCTGTTGTTGCTGGGGAGATCTATTGTTGTTGTGGGATCTGTTGTTACTGGAGGGGGTCAATTGTTGCTGGGGTGGATCTGTTGTTGCTATGGGGGATCTTTGGTTGCTTTGGGGTCTATTGTTATTGGATGGGGTCTATTGTTGCTGTGGGGGTCTATTTTTGCTGTGGGATTTATTGTTACTGGAGGGGGTTTATTGTTGCTGGCTGCAGGGGATCCATGTTACTGTTTTTCTTGTTATCATTAACTAATGACTTATCACCACAAAATTATACTCGGTTCAGTATTCTCTAAAATGGATGATACTGGGAGGTGGGCAGGTGGTGGAACCAATCAACGGCGCTCGGAGCGGGGTAGGGTCTGAGACAAGGGGTGACTCAAACAGGTAGAGTACCTGCACCAATTTTCTGAGAAAAAAAAAGCCCTGCCAACAAATCAAAATAAATGAATATTGCATTACAGTGGCTTGGTGGTTAACAATTTAGCCTAGCAAAATAAAGATCATTGGTTTGAATCCCAACCATGATACTGCCTGCATGGATCTTGTAGGTTCTCCCCGTGCTTGTGTGGGTTTCCATACTCTAAAGATATGCTCATAGGTTAATTGGTTCCTGTCTTAATTGGCCCTAGCATGTGTATGAATTTTAGGGTCCTTAGATTGTGAGCAGGGAATGATGTGAATGTACAAGTACTGTATATATGTAAACTATCAGTGCTATATAAATACCTGTAATAAATAATAAATAAATAAAATGCACATTAAAATGCAGGACAAATGCAGCTGTGTATTTATTAATACATCATTAAATGTATTTATTTTGTCTAATTTAAGCAATGTAAGTGCCTGAATTTGACTTAGCATCAACCTCTTGCAGTCTCTGTAGAGCAGGGGGAGGGAGAAGCAGCTCAAAGAGCCAATCAAGTTTGGGATCGATATAAAATAGAAAAACAAAATAAGCTTGGGACTTTTTAGGTAGCCACTCATAACCCCTGGAAGAAATAAGCTCAAGTGTTTATATTAAAAATATTATTTTATTAAAACATGATTAAAAATGTAAAAAAAACACAACACATAAACATATACAATATCTCCTCATATAGCATAGGAAAAACAGGCTCTCCCTTGAGACTAGGGAAACAGTCTGTGGGGATACCCATAGTATAACAAATATAACATGTGGTGGAAAAAAAGGAAAGAATAACTCCTCTGGTTTTTCACAAGTATCTCCAGGAATGGCAGGATCGATACGCGTTTCGCTAGTTGCTTCTTTAGTGGATCCTGTCAATGCCAAGTTTGGTCTCAAATCAATCAAAGGTTAAACCTGCCCCCCCCCCCCCGTGTCTCTGCTAGCCATGCTAGGAGGGTTCCTGTGATTTCTTCCCGGAGAACAAATTACCTTCTTTGGGCCTGTGGGTGGACGATGGTAATGCCAGTTGTGGTAAGCTCCTGAGGAACGATAAGCTGCTGTCTTTTGAGACTTTGAAAGCTTAACATGAAGGTTCCCATATGGATTTTTGGAGGTATAGGATACTCCACCACTTTTTTGAAGTCCAAGGCTGCTCTATAAGGGATTTTTCTTCCATTAAACCTTTTGAATGCCTTTCTATAGTGGAGGAGTCAATACCACATATGGTCTCTGGACTATATGAAAGGCTGGGATCTGCCACTCCCAAAGCTAAACCGGCATATACACGGGCCTGAGAAAGGGACTTATGCCTCGTACACACGCACCGATCATCGGCCGACCGATCAGCCGTCTTTTGTCCAGTGTTGTTGTGTTGGCTGAAATGTGCTCTAGACTGCACACAAATTTTATCGGCCAACAAAAACCAACTTCAGAAGTGATGTCATGTTCTGGTTTACTTTCTGTGTGTTTTTTCTTCTCTGAGCATGCCCAGTCTTGCTCATCAGATTTTTGTCTGTACTGACTGACGAACAATCGGCCGTTCTGTTGACGGCCAACAAAAATTTTATAGCATGCACACCAGATTTTGTTCGGCCGAAAAGTCGCAGTCGGTTGTCGGAAGCATCATACTAACAAGCCGGCAATCGGCCGATCGAACGTTGGCCGAAAATTCACGGCCAACAATCGTTGCGTGTGTACGAGGCTTTAGGGCTTGAGTTTACTGCTGTTCAGCTGACTCACCTGTACCAGCTTACTCACTCAAGCTCTATTGATTCCAAGACACAGGAAACAAACTATAAGATTTTGTCATGCTGGTACTGGGTGGCCCCTGATCTAGCACAAATTTATCCATCTACTCTGAGCAATGCTGGAGAGGCTGTGGCCACCGGGGTACGCTATTACATTTGTGGTTGGATTGCCCTATGTTTAGGCCCTTTTGAGCTGACATTAAGTCTCAGATAAAAGACAACCTTGGCCTAAACATCCCTCTCTCCCCTATTCATTTTCTCTTGCATATCCCTTCTATACCGATTAGTCAGTATAAGAAAAGTGCATTGCCCCATTTACTGAACGCGGCAAAACGTTGCTCCCAATCTATTGGAAGCGAACACAGGTTCCTGGTCAAAAGGTTAATGAAATAAGGGAAGATGAAGATTGGATAGCGACTTGTAAATGTACTCGTAACCGCTTCTCCAGCATTTGGTCATCTTGGCTGGACTACATTTCTGACCCAACACAAGTGTCTTCCAGTTTAGATTGGGCATTGCTGGAATTGGCAGAACCATCTCTTAGACAATGTATCCAGCCTCAGCAGCAGTGAGACGGGGGTCACTTTTTGTGGTGGACACAACTCCTCCCATTTCCATGCAATTTTCTTCTCTGTAGGATGTTGTGCTTGGTGTGGGCACTGGTTGCGAGAACTAAGGTATGTTCCTGTCCTTTCTTTTCCCTTCTCTTTTTCCTTTCAACAATGAATACGCTTTTCTTGGTTTTGGAAAACTGGTTTAAGTACTACATAGTAATGCACTAGCATGACAGGCAGTCCTCTCCTGAGGGTGGCAGTGGCACTGCTTCTCCCTTTCGGTGTTTCTATTATGCCTCAGGGTGGCGCTGGTGCTATGCTGGGGGGGGGTTAGATGGAGGCACATTTGCCCCCCGGCCCTAGCATCTGGGTCGGCTGTGCTACCCGGCAGTTCATTTAGCACTCTCGTTAGTATATGCTGGCCTAGTGCCAGCCACTAGGTCTTCTTGTCAAGACTTTTTCTTGTTTTTGGATTCATGTATATACACACTAGTTAGTGCAAGATTCAAGGGTGCTACCCCTGATTCCCCAGGAAGAGAGCCCCATTGTTACTCTGCTATACAACTGCTGTTCTCACTTTTATTCTTGTTTACTACCTGTACTTCACATTTATACATGTCCTTGAATCCTATGTTTTTGCGATATTGGAAATGTTGATATGACATGTTACTTTGTCTTAAATAAAGATATTATATAAAATAAAATAAAAAAGCCAAATCAGTTGTGTTGCGGGGCAGAGAGCCATGCTGGTTATAGGAGATGGCAGAGTGATGGACTGCTTATAGAAATCCACTTTAAACTTTATCCTTCAAAATATGATAGAGGGGGACACTGTGGACTGAGCCAGAGCTATTCAGAATACAAGAACTCCCCTGCTTAAAAGTAGGCCTCTGTTTGGCAAAATGAGGGCCTGAGTAAAAATTAAAGTGTGCTTCCATATGTTGTATAGACAAGGGAGGCCTGGTAATATTTAGCTTGGGAAGAAAACACAACCAACTGACCCTTTAATGGTAAAGAAAGTTCATCACAAAGACCGCCGTAGTAAATAGAGGCCATTGTGAAAGGTGGGTTTTGTCTTAGAGAACTTGTTTTATTGTGACCCACCATTACTTTACAGGTCTGAACAGGAAGCAGATAACTATAGAACACAGAACAGCTGCCACTGATTGAAGTCTGAATGGGGGAGTATCTCCACTCAGGGTCATCTTCCCAAATATATTATATACCATATCATTCCAACATATATCATACATAATAGTATAGTCCTGGATGGGGGAGGCAAATGCTTCCCTTTCTCCAGTCCAGTCCTCCTCTGATTGTAGAAGTCATATATTTTGTTAGAAAACTGCTAAATGTTTGGCTGGTTATGTATTCTACCAAAAAGAGAAAGCTTTTACCAAAGCCACAGTGATGGCATATTACAAAGGCCTGGATCATGCTATGTTACAAAAGTCATAGTAGGGCCAAGTTATCATAATGATGCCATTCTACTAGAATAATGCAAACATGTCATGTAGCCAAGGTGACACTATAAGGTTGATTTACTAAAGGTAAATAGACTATGCACTCTACAAGAGCAGTTGCTCCAGAGATTAGTAAATGAGCAGAAGCTTGAAAAAATGCTGTTTTATTTTAAATGTCCTTGCGCGTTTGGGTATTCTTTGCAAACTGAAGCTTTACCTCAATTACTAAGTTCTGGAGAACCTGCACAAGTTCCCAGTGTATTTGCCTTTAGTAAATCAACCCCAATGTCACATGATTCTCAATAGCTCAGTGGCATAGTTTTGTACTCTGATCATTTGTCATCCTATCATTTGTTGCCAGTTGAGCTATTCAGAAAATCAGGACTTGGAAGAGAAACAGCAAAATCCAAACATTCTTGAAGCTGTCATGTTGAAAACCAAGTACTTTTTTGATTTGCCATATCCAAAAATCCATATCTATATACTCCCTGTAGTACTTGCTGCTGTGTGATGACTTGTTGGGCCTCCACTGATTACCTGCAGACAGTCACTTAAGGTACAGTTCACTCATCCATCCTTACTCCCAAAGGCTGGTCACTCAATGAACAGTCCAGGGGTTTTGGTTTTATGTATGGATTGTGGAACTTGGATGGGAGAATGGAATAGTGGGATACTCCAAATGGAAATTTTTACAGTTGATAAGGACAACTCTCACTTGGCTTCACCGGGTAACTTGTTACATAGTTACATAGTAGGTGAGTTTGAATAAAGACAATAGTCCATCCAGTTCAACCTGTGTAGGTGTGTGTGGCTGTAATCATCTTGCATACCCCTGAATGTTCTGATCCTTGAGATGTACGTCTAGAAGTCTTTTGAAAGCCACCATATTACCTGCAGAAACCACCTCTTGTGGTAGAGAATTCCACAATCTTGTAGCCCTAACAGTAAAGAACCCCCCACGTCGCCTGAGGTTAAAACGCTTCTCCTCTAATCGCATTGTATGCCCCCGAGTCCTCATGCAATCCCTGCAACTGAACAGCTTTTCTTCTAAGCCTAGATCCCCATTGAGATATTTAAAAATTGCTATCATGTCCCCCCTCAGGCGTCTCTTCTCCAGGGAGAATAAATCAAGCGATTGCAGACGCTCCTCATAATCAAGGTCCTCCAATCCCCTAATTAGTTTAGTTGCCCTTCTCTGGACCCTCTCCAGCTCCAACACATCCCTTCTGAGGACTGGTGACCAGAACTGGACAGAATACTCCAGATGCGGTCGGACCAGAGTTTTATAAAGTGGAAGGATTATAGTCTTATCTCTGGAATACATCCCTTTCTTTATGCATGCTAATATTCTGCTGGCTTTGGCAGCTGCCGCTTGACATTGCATGCTGTTGCCTAGTCTATCATCCACCAATACTCCCAGATCCTTCTCCATTTTTGATTCTCCCAGGGGTTCGCCTCCTAACGTGTATTGTGCTTTTATGTTGCTAGTCCCCAAGTGCAAAACCTTACACTTCTCCACGTTAAACCTCATTTGCCATGTTTTTGCCCACTCCGTTATTTTGTCCAGGTCATTCTGTAGGATATCTGCTTCATGCTGTGCTGTTATTGCCCTGCCTAATTTTGTGTCATCTGCAAAAACTGATATTGAACTACAGATCCCGTCCTCAATGCTGTTTATGAATAAATTGAACAAGGTTGGTCCTAGGACTGAGCCTTGGGGGACCTCGCTTACTACCTCAGACCAGTCTGAGTATGCGCTGTTTATTACCACCCTTTGGACACGCCCTTTTAGCCAGTTCCGTATCCAAGAGCAAACCCTGCTGTCGATACCTGCAGACCTTATTTTATAAATTAAGCGCTTATGGGGAACTGTATCGAACGCCTTAGCGAAATCCAAGTACACCACATCCACTGGTCTGCCCCTATCTAGCTCACAGCTCACCTCCTCGTAGAATGTTAAGAGATTGGTTTGACAAGAACGCCCATTTGTAAACCCGTGCTGGTTACTACTAATGATGCTGTTGTCCTTAGCAAACTCTACGATATAGTCCCTTATCATCCCCTCCAGAAGTTTACATACTACTGATGTCAGACTGACAGGCCTATAATTTCCCGGGATATGCCTCTGACCCTTTTTGAATATCGGAATCACGTTAGCTTTCCTCCACTCCCCTGGTACATCTCCTGTCCTAATACTGTCCGCAAAGATCAGGAACAGTGGTCTGGATATAACCTTACTGAGTTCCTTGAGTACTCTCGGATGTACGCCATCCGGGCCTGGTGATTTGTTTGTGTTAGGTTTATCCAGCCTTTCCCTGATTTCACCCTCTGTTAGCCATAGTGGCAAGTCCTGTGTATTACTACTAACCATACAGTCATGGTCAGTGTACCCCTCCTTTTCCTGTGTAAAGACTGATGAGAAAAAAGCATTCAGCATGGTTGCTTTTTCAGTGTCTTCTGTAACCATCCTCCCATCATCGTTAATTATGTGTGCAATATGCTCTGCCCTAGTTTTTTTGCTGTTGATATACTTAAAGAATTTCTTTGGGTTTTTTTTACTATCCCCTGCTATTTGTCTCTCAAAGTCTATTTTAGCCATCTTGATTTCGTGTTTACACTTCTTATTTGCCTCCTTGTATTGGTCGAAAGCCAATACTGTGCCCTCTGATTTATATTTCCTGAAAGCCAATTTTTTTCCCCTAATAAGATTTTTAACGCTATGATTTAGCCAGCCAGGTTTGGCTTTGTCTCTTCTAAATTTATTTCCCATAGGAATGCACTGCAAGATGCCTTTGCTTAATATATTCCTAAAGCATTCCCATTTTTCCTCTGTGGTCAGGGATCCCAGGGTTCGGTCCCAGTTTACCCTTTCCATCAACGAGTACAATTTTGGAAAGTCTGCCCTTCTGAAGTTAAGGGTTCTTATGTTCCCCACTTGCCTTGCTATATTGTTATTTACGCTAAATGTGATCATCCTGTGATCGCTAGAGCCCAGGTTGTCCTGGACCCCTACCTCCGAGATTAGGTCTGGGTCATTAGTGATCAATAGATCCAGGATTGCGTTTTCTCTAGTAGGAGAGTCCACCAACTGTGACATGTAATTATCCTGTAAGGTTTCCGTGAATAGCCGGGCCTTCTGTGAGTGTGTAGTCCCCTCTTCCCAGTCAATGTCGGGATAATTGAAGTCCCCCAATATGATGACTGATCCTAGCTTTGCCACTTTACACAAAAGTGCTAAAAATTCCTGCTCTACCTCCTCCCCTTGCTTAGGTGGCCTATAGCAAACCCCCACAATTACTTTCCCCTTTTCTCCTTCCCTATGGAGTTCTACCCATACTGATTCTAACTCCATACTCATCCCTTCCGTAATGTCACTCCTCTCTATCACCTTTACATTATTCTTGACGTAGAGACATACCTCTCCCCCTCTTTTTCCTATCCTGTCCTTCCGGTACACCGAATACCCTTGGATATTTGCCAGCCAGTCATGTGAGGGGTCGAACCAAGTCTCTGTTATTCCCACAAGGTCTATGTCCTCCTCATGTACTAACATTTCCAACTCAACCATTTTATTAGCTAGGCTCCTGGCATTAGCATATACCCCTCTTAGTTTTACGGAAGATAAACATGATTGGTGGTTATGTTGATTCCTGTTTGGTCTGCGGTTCTCCCGCACAGACCTACCGATTGACGTTGTGGACTTACTGTCGCTGCTGACCCTACAACTGCCTTCAGTCCTTTGCTCCCTCCTAACTGACTCTACTTCTGAGCCCTCCCCCCCGTCACCTAGTTTAAAAGCTCCTCCAACTTGGTGGCCATCTTTCTCCCCAAAAGAGCTGTACCGCCCCCATTAAGGTGCAGCCCATCCTTACTAAAGAGCCGGTAGCCGACTGAGAAGTCAGCCCAGTTCTCCAGGAACCCAAACCCCTCCTTCCTACACCAATTCCTCAGCCACTTGTTAAGTTCCCTAATCTCCTTCTGCCTCTCCTGTGTGGCTCGAGGTACAGGCAGTATTTCAGAGAAAACCACCTTGGAGGTCCTTTTCCTCAATCTATTACCTAAGTCCCTGAAATCGTTCTTTAGGATCCTCCACCTACCTTTAACTTTGTCATTAGTGCCCACATGCACCATGACCGCTGGGTCACTTGTGGAAGCAGTCAGGCTGCGTTAATCATACTGCCACATGTATGGAAAAGGGTTAAGTCTCCTTGCTCTCTCTAGCAACAGACTTTGTGAACTATGTTATCTTGAGGACACTCTCTAGCATCCCCTTTATCTGCAGGGATTGCCCCCCTCAGGTCAGGCCCCCTAATATACAGTAGATCTGTACTCACTGTGCAGAATCAGATCCTTCCAGTGTCACCCTTCCAGTCAGCTCTACAGCACCTCTGGGTTCAGTTCCTCTCTAGCTCTTTAGGTCCCCGGGTTGACTAGCTGAGGCTGCATGGCAACTTCTACAGAAGAAGAGGCAGCCGCCCCCTTCCTCCAGGACTCCACTCTTCAGCTAGAAAAACCCTGAGCACATGTGCTCTTGGCATTTATACAGAATCCCAGCATGCACCAAGGCACTTTCCTCTGCCAATCACCAGGGCTGTACTAAATGCCTGTGCACTCAAATGTCAGGTTTCCTTCCACTGTCCAATATGCCTCCCTTTTGGACCAGTGTGAAACACTACAGACAAACTGAGTTGCATCTGAGCACATTGAGCAGACCTCACAAGCATATCCTGCTCTCTGGTAGGCAGAGAACAATTTAGACTTACCTGGCAATCCTTCTGGTAAGCAGAAAGGATCTTAAACTATACTCTCTCTCTCTAGCAGATACCTATGAGAGTGCTACACCCACATGCTAACCTGTGACAGATTTTCAAAAATTAAAGTTCCAACATGCACACTTCAGAAAAGTTATGGAGCCACACACCACTTCTACAGGGTAAAAGTAACTTTATTGTTTAGCACACAGACCCCCTTTGCAGGATCCTACCATCAACACATTTCACTTCCTACTGGGACTTAATTCTAGAGCTCTTCGAATAAACTCCAGTAGGGGCGAAACTCATTAGGGAGAGGGACCTGAATGAAGTTTATGTGCTTGTACTGAAAAATAAAGTTGATTTTACCCTTTGGAAATAGACTATGCTGATTTTTTTGTGGGAGGAGCAGACCCCGGGGGTGTGAGCTCCTGCAAGCTGGAGTTCAGGATTGCAGCAGGCCTAGGAATGGCTACATCTTTCGTGAGTCCAACACGGAGCTAGGAAAAAAGGAAGAGGTGCAGAAGAGGCCCCAGATACAGTGTTGATATGTGGAGGGGGATGCGCTGGGAACTTCAGGCACTCTATTCTCCTGATCCTCACTGACAGAAGTGACTCCAAAGTCTGGAGAAGGCTACAGAAGGGAGGATATTACTCTCTTCTCAGCTACTCTGAGCCGAGGTGGGTGGGTGCCCATACAGAGCACACCTCTGTCTCAGCAGGGCCTCTCTAGGGAGTAAAGGCAGACTTCCTTTCTTCCTGTCTCCCATTGTCAAATGACATAAACCCAGAGGTGGGAAGGAGAGGCTGCCTTCACTTGTGGTGAGAAGGAGGTCGGAACTGAGTGCCCCACAGAGCCTAGCTCCCCTCCCCTTCTGTTTTGCATCCCACTGATAGATTCCCTCCACAGACTTAAGCCTAGTACACACTGGCTGAATGTCGGGCTACATTGGCTGGTTTAACATTCGGCCAATGTGTATGGCAGCCAGTCCGACACAAGACAGCTGTCATGCTGCAAAACCAGCGGCCAGTTCCCGATCAGCACCCTCAGCCAATGGCTGAGAACACCGAGTGGAGTGTTCTGGAGGGGGTGCCATCCCCCTGTCAGAACACAAAAGCCCTGCAGGGGAGATCGCTGTACTAATATTGGATTGTTTAATTAATGGTGTGTACTAGGCTTTACTCATGCAGGGACATTTAATCCTTCCAGTAACACCACTGATGCTGGGACATTTTTTTCTTTTAATGACACCACCCACGCAGTTACGTTTTTTCCTTTCAATGACACCACTAATGCTGGTACATTTTTATTTTAAATGACACCAGCAAGGCAAGGACATTTTTCCATCCAATTCTGGGATATTATTTCTTTCACCACTGTTAGTCCCATATTTGTACACCTATTTTAAACTTTTCATTTCATTGTGGTGTACCACAACTATTGGTACTATTTCAGTTCACACCACAAACATTACATACAATTCGACACAGAGCACTGCACATGCACCTCTGTTAGCCCCACCCCCTCCCCCAATTGAGCGAATGCAGTTTGTCATCTCTGCCCTGGGTGCTGAATGATCTTCTGCCACTACAGATCCAAATTTTTGCAACATGAATAATAAACATTTGACCTTAATGTAGAATTCCAGGCTAGAACTAACTAAGCTTAAAATGGCTACCACCCACTTTCTAAATTCTTTACTACTATACCAACCACCCTGTGAAGGAAAGATGCATATACCTACCTATTCTCTGTGCGCTCCGGTCTGGTCATGCTATCTCCCGAGCTAACAGCTTTAGGGAAGAGAAGAGAGCGCCGACAATGAATGGATGGCCTGAACAGTGACGTCACACATAAGCTTATTTTGGGACACCCATTGTCAGCAGTCCCTCCTCTCCCCTAAAGCCGGCTGCTGGGAGCCGATCACGTGACTGGACTGGAGGTCCCTGAGAATAGATATGTAGCACCCTCCTAGGTAGGAGCTACTGAGAAAGTATAGTTTTGAGCTCTGTCTGCTTACCAGAGGGGCGGCAGGTAAATCTATATTGTTCCCTGCCTACCAGAGAGCAGGATCTGTTAGTGAAGTCTGCTCATTGTGCTCAGGATGCAACTCATTCTGTTTCACACTGGTCCAATAGGGAGGCATGTTGGACAGTGGTAGGAAACCTGACAAATGGGTACACAGGCTTTTGATACAGTCCTGATGATTGGCAGAGGGAAAGTGCCTTGGTGCATTTTGGTATAGTGTATAAAACCCAGGAGCACATGTGCCTCAAGTTCTTTCATCTAGATAGCAGAGTCCTGGAGGGAGGGGGGCGGCTACCTCCTTCTATGTAGAGGTGCCATGTGGCCTCAGGGGGTTGTCCTGAGGACCTGGAGAATAGCAGTGAGGAACTGAACCCGGAGGTCCAGAGGAGCTGACTGAGACACTGGAAGATCTGTCTCTGCAGTACAGTGGGTACAGAAACTCGTGTGAAGGGACCTGACCTGAGGAGGGCCAACCCTACTCCTAGGATAGTCAGTGGACAGGTGTCAGTTGAAAAGGGATGCTAGTGAGAGTGTCCTGAAGATAAGTTATTATCCACTAAGTCATCTTGCTAGGAAGTAAAGAGCAAGAGACTTAACCCTTTCTACACTTGTGGCAGTGTAGATTAAGCAGCCTAGCTGTTTCCAATCAACCTAGAAGGCTTAAAGATAGAAGTCCTCAACTAATGTGAATAGTTCAAACTGGAGTATCCCACTATTCCCTTCTCCTATCCCAGTTCCAAATAAACATCAAAAAACCAACACCCCTAGACTGTTTATTTGTGTGATGAGTCATCAGGAGCAAGGAAAGGATCCACAAACAATATCTCAAGTTAACCGTGTGCTGGTAATCAGGGAAGCCCATCAAGTCATTATTCAGCAGGCCCTGAGGGGACAGTGCTACAGATAGCTATATGCATCTTCCTTCCACAGGGTAGTTAGTATAGGAGTTAGAAAGTGGGTGGGAGCAGTCTAGCTAGTTCTATCCTGGACTTCTACATTAGGTATCAAAACTGAAGGAACAAAAGCAAAAGTGCTGGCAGAATCAACCAACCAGACTCTACTACAGGATATCATTACATTCTTGCATCTAACCTGATGCTATTAGCAACACCCCCACTTTTCCTTCTGTTTTCAAACACAAGCTTCAGGGATATTCAGAGGTGATGGAGCTGACAGAACAAAATATATCTTGTTCTTTACTGTGAGTTTTCTCCCACTTAAATTACACTTATTTCTGCAATTAAAGACCAGGATTTAATTTTCGCTCACTTTCATTTCCCTACCTTTTAGAGAGCCTTAATTGCATAGATAAGAAGTAAAAAACGAGTAAATCATCTCAATTCAGACACACTACGAGACGCCTGAATTTTTTTCTTTATTATTAGTGCACTTCGTGTCAATTGTACATTGGCAATTATTGGCTAATGAAGAAAAAAAGCTTACGGCAAACAGCTTAACTATAGACCCAGCTCTGTCTACCTTTGTAGATAAGTCTGTTACTTAATTCCCTTCTTCTTTGAAGTGTGCAGAAGTGACTTTCTACCTGCCAAACTCTAACTAAGGCATTGCTATTATTCTTCAACAGTTAGAGGACTATCGACACTCGCAATTCATGTTACTGGTAATTAATTATCTTTCCTCAGAGTTGATAACTACAAAGGTACTCCTAAGCATTTAATGATCCTTGCTCAGATTCCATCAGGATTGGACAGCTATTGTGAAGCCTTCGTATGAACTTAGATTGCACTTTGCAATTTTTCATTAGTTGCAATTGTGGGGGATCGCCACTCTTATACACACCACCAGTTTAAAAATGTGTCCAAACCCAAGAACAAAAATCTGATATAACACATTAAATACTTAATGCTAAATCCCAACATATGTCACACATGGTACAACATCACCCCTGTTGAAATGTAGAAAATAATAAAAAATGTTCACTTTATTAAAAAAGTTTAAAATTAACTACACATCAAGAATATATAACAACCAATGCATCAATGATAATCTGCATCATGCATTTTCCATCCATCAAGATGTCTTTCAGATGGCAACTTGAAAAAATTTTTTCAACTAATAAAAAGTCTTAGAGCCCGTTCACACCAATACAACTTGTCAGGCGACTTGTCAGCCTGACAAGTCACGGACCGTCGCGGTCCATACAGGAACGGTTCTAATAGGAGCGACACAAGTCGCTCCGACTTAGAAAAAGGTTCCTGTACTACTTCGGGGCGACCTGGAGCAACTTGCATAGACATTCATTTTATGAAGTCCGTGCAAGTCGCGCCGAAGTCACGCTGCACGCGACTCCACAGGTTCGCCCCCTAAGTCAGATCACCATAGTGTGAACCGGCTGAAAATCAGGAGGAAAACAGTATATTCTAGAATGCAAATACACATAAGTATCCATACCTGGCAAAATCAATTAATAAACAAAAAAACAACCAAACATGTTTGTATATAAAGAATTACTTACATGTACTCCAAGATGCATTGATAAAAATAAATAGAAGGACAGACTAGTTCAGTGTGCCATACTGATTCTTTTGTTTGGTTTAACTCTTGATAGATTATCACTCCTTATAACTACTAAGGAGATAATTTCTCCCTTGTATCTCACCTGATTCCATATCTGGGATCTCTTATTTGGAAATGCATTGATTTTATTTATTTATTTATTTATTTATTTTCTATTTATGTTTATTACTGCATCTTGGGGTTATGCGTAAGTAATTCTTTATGTATGGCACCCCCTTAAGGGCCGCAGATGAACTGGAATCCCCCACCCTGCACATCCAGGCACACCAAATTTTCACAGTCACTCAGAGTCAAAAAAGAGTCAGTGACTTTATTATTTTTTTTGTTATTTATTGAGAGTTAATAAACATGGATTGGGGAGGGGGGGTGAGGGGTATTATGGGATGCCCACTTGACTTAAAACAAACTTCAGGGACAACTTCTCCTATTTACAGTTTATATACACTCCACTGCTTCCTCCAGCACTCACTTGCTTGCAGAAATCCAGCTCTGTCACCTGGATACAATTTTAGTAGCAAAGACCCATTACAGGCAGAGACTTGCAGCCCCTACAGTGCCAACAGCCCCTACAGCCCCTATACTTGAGGATAGGGTGACACAGCTCATACTTTCCCACTTTTTTCTTCGGGCACTGCCAGCTCTGCTGGCTGCAGCTACCCCTTTCACTAGCCCTTCTGGCTAACTTCTCCACAGTCCCCCCAGACTGATTCTCACCACAGTCCTCCCAGACTGAGAACTCGCTTCACAGTCCTCCCAGACTGAACATTAACCAGCCCACCTAGCTGGACTTGCTGACGCTGTCCTCTCCTTGCTCATAAATATGCCAAGCAGCTCCTCTTAGTCTCCACCCACTTCTACTGGAAGCTTCTCCAAGGTTCCAGAAAGCAAGGGGGGGCACCAGAGATGCCTAGTTTCTGCGGGTAGTATGGTGGCTTTCAAAAGACTCTTAGACGTACATCTGAAGAATCAGAACATTCAGGGCTATGTGAGATGATTACAGCCACACACACCCACACAGGTTGAACTGGATGGACTATTGTCTTTATTCAACCTCACCTACTATATAACTATTTAACTATGCTTGCTGAGTCATCCAGCCTCCCTTAGTCACTCAGCCCCAACCCAGATTTAACCCAGGCCTGGCTCTCAGCCAAGCCAAATTTTCCTACACTACCAACGAACTATGATCATCTAATCTAGTACACTAGTTAGAGGGTGCTACATTTATATGCAAACATTTTTATGTAGCACTACTATCTTGGAAGCTGCTGGTTATGGGTTCCCCTGGGTTACCTTTAGCAACGACATGACAGTTCAACATTTTCCCAAGTGTTTAGCTCAGTCAGGAAACAGTCCAGTAGCTTTGGTTTTTGTATTTTATTTAGAACTTGGATAGGAGAAGGGAATGAGTGGAATACTCCAACTTAATATAACTATGCACAATTGGCTGGAACAACTTGAAAGATGCTGAATAACGCTGAGTAACGCTGAGTAATTCTGAGTAACACCGAACAATGCTAGTCATGGCCGCTTCTTCACTTTGCCCTTAGCTGTGAAGTAGAATTGAATGAGCTTTCTGAGGTAATCTGTACTGTGCTGCAGAACAACTTCAGGGCCCTTCCTGGCACCCCCTTTATTCCTATGATTCAGGGTCAACTACACGGCACCCCTTTACCATTAAAATTCCTGTGTGAGCTAGCTCCTTGATCCCCTGACTTCTCTGGAGTGGTCCCCTATCTTAGGCAGACCCTTATGTAAATCCTCTGGTACTCACGACACTGTTTTTCCCAAAAGACTCTGCCAGCAGCTCCACTTGTCAGCACTCTGGATCCTCTGCAGCTCAGCTCCACACCTGGTTCACTAGGCCGACCGCCCGAACCACCTTCCTCACACCTACAGGAGGAGAGACAGCCCTCCACCTCCTCCTGGGACTTTGCTCCCATCAAAAGACACCCTGTCACATGCTCCCTCAGAATTTATTGCCAATCCCAGGATGCATTGCAGGAGTGCCCACCCACTGAGACAGCCTGAGACTGGTTAGTTTTCCTCCACTGTCCAACAAGCTCCCTCCCTTATTGGATACAGTGGGAATACTCCCTTAGACCCAGTAAATCACACCTGGAAACATGTGACAGGCAGAACTAACAGATCCGGCTCTCCTGATAAGCAGAAGGAGCCATTTGATGCTTTTTCCTAGCACCTACCTAGGAGGGTGCTAAATTTAGTTGTTTACTTTCTAGAATATGCCATCTTCCTCCCGATGAAGACTCTCTATGAATTTAAATGTGTTGAGTTTTTCAAGTTGCCATCATATATGATGCAGATTATCATTGTTGCATTGGCTGTTATATTTTCTTGATGTATGGTAAATTTCAAACTTTATTAATAAAGTGAACATGTTTTTATTATTTTTCTTCATGGTCATTTGGTACTGCTAAAGTCCTAAATAAATTTGTCTATGGGAATGCATGATTTGTTTGCACACTCCTGTGTATTTTTTACTGCTAAAGTCCTACCCTGTTCCCCTCTTTTAATATTCTACATGATTTATTACAGCTTACCAGTCCTTAGATGTGGTGGCTACATTCGTTTTCTATTTCTCAGGCTGTGTTATTTGATTTTCACCTGGTGATGCTGCCACTAACACACTGACATCATTGACTCAGTACTTACAGTTTCTCATAAAAGTGGGTACACCCCTCACATTTTTGTAAATATTTTATTCTATCTTTTCATGTGACAACACTGAAAAAATGACACTTTGCTACAATGTAAAGTAGTGAGTGTACAGCTTGTATAACAGTGTAAATTTTCTGTCCCCTCAAAATAACTCAACACACAGCCAATAATGTCTAAACCACTGGCAACAAAAGTGAGTACACCCCTAAGTGGAAAAGTCCAAATTGGACCCAAAGTGTCAATATTTTGTGTGGCCACCATTATTTTCCAGCTCTACCTTAACCCTCTTAGGCATGGAGTTAACCAGAGCTTCGCAGGTTGTCACTGGAGTCCTCCTCCACTCCTCCATGACGACATCATGGAGCTGGTGGATGTTAGAGACCTTGCACTCCTCCACCTTCCATTTGAGGATGCCCCACAGATGCACAATAGGGTTTAGGACTGGAGACATGCTTGGCCAGTCCATCGCCTTTACCCTCAGCTTCTTTAGCAAGGCAGGGGTTGTCTTGGAGGTGTGTTTGGGGTTGGTATCATGTTGGAATACTGCCCAGCGGCTCAGTGTCCGAAGAGAGGGGATCATGCTCTGCTTCAGAATGTCACAGTACATGTTAGCATTCATGGTTCCCTCAATGAACTGTAGCTCCCCAGTGTCGGCAGCACTCATGCAGCCCTAGACCATGACACTCCCACCACCATGCTTGACTGTAGGCAAGATACACTTGTCTTTGTACTCCTTACCTGGTTGCCGCCACACACGCTTGACACCATCTGAACCAAATAAGTTTATCTTGGTCTCGTCAGACCACAGGACATGGTTCCAGTAATCCATGTCCTTAGTCTGCTTGTCTTCAGCAAATTGTTTGTGGGCTTTCTTGTGCATCATCTTTACAAGAGGCTTTCTTCTGGGACGACAGCCATGCAGACCAATTTGATGCAGTGTGTGGCGTATGGTCTGAGCACTGACAGGCTGACCCCCCACCCCTTCAACCTCTGAAGCAATGCTGGCAGCACTCATACGTCTATTTTCCAAAGACAACCACTGGGTATGACGCTGAGTACATGCATTCAACTGCTTTGGTCGACCATAGCGAGGCCTGTTCTGAGTGGAACCTGTTCTGTTAAACCGCTGTATGGTCTTGGCCACCGTGCTGCAGCTCAGTTTCAGGGCCTTGGCAATCTTCCTATAGCTTAGGCCATCTTTATGTAGAGCAGCAGCTCTTTTTTCAGATACTCAGAGAGGTGCCATGTTGAACTTCCAGTGACCAGTATGAGAGAGTGAGAGCGATAACATCAAATTTAACACACCTGCTCCCCATTCACACCTGAGACCTTGTAACACTAATGAGTCACATGACACCCGGGAGGGAAAATGGCTAATTGGGCCCAATTTAGGCATTTTCACTTAGGGTTGTACTCACTTTTGTTGCCAGTGGTTTAGACATTAATGGCTGTGTGTTGAGTAAATTTGAGGGGACAGCAAATTTACACTGTTATACAAGCTGTACACTCACTACTTTACATTGTAGCAAAGTGTCATTTCTTCAGTGTTGTCACATGAAAAGATATATATAATAAAGTATTTACAAAAATGTAAGGGGTGTACTCACTTTTGCGAGATACTTTACGTAGGGGCAGAATTTTTACCCTAGGCGGCTCCCTCTCATTTTGAACTACAGAACACCTCCCTCATGTGTATATTCATAAAATAGTAATTAGGTGTAGTCCTGATGCAGAGCAAGCGGCCTTGGATGAAAATGGTACATTTCCAAAAGCTACAGTACAGTGAACAAGCATTGTTTTGTAGCACCCCCCTAGATAGTTGCTAGTTAGGTTAGGTAAATGTAGTTCTTTAGCTCCTCTGTAATCAGTAGAGCAGCATGTGATTGCTTTGGGCTGCTCTAGGTTTCACTGGTTACAGATTTGACTGCTTCCCCCTGTCTTCTGCAGAGTTCTAGGAATGTAGAGGGCTGGGAGAGTCAAATTTAGCAGCCTGAATATTTATGTAGTTCCAGCCAATCTCTGGGGGAGTGTGTCCAGTAGGTGGCTGGGTTGTAGTCAATGGAGAACATTCAGAACAAGGTCATGTTACCAGTGGGGTACCTCAGGGATCTGTACTGGGACCAATTTTGTTTAATATCTTCATAAGTGATATTGCAAAAGGCCTCGATGGTAAGGTTTGTCTTTTTGCTGATGACACAAAGATATGCAACAGGGTTGATGTTCCTGGAGGGAAACGCCAAATGGAAAAGGATTTAGGAAAACTAGAAGAATGGTCAGAACTTTGGCAACTGAAATTTAATGTGGATAAGTGCAAGATAATGCACCTGGGGCGTAAAAACCCAAGGGCAGAATATAGAATATTTGACACAGTCCTGACCTCAGTATCTGAGGAAAGGGATTTAGGAGTAATTATTTCAGAAGACTTAAAGGTGGGAAGACAATGTAATAGAGCAGCACAAAATGCCAGCAGAATGCTTGGATGTATAGGGAGCGGTATAAGCAGTAGAAAGAGAGAAGTGCTTATGCCGCTGTACAGAACACCGGTGAGACCTCACTTGGAGTATTGTGCGCAGTACTGGAGGCCATATCTCCAGAAGGATATAGATACTCTAGAGAGAGTTCAGAGAAGAGCTACTAAACTAGTACATGGATTGCAGGAAAAAACTTACCAGGAAAGGTTAAAGGACCTTAACATGTATAGCTTGGAAGAAAGAAGAGACAGAGGGGATATGATAGAAACTTTTAAATACATAAAGGGAATCAACTCGGTAAAGGAGGAGAGCATATTTAAAAGAAGAAAAACTACCACAAGAGGACACCGTTTTAAACTAGAGGGGCAAAGGTTTAAAAGTAATATGAGGAAGTATTACTTTACTGAGAGAGTAGTGGATGCATGGAATAACCTTCCTGCAGAAGTGGTAGCTGCAAATACAGTGAAGGAGTTTAAGCATGCATGGGATAGGCATAAGGCTATCCTTCATATAAGATAGGGCCAGGGACTATTCATAGGATTCAGATATATTGGGCAGACTAGATGGGCCAAATGGTTCTTATCTGCCGACACATTCTATGTTTCTATGTTTCTATGTGGCTGGGCAGTCTAGCTATAAATTTTTTTCATCCGTTCATCGAGGTCCCAGCTGAGTTAGCTGGGGGGGCCTATTCTACTTAACTTTGCTGGGACTGATCGAGAGATTTATCTGGGGATCTGGTTTTAAAGTGATTGTAAAGCCTTGTTTTTTTTTTTAATAACAAACATGTTATACTTACCTGCTCTGTGCAGTTGGTTTTGCACAGAGTGGCCCGGATCCTCTTCTTCATTCTTCGGCTCTCCTGGCCCCTCCCTCCTGTTGAGTGCCCCCACAGCAAGCAGCTTGCTATGGGGGCACCCGAGCTGAGTCACAGCTTCCTGTGTCCATTCAGACACGAAGCGGTGACCTGACCCCCCGTCCCCTCTCTTCGCTGATTGGCTGACTGCCTTTGATTGACAGCAGCAGGAGCCAATCACGCCGTGCTGCTGTCTTAGCCAATGAGGAGGGGAGTACCAGGCAGCTGAGACACTCTTGCAACATCAATGGATAAAGATGGGCTCAGGTAAGTATTAGGGGGGCTGAGTGGGGCTGCTGCACACAGAGGGTTTTTATATCTTAATGCATAAAATGCCCTAAGATATAAAAAAAAAAAAAGAACCTTCTTCCTTTACAATCCCTTAAAGAGTACACAGGACACACTTCTGGCTAATACTGGAAGGAGGCATCCAAATATCCAGGAACATTTGTTAGTATAGACCGATGTGTGCAATCACAGTGACTGCATCCTGTTACTATTCCTCTTTCATCAGTGTCCCACATTTTTTATGGTGTCCCTGGGTATCTCAGGCCATTATTTGCTGCTGCTAGGACTGAGATAGAAAGCTTAGAGAAAGAGAAAAGTGTGCTTGAGTTGTTAGTTTACATTTCTGGAGTATCCAATGGTTACCCTACACCCCATCTAAGTTCATGTTTATTAAAGCAAACCAAAAAAAGAAAGGATAGCCCCTAGAACATGATATACCCCTAAACCAAATGCCCCCCTCCAGGCACCTCTTCTGCAGCTGCAGCACCCCCCTTGTCTCAGTAGTCAGCAGTAAAGAGGACAGAACTCCTTTGCCAGATCCAGTGCTTCTTTGTGCATCTGCAGAAGGGCTCGTCTTTACCCACCCCCCATCTCAGCAGCCCGCAGCAAACAGGAGGGAAGAACTCCTCCTTCAGATCCTGCACCTCTCTATGCAGCTGCAACACCACCTTGTCTCTACCTCCCCTGGTCTCAGCATTCAGCAGACTCTGGAATCTTACTCCAGCCCAGCTCTGGTCCTCCTTCAGACCCTGTACTTTCTTCTTCCTAGATCCACCGCATCTTCTTCCTGGCAGCAGCACAAGGTAAGGGGGTGCATTGTGATGTAAGTAAGGGTGGGTGCTTCTTGACTTCTGATGGTAGGGGGGCTCTTGACATCTCATGTAAGGGTGTAAGGGGGCGTGGGGTGCTCTGGACATGTAATCTTTTAGATATAACCAGCCCTTTGAGGGCAACCATAATGCAGCCCACAATGAAATTGAGTTTGACACCCCTGCCCTAGACTATTTATTGAGCTAGAAGAGTGACTGAGACTGAGTGCCTGGTTGAAGATACATTAGCTCAGGAGACAGACCTGAGACCATTCAGCGGGCCCTTTTAGGGGTGAGCGCTACACTACAAGGAAGTGTTGTAGAACTAAAGAAATTCTCCCCCTCTCCTTTTCTCTAAATTATAGAGGGCAGGTGTTTTGTAGTTTACGAAAAAATACTAACTGTTAACAGTAAGGACAAGCAGAGAGCACAGGACGTTATTAGTTCACTAAATTTCAAGCAGAATCAACAATTACTGTATAATAGACAAAAAAAACAAAAAACAACAAAACCCCTTTTGATAAAATTTTCACTAGACCAACAGGGAGCAAATATGAGTTTTTTTTATTTTTTTTTACTGTGTTTACACACACTTTAAATTGATGAGATGCTTGCATTGGTTGATTATTGTAATGCTCAGATCAATTCCATCGATATCAGGTTAAGGTTGCTAGCAGGTGATTATTGCTAATGCTAATGCTCAGATCAGTTCCTCTGCTATCAGGTTAAGGTTGATAGAAGGTTAGGCCCCTTTCACACATACGGACCATTCAGATCCGCCTGTCAGTTTTTCAGGCAGATCTGAACAGATGCCCTATGCATCTCTATGGAGCAGCGGATGTCAGCGGAGACATGTCCGCTGACATCCGATCCGATCATATCCGTCAAATCCGGACGGATGGAAACCCAATTTTCAATCCATCTGGTGGCTCGGATCGGATGAGAACGGACAGGCAATCCCTTCTCATCCGATTCCCCCATAGAGGACAGCAGAAATCTGACACCTCCGTCTCCGCACACAGAACGGAGATGGAGCTACCATCTGCCTGCTCAGCGGGGATCGGCCGGTCATTTCCCCGCTGAGCAGAACAGCTCCGTCGATGGAACGGAGCCATGTGAAAGGGGCGTTAAAGAGGTATTTCAGCCAAAACTAAAAGTCAGCAGCTACAAATACTTCCCAGCTCCCCACTGTGCATGTGTGAGATCCTGGGGTGCAGTGAGAGTGGTTCTGCAACCTTCTTGGGACATGTGATGTGTCACAGGGAGATGAGGGCAGGGATGGAGGCAGGATGAGCAATGTCATTCTTGCCTAGGTGAAATTAAAGGTGTGGGTACCTGTCACAAAAGTCCCCCCCCCCCAAAAAAAAAAAAAAAAACTCACGTTAGGGGCAGGGGTGAGGAGGAGAATAAGTGGTTGGTGGCTTTCATTTTGAGTGGAGGTCTGCTTTAAGGTTGGGTGCTTAGTGGTTGTTTTAAAGGCCGCCACCCACATAGCAAGTTTATTGTAAAAATGAATGATTCTACCCCAAACCTCTCCCCCGCGTCTTATACTGTTCCCTTTCTACCTTAAATCCTCTGATAACCCTTACCTACTAAGCTCTTTCCTATGGTCTGCCTATTCACTTTAATTTGATTGCATTTTAGACCAAGGGCTATTGTATTATGGACTAGCTAACTTTATTGCACAAAGAGAAGAAAAAGAGAATAGGACTTTGTAGGTAGCCACTAGTAATCCCATTAAGGGACACCGAGTACTCAGTTTATAAAATATATAGATTTATTGTGACAACATTACAAATGTATTAAAACCAAATCATGAAAAAGCATGTGTGGAAAATACAAAGCAAAATCTCCCCAATAAAAAGCAAAATCTCCTGAGTGAGGGTACATGTATAGTAGGGAGACCTGTTAGAATACCCGTTTTATACTAGTTAATGCAGAATCTGCGATAATCTAGAAGATATCCGGCCCAGGTCTCACGGGTATCCCAAGTTGATATTGCCAATGGATTGCTACGCGTTTAGTTTTTATCTTCCTCAGGAGATCCTATTGTTACCAAATCCCAGGGGGGACAAAAGAAGAAATAGCTCAAAGCAACCGGAACCCTATGGTGGTACGAAGAGGGATCCCAAACACACCAACTCCAGCCGGGAAGGGGGGGGGGCGTCTCACACCTCAAAATCTCTCTATGGTCAGAACCTCAGGAGTACCATTTTAGGGCCAAAAACACTTCACAAAAATGGCCAACAGAAGATAAGTGAATTTCGATTCAACATATAGTGGATGGTAGTATAGTCCCCCCTCCATACAGCTTCTCTCTGTTGAGATGTGGAGCAATTGCTCCCACTCGTGCTGATCCTTACTGCATAACACCCCTCTGCTTGGGGAATCCAAGATTGCACCACCAGATGAACCTTTGTACCTACCTGCTCTGGAAAAGGTAACTGTGCATTTCTAATATTGCATGATGCAACTTCTTTTAATGCCAAAACAACTTTGGAGGGCTTGGAAATGTAAGCTGATATTCTATTCACCCTTGCAGAGTAGTTACATACAAACTGAGATAAATAGGTGGTAATGGACAAATCTACCAATGGAACGGAAGCTTTGATAAAGGATCTTTTTTTATTGCCAAATAAAGAAATTTTCACTAAGTAAGGCCACCTGTTCTTTGTAAAGCCAAGGCAAAGCAACAGATTCACTTTAAGAAAAGGGGGGGGGGGGGTTTGGGATCTTAGTGGAATCCTGTAGTAGTTTCTGCCACCATCCCTGGAGTAATGTATTGTAGTTTTTGGTGCTTTAAGCCAGGTTTGGGACTTTATGGGCAGGAGTAAATGGATTTTGATAGTTTTTATATAAAACAACTTATTGAGAAGAAAATAATATAGTAAATAAAGGTATTACAAACATATATAAGTGAATGGGTGAAGGCCCATTGGGTGAAAGTGACGAAAAAGATTGAAGGTGAGTTTACAGGTGAGTATTGGTGACATTGGTTAGGACATTTCTGCTCTGCTGTTCCGTGTATTTCAGACAGGAACTAAGTTCAGAGGGGGTGTCCGATCGGTTTTCCGACGCGTTTCGGCCGTACACGGCCTTTTTCAAGGATGTATCACCAATTCTATGGGTAACAGAGTATAGTATAAATGATACATCATTAAATCACATCTGTTTCTTTATCTTGCATTAGCAAAGCACATCGTTTTGGTTAGAGATGGACTTTAAAGCCATGGTCAGTCTAGAAATATTTTGTTGCAGATCTACATAACCAAAACCTATCTGTGATTGTATAAATTGTTGTGAATGATTTCCAAATGGAACCCTAGAGGGAAATCTGTACAAAAGGAGATTACCTTAGTGGCATTCCAACTAAGTAACATACATGGCCGCTTGCTATGGTGATACTCGCATGTGCTCTCTCCCAAGCCACCTGTGTGCATCCATAAGACACACAGAGCGTGGCTTAGCCCCACTCCCCATTCCCTCCTCATTGGCTGTGATTGACAGCAGTGGAAGCCAATAGCTCTCACGGCTGTGTCTCAACCAATGAGGAGGGAGAGACTCAGGAGAGCCACTACTCTCACGCACATTGCTGGATCAAGGCTCAGGTAAGAATTATGGGGGGGGGGGGGTCTGCACACAGAAGGGTTTTTACCTTCATAAATAAAATGCATAATGGTAAAAAAAAAACCTTCAGCACCTCAAACCACTGTGGTCTGTGGTCTGCCTACCCTCTATGATTATTTTGAATGGAATTTATTCTCCAAGTTTGAACAAGGTTTGGAAAACCTTATGATGGAGTCTCCAAAAGACATAATGGTATAGTGAATAAATTATTCTGCTTTTACCTACAGAATATCAATTTTAGATGAACTGACCCTTTAAAGGTGGATGAGGTATGAACATGAGAATGTAGGGGAAAGAAGAGTAAACATCTAGAAAGGTGAAGTTTGTACCTTGTGCACTCAGCATCCAAGGTAACCCAGACACAGTCAGTGACCCAGCACATAACAGATAATATTAATCCACCTGAAATACCTGTGCTCGGCCAAATGGATAACTTGTAACCAAATGAAATAAGTAACCAAGCATTCAAAGATCATCAGACAACCATATACAATTCTGCAACAGAACGATTGCTATATATATTTTTTTGGTTTAATACTTTAGTCTTAAAGGGTAACTCCACTGTCATGGGAATAAAAATAGCAGATAAAAGGTCTTTAAAAAAATTAAAAATTACCTTTTATTCTCAATCTCCAAGGCTGTCATTTTCTGTAAAATTAAATGTAATTTCCTGCTTGTGTGATTGGCTTACAGATTTTCTAAGAAGCCTGCACTAAGATACAAGTCAAATAATCTTTGTGAGATACTCTCAGAGGGAAATCACATACAAAAGGATGCAGATCCTGCCACTTTCCTCATTATAGCCCTTCAGGTGCAGCAGCTGATTGATAAGTATGTATTTATTTATTTTATGTACCTATTTAGCACTGTCAATTTACGCAGTGCTTTACATATATATATATATATATATATATATTGTACATTCACATCAATCCCTGTCCTCAAGGGGCTTACAATCTAAGGTCCCTAACTCACATTCATACATACACGTAGTAGGGTCAATTTAGACAGGATCCAATTAACCTACCAGCATTTCTTTGGATTTTCGGAAGGAAACGAGAGTACCCGGAGGAAACCCACACAGGCACAGGGAGAACATGCAAACTCCAGGCAGGTAGTGTCATGGTTGGGATTCAAACCAGCGACCCTTTTGGTGCTAGGTGAAAGTGATAACCACTACACTACTGTGTTACCAAACAGTATGGTATGGTATGGTATGGTGTGGTGTGGTGTGGCTATGGTATGGTATGGTATGGTGTGATGTGGTATGGTGTGGTGTGGCTATGGTATGGTATGGTATGGTGTGGTGTGGTGTGGTGTGGTATGGTGTGGCTATGGTATGGTATGGTGTGGTGTGGTGTGGTGTGGTGTGGTTATGGTATGGTATAGTATCGTATGGTGTGGTGTGTTTATGGTATGGTATAGTATGGTATGGTGTGGTGTGGTATTGTATAGTTATGGTTATGGTTATGGTATGGTATGGTATACGAAATGAAATGAAATTAAATTAAATCAATTCTGTTTACATTCATTTTCCACATGGGCACAAACAGCTATTTCTTCAGAATAACAAAATGTAGGAATCTGTACCAAAACATGTTAAAATCCTTGCAATGTACATAGATCATCTAGAGAGGAATGTTTTTTTTTTTTCTCAAAAAAGCAAATTTACCCTTTAATTTTATATATAAACAGTAATCACACCAGAGACCCCTGTAAAATGCATTTTAGTAAATGTCATGAAAGTCAAAGATTTTCAGGAAGTGGGGAAAGAGGAAGATGTAAAAAAAAAGGAATGAAAGAAAGAGGAGAGAGAAGGAAGATATAGATGGATGATACTAAAACCACAAACCACAGCGCAAAACAGTCCAAAATGAAAAACAATTACATAAACACATGTAAAAGGGAAATTAACAAAAAAGCAAGCAGGTAGCAAGTGAAAGGTCATATACTTCCTAAATACTCCAAGAAAGTGCTTGAGTGTCAAAACCTTACAAAATATTCATGAAGTGAACTGTGCTCTTCACCCTTTTGTGCTTGAACTTACCAGATGGTGTGGACCCCTTAGCAATACTGCATGTGGGTCTAACAGACTGAGTCTGGTAAGATGGAAGATGCCACATCCTGTATATCCTGTGACAGTCTATCACTCATATATAGAGAGGAGAGACTCCCAATAGTGTAAATCTTTGTTATTTATTGGCAGAAAACATTAAAATCACACTTACAGTGTTCCAGAGTAAGCGTCGCCTTTAGCAAACAATCGTTATCAGGGCAGTCAGTCTCTCACCCTTAATCCCGTGCTTGGTTAGTGTGGTTAGCACACCTCCGCATGCGTTTCACTGCTGACCGGACGGGCCGCAACTGAGGAACTGGAATCTACGTCAACCTGTTTCACCACTCCCATATCAAAGTCTTTGATAACGTCCTATGGGAGTGGTGAAACGCGTCACTCCTTCCTCTTCGAAAAACTATTCTTTGGTCTCCGTAACTGTGCTCTTTGTTTATTCTCATCCTACCTATCCCATCGCACCTTCAGTGTCATTTACAATTCTTAAAAAGGGAAGGGAGAAGGTTGTAAAAGATGCTACCTGTTAATCAAATTATAAACTGTATCCACCATAAAAAAGATCCAACATGTGATAGATAGACAGTATGTTGGTGATGAGTAAAGTGCTTGTGCCAATAAGAATCTAATAGGTGGGCTAAAAACAACAAAACCCCTCGAACAAAGTGCTCAGTGCCAAGCGGTATAATTAAATATTCTATAAATGAAACAAAGGTGCATACAGTGTCATAAGGTTTATTGCCTTATCGCAGTGTTAATAGTGGTTGGTTCGAGTAAATCCGTATTGCTTAATGGGTTATATATAGTGACAAAGTGCTTATATACTCGATTAATCCAAATAAATAAATAGATAAGTAAAACCACCCTCTATGGTGAACAAATAATAGTGTCAGTGACAAATTAGCTGGATAAATTGGTGAGTTTGGCACTCACCCTTTGTATCTCTTATAGGTAGAGTAAATGGATGTTGCCGTTCTCCAACAAAAAAGAGAGAGAGAGATGAATGGTCTGGGGGTCCTTTTATGCCTGTTAAGAGCCGGGCTGAGACTGCCTCCGCAAGATGTTCAATGATCTATGATGCTCAAACAGATAAAAGACCCCATTGGTGTAGTATACAATAGTCAAAATGAAAAGCAAGCGTGTATCACTCACAGTTTAGACCGATCACATTCAGTTCAAAACGCCGGGATACTTCCGCGTTCCACGGCTTCACTCTTCAAAATCGAAAGTGACGTATGACGTACGAGAACTCCTCCCTACGCGTTTCGTCATTCAGACGTCATCTGGAGTGGATTACCATAGCGCTGGTCATTTTTGTTTTTACAATTCTACTTCTTCTCCTCTTCATTTCTTTGTCAGGGTCCCCCAAGGTTCTGTTCTTGGACCTCTCCTATTCTCGATCTAAACCTCCTGCATGGGTCACATAATATCCTCCCATGGCTTCCAATACAATTTCTATGACACCCTATCTCTCTACCCCTCAGCTCACACCATCAGTCTTCTCACGTATCACTAATTTACTAACAGACATATCAGCCTGGATAAAAATGTATAGCAGCAATACCTGGTTGCCGATCGCCCGCTGCAGTTATACAGGCAAATCGCCGTAGCTGTACGTCGCTCTCGTACACGCAGCTAGGGGGAGAGCGCACACCGGCGACCGCATGCTCACGCCCCCACTCGTCAGCGGGGAAGCCAATGCATGGGGCAGGCTGCTCTGATTGCCGCTTAACTATCTACCCGTCCCAGCATGCCAAAATGTTAGGTGAAATCCTGGACTCTGAACTATCCTTTCGGCCCCACATCCAACCACTGTCCAAATCTTGCCACCTCAACCTCCGCAGCGTCTCCAAAATGCGCCCCTTCTAATTAATGACACCACAAAGCTCTTAGTTCACTCCCTGGTCATCTTGGCTCAACTACTGCAACTCTCTCCTCATTGGCTTACCTTTAAATACTCTAGTCTACCCCCCCCCTTCAGTCCATCATGAATGCTGCTGCCAGACTCATTCACCTTACCAACCACTCAGTGTCTGCTACTCCTCTCTGCCAATCCCTCCACTGGCTTCCACTCACCCAACAAATTCATTTCAAAATGCTTACAATAATTTACAAAGACATCCACAACTCTGCCCCCAGCTACATCACTAAACTAGTCTCAAAATACCAACCTAATCATTCTCTTCGTTCCTCCCAAGACCTCCTGCTTTCAAGCTCCCTGGTCACCTCCTCCCTTACTCGCCACCAGGACTTCTCCCGAGCCTCTTCCATCCTCTGGAACTCCCTACCCCAATCTGTCCAACTATCTCCTAATCTGTGCACATTTAGATGATCCCTACCCTTTTCTTCAGAGAGTCCTACCCTGCCCCCACCCAACTACTGTACTTTTATTTTTTTCCATCAGCTCATTCCCCCACAGGTCTTACCCTTTGTATCTCTTGACCTCCTCTTTTAGATTGTAAGCTCTAACAAGCAGGCCCCTCCTGTATTAAATTGTATTGTAATTGTACTGTCTGCCCTTATGTTGTAAAGCGCTGCATAAAGTGTTGGCGCTATATAAATCCTGAATAATAAAAATAATAATAATATTAATAATAGACATTAGTCTTGATGGTTTGTTTTTGTAGTTTATTGTATTATGTGCTTGTTCAATGACTCCAAGGACAGGAGGTGAGAAAGGAGGGAAGAAAGAGATAATTGTAAAAAGGAGGAGAGAGAAAGGAAAGAGAGATGGAGAAAGGGAAGAAAAAAGGATAGGGAAGGATGGCAGGAAGGAAGAAAGGAAGGAAGGAAGGAGATAGATAGATAGATAGATAGATAGATAGATAGATAGATAGATAGATAGATAGATAGATAGATAGATAGATAGACAGACAGACAGACAGACAGACAGACAGACAGACAGACAGACAGACAGACAGACAGACAGACAGACAGATAGACAGACAGATAGATAGATAGATAGATAGATAGATAGATAGATAGATAGATAGATAGATAGATAGATAGATAGATAGATAGATAGATAGATAGATAGATAGATAGATAGATAGATAGATAGATAGATAGATAGATAGATAGATAGACAGATAGATAGATAGACAAACATACAATTAGACAAGATATGGAGTTGCAGAGGTCCTACTAGGTGCACAATCAGACCTTTCAGGTGAGTTTAGTTATGTATCAAACACGTAGATAAGGTTAATAATTTGAAGATGTAAACTCGTGCGTCTGACCTCTCCATCCCCCCCGCCTGTGTCAGGTGACAGACCATCAATAAATAAGTTCTATAGTCGGTTGTTAGAGATCACAGGGACATCAATATGTTACAGATAAACCCACATCCCCGCTTTCATGTATTATCTCCTCCTGGTAATTGGAAGAGATTTGTTCTGACTTTTTAAACTTCCACCTTGTTGTTTCCAGACCAGAAATCAGAATCACAGATTTCTTATTCACGGTGAAGATAAAAGGGCTTTTACCAGAGAAGAGAAAAGACAGATATCCTATTATTTTCGTGCTTTATGAAAATGCTGCTCTTTTATAAAACAATGACACAACTTCAGCAAAACATCTAAAATATCTTTCACATTTGGAATTTAGAGATTACCTCTGATTACCTCTGAAGCCTTTTAGCAGTAGTGAATAAATTGAACACGCTGTTGATGGTTCCTGTGGCATCACTAAAAGTCCACCCTGGAGGTCCAGTGCTTAACCCTGTCTGCACACTAAAAACCCCATCCACTATTGATACTGGTTATTCATACCCCTATGCATGCTAAGGAAACAGCTTGGCATTGCAAAGTATGCCATGGTCTACTGATTCCCTAGCATTCATAGCACCAGATAGCAGCTAAGAAGAAATGGCTCAAGAGCCGAAGCTTTATACCATCTGTCTAGGATGCCAACTGGGACAAAACTCCCACCTAGCCTTATGGTAGGATCTTCCTAAATTGTGTTGCAAATGGTAGGATATCCAGTTCACTAAAAGCTATCAGTAATACAATCCACCAATGACTGGATAAATAAAAACAACAACAAAAAAGTAAATTCCAATGTGCTAGCTTAGTGGCAGCCACTGTAGAGGAGCTAGAAGTGACTCTACAGGGAAGACAAGAAGAGAGGCAGCGCCATCTAAGAGTAGCATTATGAGACTTTAATAGCCATAATAAATAAAAAAACTCACAAGATGATGGTATGTAAGCGCTCGTCAAAAGAATAAGAGTACCCACTGTGTATGACCGGATGGTCGGCAATCCTAGTCAGGGAGGCCGGATGAAGCTTTTGGCTGTGTGGATGGATAGCAACACTTCCTAGAGCTGGTTTGAGGATCCATGGGTGAGCCGACACCCCAGGTGTCACAAGCGATAGGCGTGGCATGGTATGGTTATGTGTAAGCGACTGGATTTTTCATGAAACGCGTCAACCAAATTCCTATCCTATGTCTTACCAGTCTTGTGTTGATATCTGTGATGAAGAATAAATTACTCCATTTTTGATTTGATTTATACCGGAGTGCAGTCATTACTTTTCTGTGATTCATAAAGGGGTACAGACATGCTCAGGCTCCATTTTGGATGGAGATGTCATCCAGACTGACCACCACTGAAGAGGACCTGGGTCTCAAGCCCAGCAACAATCAACCTACTACTGTAGATTTAGGCTGGCTGTACACACAAAGATTTCACTCATTCAGCTCATGGGATTAATGAGAGAAATCTTATACATTCTTCCATCCATGCCAAACAGCGTTGATTGGGGACTCTTCTCTGCCAGGCATTGTATTCAAGCTGCATTAACACTTGTAGCTGGGTGAATACCTTAACAGTAATAGGATGCAATTACTGTCTGGTTTACAATTTTCCAACCTGCTCCTTCAAACTTTCAATCGAAGTTTGTTGAGCCTGGTGGGTGGTACTAACAAGACCACCCACGGCTCCAATCACAACCATTTCCTGCTTGAATTTTAAGCTATGTATGGCCAGCCTAAAGGTGAAGTCTACCTTTTGCAAAAAAAAACAGCTTAAAAATAAATCATTGCATCCCGAATAATTAATAAAAAAAATGTACATTTATTTATTTATTTTGTATTGGAGCAGTGGATCACGGGTGCAAAGCTCTGGCTCCTGCAGGCTACTCCTCCTGCTGCAGGTCCATACCAAAATACAGGCCTTTAGTTTAAGGGGCTGGAGGAAGCATCCATGGACTACAGGTGGGGTGATATCACTGTACTCCTTCTTCATGCTACTACAAGTGGAATATTCCCATAAAACACGTTCCTGGAGATGACTTCAGGCCGGTGGGTGCTGTAGCAACTACCACCTGGGGACCAGTATTAACTTATGTCAAAGCATATATCATCGGCATACCATGGAGCTTTAAAATAGTGTCCAAAATCTTATCAAAGTGATAATATCACCGTGGTAAAATTGCAACATTTAGGGGCTACCCATTACCCCTTCATTAGGCATTATGTGATTAAGAAGTCCCGCATGGCCCTAAATTACTGTCGTGATAGGAGCACTTTAGTAGACTTTTGGATCCTAAAAGTCCTTCTGCAGCAGTGGCAGATGTGATTGGTAGTTTTTTTTCATTCACATTTGCCGTGTGACAGATACATGAACTGTATTCTGTAATTGGGGGGGGGGGGGGTTTATGAGGGTGAGACGCAATAAATATGGGTGTACATGAGACATGGCTAAAAAGGTGGACTTTTTTTTAAAGTGGAGTTCCACCCATTTTAGTCACTTTAGATGTATGTAATCCCCTTTAAAACGACTTTTAACAATGGAAAGTTTTTTTTTTTTTTTTTTTGCTAGTAAATACCTGATTTTCTGCTTTATTTATCCTCTTCTCACTTCCGGGTCCGGTCGGCGATTACGTCATTCGGCGATTCGCAGTGTGTGCTGGGATGTATCTCAGGGCATGAAATCTCGCATTATTACACAGGAGATGAGCTGTACTGCGTGTTCTGCCCCGCCTCCTCCCAGTGAGCTGTATGTATGTAGTGTATTGAGGCCGTGCTCCGCCCCGCCTCCGCCCCGCCTCCTCTCAGTGAGCTGTATGTATGTAGTGTATTGAGGCCGTGCTCCGCCCCGCCTTCTCTCAGTGAGCGAGGACTGAAAGCATTATATCCTCACTGAGAGGAGGCGGGGCGGAGCACAGCCTCAATACACTACATACATACAGCTCACTGAGAGGAGGCGGGGCAGAGCACGCAGTGCAGCTCATCTCCTGTGTAATAAAGCGAGATTTCATGCCATCCCAGCACACATTGCGAATCGCCGAATGACGTAATCGCCGGAAGTGAGAAGAGGATAAATAAAGCAGAAAATAAGGTATTTCCTAGCAACAAAAAAAAAACTTTCCACTGGTAAAAGTCGTTTTAAAGGGGATTACATACATCTATGTAATCCAATTTATTAAAAATGGGTGGAACTCCACTTTAAAGGTTATCATTGACTTACCCCCTGGGGATGCACTCCCAGGAAACCCTGGGCTCACAGAACAGTAACGCAGAGAGTGTCCCTGATAACATAATGTAAATTAATATTTGTATATAGATTATATTATAGAGGGTCTAAAATATTTCTAGTCATAGAGTCATCTCAAACGACTTACTACAAGAAGTAATATTAACAAGCATAGAACTACACTAATAATGTAGCAATAACATATCTGAAGAACGTATTTGTGAACAGTGGGGTACCTAATATGCTGTTATTTTTCTTCTTCTTATTGTCTCCTGACAAAAGCAGACTAAAGACTTTGCACCTGGGAAGACAGTTAAAGCGTGTATAATGAGACCCAGTTTAATTTGCCTGTTCCAGTAATGTACATGTGAACACAGGATCACCTTTTAGCTGCTGCCTTTGTACTGGTGTCTTGCATAGGGAGGTGTTTTCAACATAAACACATCTCTCTTTTTCTTATTGAACTTTGGCGCATGCTGTGTCGTTTGGGGATTTTGGCTTTTTCATCTCTGAACTCCGCGGCTTCTAATAAAGTGAACTGAAAGATGCTAAATTCAGATTTGCATTATAAATATTATACAAATATATATTTTTAAACCTTTTGTTGATCTTTCATATCAAAGCTCCTTCTCGCAGGCAGTCTCGGTGACATAAATGAAAAGGACTCAAAGAACTGAACTTGAAAAAAAAAAAGTCACAAAGAATGAAATGAATAATTTTTAATGTTTTAACTGCTGATGGTTTATTACTCCAATTTTGGTGTTTTTATGGCCATTTGGTGTTTTATGGTATAGTTTATTCCAGAGATGTTCAATACGGATTACGCATTATAAAGTATTTCTAAGTTCTCATATTGTTTAGATACGGATATCTGTAATCTCAGTTTTTTTTTTTAAATATTGGATGTTCAGGGAAGCTGATCAAGACTGTTGTGCACAAAACAGTGAAGTGAATACCTAGGAAAATGCAGGAGGGTTATGTGGTCTTCCTTCAAAGAGAGAAGATATCATCATCATCCCTGAATCCCAATAGCACAGGGCTCCTGATAAGGCTGAGTTCTCTGGAGTGTTGTGAACAAAAAAGTGAAGTAAATACCTAAAAAAAAAACAAATGCAGGAGGATGCTGTGGTCTTCCTCTGAAGAGAGAGGACCTCATTGTCCCTGAATCCCCAAGGCACAAGACTCCTCTCGTACTCTGGTCTCCCTGCCTGAAACCAGATAGACCTCATTGGGACCAGTCAAAGCCAATCTAAGTACTCTGTGAGGGCTCTTCCAAAGAAAGACTCCAGGTAGGGAGAAAGAAAAGAACCAAAAGCCACAGATCAACCCTACCCCCAGCATAAGGTAAGCCCCTGAAAAACCTGCACCATCTGTGGCCTGCAGGGTGCCAAGTGCTCCTAACGGGCTGGGTTCTCTGGAGTGTTGTGAACAAAAAAGTGAAGAAAATACCTAAAAACAAAATGCAGGAGGATGCTGTGGTCTTCCTCTGAAGAGAGAGGACCTCATTGTCCCTGAATCCCCAAGGCACAAGACTCCTCTCATACTCTGGTCTCCCTGCCTGAAACCAGATAGACCTCATTGGGACCAGTCAAAGCCAATCTACTAAGTACTCTGTGAGGGCTCTTCCAAAGAAAGACTCCAGGTAGGGGGAAAGAAAAAAACCAAAAGCTACAGATCAACCCTACCCCCAGCATAAGGTAAGCCCCTGAAAAACCTGCACCATCTGTGGCCTGCAGGGTGCCAAGTGCTCCTAACGGGCTGGGTTCTCTGGAGTGTTGTGAACAAAAAAGTGAAGAAAATACCTAAAAACAAAATGCAGGAGGATGCTGTGGTCTTCCTCTGAAAAGAGAGGACCTCATTGTCCCTGAATCCCCAAGGCACAAGAAGACTCCTCTCGTACTCTGGTCTCCCTGCCTGAAACCAGATAGACCTCATTGGGACCAGTCAAAGCCAATCTAAGTACTCTGTGAGGGCTCTTCCAAAGAAAGACTCCAGGTAGGGGGAAAGAAAAGAACCAAAAGCCACAGATCAACCCTACTCCCAGCATAAGGTAAGCCCCTGAAAAACTTGCACCATCTGTGGCCTGTAGGGTGCAAAGTGCTAAGACCTGAGGGGCGAAAAAAAAAATAGCTTCAAGCTGGCCTTAATGCCTGCCCAAGGAAGACACAGTGCAGAAAAAAAACCTGTATGTTGTGACCTTCAAAATGCCTGTGGCACTTCAAAATGCCATACAAGCACACAAGAAGCAATATTTTATTTACCTGATACCTCAGGTGAAATTTTAAATCAGGCGAGAACTACTACAACAACTCCTAAAATGGGAGTAAACAGGAGTAAGGTACTTCTTTTTTTCTCAGACTAATCGGCTCTGTTAAAGGATACGTTCACCTTTTGTAACATGTTACACCCATATTCAGGGTGTAACATGTTACACACGTACCACTCGCTGATCGCTGGTGCAATGCATTCCAGGCTCCTAAAACCAAAAATAGTGAATGCACGTTTTTTTTTTACTGCAAAAAAATGTGTACTTATTTATTATTTTTTAAGGTGAACTTACCCTTTAACCTCCTTAGCGGTATTCCCAAGTGTGGCTCGGGGTGAAATTTTAGTGCCAATAGTGGTAACCCCGAGCCACACTCGGGGTACCGCCAGGGAGCATCGCTGGATCCTGGAAGAGGTTACTTACCTTGTCCCCGGGATCCAGCGATGTGTCCCTGCAGCATACGGTGGCCGGATCTTCCGCCTGATGCTGTGAGCCCCGGCTTCTGTCTCCTGCGATGTGACACTCGCAGGGGGGTGGAACCGGCGACAAATTCAAATAGTAAAACACACTGATATATTGTAATCCTATTGGATTACATTACAAAATAAAATAAATTGACATTAGTTTGCCCCCCAGTGCCCTTTCCTGCAGTTTTACTGTACTTTATATATATATAGATATACACGTACAGTATATATATATATATATATATATATATATATATATACTGTTTCTGACACCGCAGCTGTGCGGTCACGTGATTCCCCCTGTGCTGGCCGGTCCCGATCTTTAGAGAGAAGCGGGAGGGGCCGAGAATCTCATGTGATATCATTCGGCCAGCAGAGGAAATCTCCGCCCCTCCTGCTTCTCTTCATAGATTAGGGCCAGCAAGCACAGGGAGATCACATGGCTGCACAGCTGCGGTGTCAGAAATGGTATTTAGCCTTTTAATTTCTAACAAACTCTTACACTTTCATAAATGGCAGCATATTTGCATGGGATACATTGATATGATACATTGATATGTGCAGCTGAATAATGGCGGGAGGGGCGGGGAGGAAACGCTCTCATGCTGACAGGAAGGGAGGGTGGGAAACTGTCCGAGGAGAGACGAGATCTGCAGATGATGAGGCACGTATGCTGACCACAGTAATCAGGGCTCAGCAGCCATGATTATCGTGGTCAGCAGACGCAGGGGGACATAGGAACTGACAGGATCAACCAGGTTTATTACTAGTTAGGAAGAGAACAATTGCACAGCACAAGCACTGTGCTGTTATAAATGCCTTAAAGTAACAGGATCTTAGTTTTTTTTTTTTAGGGTTACAAACACTTTACTATAAGAGGTGTGTCACTTCAAGAAGCAACTACCTGGAGCAAGGCCACCGTGCACAGATTAACTAAAGAGAGGTAACTGGTTCCATTTAAAAAATAAATGCCTGTCGTTGATGCCAAGAATTTTCTAGGGAGTACTAAAAAGAAATATAAGGGAGAAGAAAAGGCAAAGATAGGATGAAGTAAAGGAAAGGGGGAGGGAAAGAAAAAAAAAAGAGGGGGGGAGAGGGAAGAAAGTGGAAGGTTAGGGGAACACCCCCTTAGTCTAAATTACCAGTGTCACTTTCAAGGAGCTCTTTGAATTTGTCAATCCGTATTTGTGAGAGTGAGAAGGGCGAAAGAAGTAAAAGTAAGAGTCACCAGTGATTACTGCTAGTGGTCTAACCTGCGCAGTCGGGCCAGCCTGCACATCATTGCACAACATGTTGCACTGGGGAGCAGCTAATTATCTAGCAGCCTCCTGACTGAAAACCAGTTATCAGAGGTAGGGAACTGGGCCTGGTACATCCATTATGATACAGGTGCCCCAATAGCCTTCCCATTGGCCATAGGCTGGGGAAATGGCATAGACCCTACAGAACTGAAGACTCTATAGTTAATTTTCACCTCTCTATGCTATAAAGTTATACAGCTCAGCAGGGATGGGTGGATCCCAGTGTAGCACAGCAGGGATGGGTGGATCCCAGTGTAGCACAGCAGGAATGGGTGGATCCCAGTGTAGCACAGCAGGGTTGGGTGGATCCCAGTGTAGCACAGCAGGGTTGGGTGGATCCCAGTGTAGCACAGCAGGCCAGTGTAGCACAGCAGGGTTGGGTGGATCCCAGTGTAGCACAGCAGGGATGGGTGGATCCCAGTGTAGCACAGCAGGGTTGGGTGGATCCCAGTGTAGCACAGCAGGGTTGGGTGGATCCCAGTGTAGCACAGCAGGGTTGGGTGGACACCAAGTGAGTTTGTACTTTAAATCATTCTTTTTGCCATGAAAAAGTGTTCCTATCTATTTATTTTGAATGTGAATTTGTGGCTGGAGTTGCCCTTCAATACCTCCATAATACCGTTTCTGTCTTCTCCACTAATAATCTGTTGGATTGTTTTGCTTTCACAGCGATCCAATATAACTGTAAATTGTAACAACATAACTCATCCATGTTCTCTGAGCTTCCACTCTTTGAATTGTATTTTTAAGCCTTGTACTCTTGTTTCCCTTCTCTTCCCTTCAAGAAATGAACCCTTTAAGCAAACCACAATACTGTGGACGTCAGCCAGACCACCTGGGAATCAAACTAGGTTAAGTGTCTATCCCATAATTTAAAGGGAATAAATGTGAAATTGCTATCACATGCATTTTTTCTCTCCTTTGGCCCTTTTGCGCAATATGTGGCAATGCAAAAGTGAGCGATCGCTGCCAGGGCCCATAAAATGTAAAGCAAAGTTCTCACTCATGTTCTTGTCAGACACACTCTGAAATGTAGGAAAGGTCGGCGTCCTATATAATTTTTAATTTTTTTTTTTTGTGCTCAGTGTCTGCCTTGTGCATATGATTAATGCCTAACAATTTTGCACTGGCATATTGCTGTGACTCACCTTTAGCATAGAATCAGACTTAAGGGCAACAAAGCCTCTCTTTTAGGGCTAAGTGAAACTGAAGTTTTCATTTCCCTTAGGGTCCATGTACACGAGACGTTGTTAAAAGTCCCTTTGAATGCTGTAATTTTTAGGACGTTTGAAACGTCCATTCGGTCGCGTTTGTACCCGCGTTTAGCGGGCGTTTAGCGGGCGTTTGCAGGCGTTTGCGTTTAGAACCGTTCCTAGAGGTCAAAAAAATTATTCCCCTTTAAAATGGAAAAACGCGAACGCCAAACGCGGGTCATCGCGTTCGGTCGCGTTCGGACGCGTTCGGTCGCGTTTTTACATTTGAAACGCCGGGAAACACACGTTCGAACGCAAATAATTGCGTTCTAAAAAAAGTCCCTGAACGCAACTGCCTGCAAACGACCGCAAACGACCTGGTGTACATGGACAGATAAGATAAAATGTAGATGGGTTCAGGGGCTTCTAAAAAAAACGCCCAACTGCTCCTAAACGGCCATTTCCAGCATCCCGTGTACATGGAGCCTAAAACTTCATAAGAATTCAGGAGAATCTCAGGAACATTTTGCTATTTTGGCAAAATACAATGGAGTCAACAGTATGAAATTGATGGTGATTTTTGGTAATTGGGGAAACCTTTTCTTTCATATTTGATAGACTGGAAAAGAATTAGAAGAGCTGTCAGGTTTTTATTGCTGTCTGTGTCCCTTTTAGGAGATTCGCCCTCTCCATTTGTCCAGGTTCCCGATTTTACCGAAAGTGAAAGTGACAGAAAAAGCCCAAATTTTTAGTGGTCACCTGAAAAGGAATATAGGTGAAATTTTCCAAAGGGGACACCAGTTCTGGTGACTACCAGGGATTTCCTTTACTTTTGAGGGATTTACTCTCACTTCATGTTGTGGCTATGGGACAGGGAAATCTCCCCAAAGAGGCACTGATGGCAGTACCCAAATAAGGTTTATAGCCCGCCCACTTACTCTATCCAAAATGAAAAAAAAAAAGTTTTGGCTTCATTTCTACTCTTAGACCCCGTTCACACTGGGGCGATCCGACTTGCCGGGGCGACCTCACAGGTCGCGGCGCACAGCTCGCACCGCGACCTCGGAGCGGCCGGCACGGACTTCATAACATTGAAGTCAATGCAGGTTGCTCCAGGTCGCCCCAAAGAAGCTCCGGACCCTTTTTCTAAGTCGGAGCGACTTGTGTCGCTCCTATTAGAACGGGTCCACAGCTTCTCTATGGCAGGCGACCTACGGCGACCTGTCAGGCGACCAGGTCGCCTGACAGGTCGCCCCAGTGTGAACGGGGTCTAAATGGTTCCTGGGGGTTACTGAAGCACTGTAAAAACAGACAGTGGGAAAGGATTAAGGCGAAAGTACACAAGTATCAATCAAATACACAAAAAAAGGAAGAAAATACAAATGCATGAAACACTAAATGAAATAAACATAACTAGCTAAATATAATTCTCACCCACCAAAAATGCACCTTCCAAATAAAAACAATTTGATTTCTTTCTCATCCCCTTCTAGATTGTAAGTTCTAACGAGCAGGGCCCTCTAGATCCTCCTGTATTGAATTGTATTGTAACTGTATTGTCTTCCCTTATATTGTAAAGCGCTGCACAAACTGTCGGCGCTATATAAATCCTGTATAATAATATAATAATCCATTGATCGACACAGGAAGTCTTTGATCTTTAGGTTATACTGCTGCCTACGGGAGGGTTGCACACTGGAAAACAAAAATATTGTAAGCCAGACCAGGATAGCCCTTCCCAATACTATCATGCCATTTTATTTGGCCAATGTTCTAGGAGGACAGATTTTTTCTTTTTTTTTCTTTTTTTAAACTGATTTTCAAGACTAGTACTTGCTTCTTATATATATATTTTTTTTTAATATGATGTGGTAACTTTAAAAACAGAACAGTAACTTCCTTTTTATGCAACCTTCTCTTTTTTTTTTTTTTTTTTTTTTCAAAACATTTTATTGAGAAAAAGAAGCAGTACAAGAAAAACAATTTTTACCCTATGCAAGTATACAGGCATGAACAGGAAATAACAGCAAACGAACAATGTCATTTGGAGACAACCCCACCATCACATATAGGTACATGAAGGTCGAGAGGAGCAAGGACCAACCAAGGGCAATGTGAACCCCAATGTATACAGAGTGGTCAGGGTGTGACGTGTATCTCATGTAGAGCATGTATAAACTTGGGAGGTATCCTAAAATGAAGGGGGGCAGTCCGATATTCTGGGGTTCTAGAACGGGAAGGAACCCTAACTGCAAGGAGGGACAGGGATACCATAAATGCCCAACGAGCCCTACATCGGGACAAACTAAACAAGAGGGGCATGACCTAGCTCGTGCCAATGCTCTGGGCACAATCGGCCCATGTACGGCGAGGGAGGGGTGTCTGAAAAAGGGAGAGATATCCTGAGTAAGGTGATTGAGGTAGTATACTTGCTTCTTCATTTGTTCTTCAATCAAAACTCTTCTCTTCAATGCTGCTAAAGCTGGTCTCTCCTGCAGCTATCTAGCATGACTGTCTTCAACTTTTGGATAGCCACATCTAGATAACACAGGATAGAATAACACCAGGATAGCTTGAAAGTGACTTTCGGGAACTGAGTTCCGCATAAAGAGTTTTCCAGACCCTTTTCTGATAACAATTTAGCAGCTGAGTGCTTTCCAGGTATAGAGCTGCTGGCATTGCCTCTACAGAAGGCCAGATGGGCAGGGAACTGCTTCCTACCTGCGAGCCTTTTCCCCTTTTCACAGTGACTTTACCAAGGAAGGAGTTAACATGGGACTAAACGCTGACATCATACCAGGGATGCCTTCCCCTTCTTGCAGATAGATGGAACTAGAGCTTGGCAAGACTGGATTCTTTCTTGTATTTTGGTTAAGTATGTAAGTCTTTTACCTTTGTCTATGTACCTCATCCCGTTTGTCCCTTATTACACTTTAGGGCCAAACTTTGGCTCTCTCTGTGTTTTCTGTAGTTGCTGTTTGGCAGTGGCGTAGTGTGGGGGGTGCTGGGGGGGCCAGCCGCACCGGGCGCAAAATCTGGGGGGGGGGGGCGCATCCCATGCCAGTGTCACTTAAACAGTCATAAAAAAAATGTTCCCGGCTGGGCCGACGTGCTCCTGAGGCGCCTTCGATTTCAAAATGGCGCCGCCCGGCGCCAACATATCACTGCGCATGCGCCGCTTCAGCATGGGAAAGGCTGTACACGTTCGGCTATTCCTGGTTTGTGTAATTGTCAGTATAGTAATTAGGTAGGTCAGTGTAGTGGTCAGTGTAATAGTCAGGTAGGTCTCTGTAGTGGTCAGGTAGGTCTGTGTAGTGGTCAGGTAGGTCAGTGTAGGTGTCAGTATAGTAATTAGGTAGGTCAGTGTAGTGGTCAGTGTAATAGTCAGGTAGGTCTCTGTAGTGGTCAGGTAGGTCTGTGTAGTGGTCAGGTAGGTCAGTGTAGGTGTCAGTATAGTAATTCGGTAGGTTAGTGTAGTGGTCAGTGTAATAGTCAGGTAGGTCTCTGTAGTGGTCAGGTAGGTCTGTGTAGTGGTCAGGTAGGTCAGTGTAGGTGTCAGTATAGTAATTAGGTAGGTCAGTGTAGTGGTCAGTGTAATAGTCAGGTAGGTTTCTGTAGTGGTCAGGTAGGTCTGTGTAGTGGTCAGGTAGGTCAGTGTAGGTGTCAGTATAGTAATTAGGTAGGTTAGTGTAGAAATCAGGTAGGTCTGTGTAGTGGTCAGTGTAATTGTCAGGTAGGTTTGTGTAGTGGTCAGGTAGGTCAGTGTAGTGGTCAGGTAGGTCAGTGTAGGTGTCAGTACAGAAATTAGGTGGGTCAGTGTAGTGATCAGGTTGGTTAGTGCAGGAATAAGGTAGGTCAGTGTAGGAATAAGATAGGTCAGTGTAAGTGTAAGTGTCTGTGTAGTGGTCAGGTAGGTTTGTGTAGTGGTCAGGTAGGTCTGTGTAGGTCTCAGTATAGTAATCAGGTAGGTCAGTGTAGGAATAAGGTAGGTCAGTGTAGGTGTCTGTATAGTAGTCAGGTAGGTCTGTGTAGGTGTCAGTATAGTAATCAGGTAGGTCAGTGTAGATATAAGGTAGGTCTGTGTAGTGGTCAGCTAGGTCAGTGTAGGTGTTAGTGAAGGTGTCAGTGTAGTGGTCTAGTAGATTTCTGTAGGGGGCGCAAATTACTTACCTTGCCCCAGGCGCTGACAACCTACGCTACGCCACTGCTGTTTGGAGTCCTTGGAGAACATTTTGCTTTACCTCACCCTCAAGTGGTGAATCATTGCTTCTGTGAGGTGGATCTCTGACCTCACAGCCCTTCCATGCATGAAATCTTAATGCTGTTTGGGCTTGTAATTGGATCAGCTGGGTTGTAATAGTCCTGTAATTTGCAAAGTAGTACTTCCATAGATGAGACTTATTTTTACAGCACATCTCATTGATTAGATTTGGATCTGGAGAATTTGGAGGCCAAGTCAACACTCCACGCTTGTGTTTCTTAGCCACGCATTTTTTTGCTTTTCAGCACTGCGCTAATTTAACTGACAATTGCATCATCATATAACACTGTTCACAAATGAAATTTATATCATTTTTTTCACAAACATAGAGCTTTCTTTTGGTGGTACTTGATCACCGCTGGATTTTTTATTTTTTGTTATATAAATGAAAAAAGACTGAACATTTTGAAAAAAAATTCTACTTTCTGTATAAAACATATCCAATAAAATCTAATTTCTATATAAATGTAGGCCAATTTCAATTCTGCCACATGTCTTTGGTAAAAAAAAAAAAAAACCCAATGCGTGTATATTAATTGGTTTGGGGGAAAGTTATAGAATCTACAAACTATGGTGTATATTGTACAGTATATTTGAAAATGGATCTATCCTGATGTACTGGGGGCCTAACTAATTTCCTGAGGACCTAAAATGTCAGGACAGTGCAAATTCCCCCAAATGACCCCTTTTTGGAAAATAGACATTTAATAAGAGGTATGACAAGTTTTTTAAAGTTGTAATTTTTTTGTTACAATGTTTTGGAAAATGAAGAAATTACTGTAAATGAAATGTTTTTTTTTTTTCCACATCTTTTTTTTTTTTAAATACTGTCACCAGCCCAGTATAGCATCATCATATGACTGGTGTGGCAGTGTTTCGGAATACTGACTGGTGACAGCATGTTCAAATTTTAACCTTTATTCCTTTTTTTTTTTTAACATCTGTCATCAGAGCAGTTCAGTGTCATCATAGTGACATTTTTTTTACACACTATTATTGTTTATGCAGTGAAGATCACTATATAAGCAATATATTTAGCTGTCATAAATTACCTTTAATGAACAGCTTGCCTTTGATTGTGATTAGCTACAGCCAATCACATGGTACAGGTAGCCAGGTACCATTCATGACAAGTTGTTTACATTATTATGATGGGATCACTATGACCAATCATAGCGTTCACGATACCCAGTTACCAATTACTGGAAACTGTAATCCGCAGTCACAAGAGGGACACGCTGCGCACTCCTAACCCAGAGCAGGCACAATGACATACACTTATCAATAATATAGTATAATTACTGTGGCGGGTCGGCAAATGGTTAAACTAATGGTTAATTCATCAGACCAGGCCAGCTTTCTCTTTTGGCTTGATGCTCATGCGCCCATTGTGGGTGCTTTGGGCTGTGGACATGGGTTAGCATGGGCACCCTGGCCAGTCTGAGACTACATAACCCCACATACAACAAACTGTGATGTACTGTCTGTTCTGACACCTTTTCAGAAATTTGAGCTACAGTAGCTCTTCCATTGGATCGGACCCAGCCTTCGCTCCACACATACATCAATGAGCCGTGGCTGCCCATGACCCTGTTCACCAGTTTTCCTCCCTTGGACCACTTATGGTAGGTCCTGGCCACCGCAGACTGGGAACATCCCACAAGAGCTGAAGATGTTCTGACCATCATAATTTGGCCCTTGTCAAAGTCACCCAAACCCTTATGCTTGCCCATTTTCAGCTTCGGTGACAACATGTTTACCTGCTTCCTAATATGTCCCACTCTCTTTCAGATGCCATTGTAATGAGATAATCAATCTGGGAGGTCTTATGTTTCTGGGAAGATCTCTTGTTGCTGATGATCTTTTGTTTCTGGGGGGCCAATTGTTGCTGGGAGAGATCTACTGTTGATAGAGAGTCTATTGATGCTGATGGTGGATCTGTTGTTTTTGTCAGGGGTCTATTGTTGCTAGGGTGGTATTTTGTTGCAGGGGTCCATTGTTGCTGGGGGAGTGTCTATTGTTGCTGGCTGCAGGGGATATATTTTACTCCTTTTCCTGTTATCATTAACAAATACCATGCAATTTACTTAGCACCACAAAATTATACTTTGTTTTGTATTCTGTAGAAGTGGCGGTACTATGAGGTGGGTAAGGGTGGAGACCAGGGTTGACTCAAAAGGGGAAGTATCTGCACTTATTCTCTGAAAAAAAAAGCCCTGCATAGATAGATAGATAGATAGATAGATAGATAGATAGATAGATAGATAGATAGATAGATAGATAGATAGATAGATAGATAGATAGATAGATAGATAGATAGATAGATAGATAGATAGATAGATAGATAGATAGATAGATAGATAGATAGATAGATAGATGCAAAACCTTGGCTATTGTTATCTGCATACCTTGCTTTGTAGCCAGACCAGTACCAGGAAAGGTTAAAGGACCTTAACATGTATAGCTTGGAAGAAAGAAGAGACAGAGGGGATATGATAGAAACTTTTAAATACATAAAGGGAATCAACTCGGTAAAGGAGGAGAGCATATTTAAAAGAAGAAAAACTACCACAAGAGGACACAGTTTTAAATTAGAGGGGCAAAGGTTTAAAAGTAATATGAGGAAGTATTACTTTACTGAGAGAGTAGTGGATGCATGGAATAACCTTCCTGCAGAAGTGGTAGCTGCAAATACAGTGAAGGAGTTTAAGCATGCATGGGATAGGCATAAGGCTATCCTTCATATAAGATAGGGCCAGGGACTATTCATAGGATTCAGATATATTGGGCAGACTAGATGGGCCAAATGGTTCTTATCTGCCGACACATTCTATGTTTCTATGTTTCTATGTCCCAAGTGTTGATGGGCTCATACCAGATTCCTGGTTTCCTTTGGTTATATTTATACCCTTGCTCCATTAGGGAAATGAAAAGAAACTCCCAATGTAAGTCTGATCTTAAAATTCAGAAGTACTATAACAGATCAGAATAACAACAGGTAGAGTATGAGTGTCCAACCCATGGCCCGCAGAGCCCTCTGATGTGGCCCACGACCTCCTGCTCTGGGAAGGTAGGTCGGCAAGTCCAGATCGCCATCCCACAGCATCAGATTTGTAGATGGAGCCGGTGGTAGAGCAAACGGCTGCAGAGGGAGCAAGAGCCAAATAAGCCGATGCTTCCTCTATAGCGCCGGCTCCTGTCCCAGACAGATTGATACCAAAAGCACTCTCCCAGGGAAGACTACAGCCGGCAATGCCAGCAGATTTGCAAAGAAGTGATTCCTGCAGATCAGAAAGTGGAAGATTAAATGAATTGTCAGTGTATATGTCAATCACAGTTTAGCAATGGCCATATAATTAATGTTATCAGTTCTGCAATGGTTATTAGCCTGCTTTTAAACTGATCGGCAGTGGACCTGTGTATTACCTGCACTGAGCTATAGGCCACTTTCACACGGGCTTTCTGATCAGGTCCACCTGTCAGTTTTTTAGGCGGACCTGATCGGATCCTTCATTCATCCCTATGGGGCAGTGGATGTCAGTGGCGACATGCTCGCTGACACCCGCTGCTACCCGATCCAATCCTGTTCGTGAAATCTAGATGGATGGTAGCCCTATTTTCCATCTGTCTGATAGATCGGATGGGATCGGAAGAAAACAGACAGGTGGTCTGTTTTCATCTGATCTCCCCATAGAGGAGAGCGGGGCTCTGACAGGTCTGTCTCAGCACAGTGAGCGGAGACGGACCTGTCATCCATCTGCTCAGTGCGGATCAGTGGATTGATCCCCCGCTGACCAAAGCAGAGTCCGCCGGGTGGAACGTCATGTAAATGGACCCTTACTTTTCTATTATATCCTGTGGGTTTGGTGCGCTTTCAGAAACTGCACCTCAGCTGCAAGATATCATAGAAGTCTATGGCAAAGAGCAGCTAACCTGTAGGAAAGCCACAGGTGCTCTACGCTGCACCCGCGGTGCAGGTAAACCACTGGGCATCAGTCTGAAAGCAGCATTATAGGGGGCTCAGGACAGTAACGGCTCATTTGCATTTGCAATTTTGGGGGGGGCGGAGCATGGTAAAGCCCCATAGTCCATTGTGGCCCGCAACCGGTTACCATATCACTTAAGTGGCCCTTGCTCTTCAAAAGGTTGAACACCCCTAAGGTAGAGTAATGAATGAAATAGTTTTGAGACTTTGAAGCATTACATATGAGAACTATAAAGTGTTTCCAATGTTGTAATTATACCTGGAATTTTTATTCTCTGTACACATTGCATTCCAAAAATGACAAAAATGAAAGTATGGGGTCTGATTTTACCCAATAACAGACGTTTTACCCAGACCTGTTTTAGTAATTGTAGTATTAAATTAACATCCATGCCGTTGATATCCTCTACACTGACGGCTGGCAAGGCATCCTGACCTGTTACAGCATTTTGTCTATCTTACAGTGTTCAATTGAAGCGTAAATTGCCTCTGCTGGAACAGGATGGAGTGGCCAAGTAGCGGTGGGACATGAAGCAGCCTGAGAGACGGCCCAGCAGATGTCAACAGCACAGCCTGGGGACACTGAAGCAGATGGTGTCAGAGGCGATGGAGAAATAAGATGAATGAGAGCTTGCATGTTAAGATAAAATGTGAATTTCTATGTACAAAAATTAAGAATTAACCTGCATTAGATCTATACATCCTAATATTATAAACTCTGAGCGGTACCTCTACAGGAAAATGCATGTTATTTTGGTGACATGTTCCCTTGTTAAAACAAAATGTGAATAAATTTCTTCAGATCCTCTACACATTTAAACAAAATGGGGCCTATTGCTCTTTAAAAGTGTATTTCACCGCCCCCCCATGTAATAAAAAAAATGTATATATTGCAGCTTATCAGTCATTAGATGTGGTAGCTGCATTTGTTTTCTTGATTCAGACTTTAAAACCCTTTATTATTATCTGCCAATAACACTCCATGTCCTAGGGTGACAATGAATACACATTGTATATCAATAGAGGAGCAGCGATGTCACCATAGAACAGGAATTGTGTTAGAACTACCCTCTTCCTTATCTCCATAAAAAAGGTGCGAGGTGTTCTGTAGTTCAACTGAGCAAGGTTGATAAGACTTTTTGAAATAACACAGATTAATAGGACAGCACAGGATTTTTTGGCTAGGTGATACAGATACAGTATAACATAAATGCTTTCGATTGTATATTTAACAGACCAAAAGGAATCAAAATGGAGAGGTTCATTGCTAGCGTTTACATACACTTTAGGGACCGTTTCCAGCTTAATGTACAGTAGTTCTCAGCAATGAAAAACATGAACATGAAGGCTTCTATATTGTAAGTTATGCAGAACTAAAAACTAGGCAAACCTTGTAGTTTATAGTAGCATGGACCAGAAGGAACTCATCAGATCTCCACTAAAACTAATGTGAAACGCAGTATTGATTTCAGAAAACAGATGGTATTTACATGTCATCGCAACTATCACATATCCAAAAAAAAAAAAGAGTGTATGCTACATGTAAGGTTAGCGGACATAGCCAGTTAGGGTATTCCTTTATACCCATATGGCCACCTGAGCATACAGAACATTGTTATATAATACAGATGCATCCTGAAACTGAACTCCAGACCAACAGCTAAATCACAGTATATATATATACACATATATATATACATATATATATATATATATATATATATATATATATATATACACACACACACACATATATAATGTATAAAAATGATTACTGTATTATAAAAATACATATTTGATATATATATATATATATATATATATATATATATATATATATATATATATATATATATATATATATATATATATATATATATATATATATATATATATATATATAAAATATCTATATACATATACAGTCGGGTCCATAAATATTGGGACATCAACACAATTCTAATCTTTTTGACTCTATACACCACCACAATGGATTTGAAACAAAACAGACAAGATGTGCTTTAACTGCAGACTTTCAGCTTTAATTTGAGGGTATTTACATCCAAATCAGGTGAACAGTGTAGGATTTACAACAGTTTGTATATGTGCCTCCCACTTTTTAAGGGACCAAAAGTAATGGGACAAATTAACAATCATAAATCAAACTTTCACTTTTTAATACTTGGTTGCAAATCCTTTGCAGTCAATTACAGCCTGAAGTCTGGAATGCATAGACATCACCAGATGCTGGGTTTCATCCCTGGTGATGCTCTGCCAGGCCTCTACTGCAACTGTCTTCAGTTCCTGCTTGTTCTTGGGGCATTTTCCCTTCAGTTTGTCTTCAGCAATTGAAATGCATGCTCAATCGGGTTCAGGTCAGGTGATTGCCTTGGCCATTGCATAACATTCCACTTCTTTCCCTTAAAAAACTCTTTGGTTGCTTTCGCAGTATGCTTCGGGTCATTGTCCATCTGCACTGTGAAGCGCCGTCCAATGAGTTCTGAAGCATTTGGCTGAATATGAGCAGATAATATTGCCTGAAACACTTCAGAATTCATCCTGCTGCTTTTGTCAGCAGTCACATCATCAATAAATACAAGAGAACCAGTTCCATTGGCAGCCATACATGCCCACGCCAGGGGCGCAACTACAGGGGTTGCAGGGGTTGCAATCGCTACCGGGCCCCATGCTCCAGGGGGCCCGGTAGCAAACCAGTGGGTGAACTTCCAGGATCGCAAAGGTCACACTTGCAACCGGACCCTGGCATTGCACCACTGTGGGGAGGCCCCAAGATTGCAGGAAGGGGGCCCACTGCAGAACTTGTGAAAGAATCCTGCTGCGGGACCGTAATAAAAGGCCATGCAACGAGTGTAAAGAGCCCCAGGATTAGTGGGAAGAGCCCTGGGCTTGAAGGTAAGGGCCCCGGCCAGGGGTCTGGGGGGCCCTTCATGGTTTCTTGCATCAGGGCCCCGAAGGTTCTAGTTACGCCTCTGGCCCACGCCATGACACTACCACCACCGTGCTTCACTGATGAGGTGGTATGCTTTGGATCATGAGCAGATCCTTTCCTTCTCCATACTCTTCTCTTCCCATCACTCTGGTACAAGTTGATCTTGGTCTCATCTGTCCATAGGATGTTGTTCCAGAACTGTGAAGGCTTTTTTAGATGTTGTTTGACAAACTCTAATCTGGCCTTCCTGTTTTTGAGGCTCACCAATGATTTACATCTTGTGGTGAACCCTCTGTATTCACTCTGGTGAAGTCTTCTCTTGATTGTTGACTTTGACACACATACACCTACCTCCTGGAGAGTGTTCTTGATCTGGCCAACTGTTGTGAAGGGTGTTTTCTTCACCAGGGAAAGAATTCTTTGGTCACCCACCAAAGTTGTTTTCCTTGGTCTTCCGGGTCTTTTGGTGTTGCTGAGCTCACCGGTGTGTTCTTTATTTTTAAGGATGTTCCAAACAGTTGATTTGGCCACACCTAATGTTTTTGCTATCTCTCTGATGGGTTTGTTTTGTTTTTTCAGCCTAATGATGGCTTGCTTCACTGATAGTGACAGCTCTTTGGATCTCATATTGAGAGTTGACAGCAACAGATTCCAAATGCAAATAGCACACTTGAAATGAACTCTGGACCTTTTATCTACTCCTTGTAAATGGGATAAAGAGGGAATCACACACACCTGACCATGAAACAGCTGAGCAGTCAATTGTCCCATTACTTTTGGTCCCTTAAAAAGTGGGAGGCACATATACAAACTGTTGTAATTCCTACACCTTTCACCTGATTTGGATGTAAAATTAAAGCTGAAAGTCTGCAGTTAAAGCACATCTTGTTTGTTTCATTTCAAATCCATTGTGGTGGTGTATAGAGCCAAAAAACTGAGAATTGTTGCGATGTCCCAATATTTATGGACCTGACTGTATATATATATATATATACACATTTAAAAAAAAAATATATATATATATATATTTATTTATTTAAATATATATATATATATATATATATATATATATATATATATATATATATATATACATACATACATAGGAGCTGTCCAATCTGCCAAAGCATTTGTATTTTTTTGTCCTCCCTGTTCTTAGATTTACAAAACCCTCTTATACAGCACAGCCAAGTGGATGCCCACATTTACAGTTAAAGTTGTTCTAGATGCAGAAAGTGTATTACCTTAATGCATCTGTGCATTAAGGTTAAAAAAAACCTTCTGAGTGCATCTCTACCTTACCCCCTTCCACCCCCAGCCCCCCTTATATTTACCAACAGCAGCGGCTCTCTTCCTCCTCACAGGCTCAGAAACAGCAGCAAGAGCCACTGGCTCCTATTGCTGTCAATCACAGCCAACGGGGAGGGAGCAAGGGGTCTATGGACACCTTGAGCTGACTCAGGAGTGAGCCCGCAGGAGTCCCCCTATAGCAAGCAGCTTGCTATGATGGGCACTAGGCAGGGGGAGGAGCCCACGAACTACAACAGAGCACCTGGGAAGAGAAAGATCGGGGCTGCTCTGTGTAATACCAATGCACAGAGCAGGTAAGTATAACATGTTTTTTTTTTTTTTTTTAAACAAAGATACAGGTTTACAATCAAGTTCAGGAATAAAGTGGTGTCCTCTCTCTGTCCCCAACTTGCTGATTGGACAGGGAAAGAGCATCAGTGAACTGAAGATGTATTCCCACTGCTTACTATGCTCCCTATCAACATGTTCCTTTTCAACATATTTGCATGCAGCACAGCTATTGGCTCCTAGTCATGCCCCTCACTTACCCAGTCTGTGTGCTGCTGTACACTGGAGTGCAGGGGGCTAAAATATTATAAAAATTAAAGCATTTACACTCCTTTTTTCTATAGTGTTATTATCAGAGGAAATTGGCTATCAACTTGTTGCTTTGTCCTAAATGTGCAAAAGGACAATGACATCAACAGTGACTGCAGTGAAATATAAATGTGAGAATTTCAGCGTTCCTTCTGAATTACTGTAGAAGAGAAAGGAGTGTGTCCCTATACTAATGTTGTAATATAATTATGTTGTAATCTTCAGGCTGAGACCCCAAACACAACATTCAGGCCCCAGGCATCTACTTAGGGTGCCCTGTAGCTACTTCCTCTATATATCCGTTTTAACACAAAGCTTGTATTTTCTCTACAAGTTTGTGTGGCCTTGTTTAGGGTGCTCAGTTCTCCTTTCACAAAACAAAAAACCTTATTGTTAGGGTAACAAACTTTCATCCAAATTGGTCCTAGTATGGTTGATTTGTAAAATTGTAAGCTCCTTCTGCAGGAGTGCTTCTTGGATGAATATAATGTTTGTGTAATGCAATACAAGGCGTGTTGGCACTATATAAATCATAAATGATAACCTTCTGCAATGTCACATAATAAAGTTTAATTTTAATAAGTTCCTCAATGTTTCGAAAGCTTCCTTGGCAATGGCATTCAGTTAGCCATAAAAGTAAAAATGCCTTTGCCTTTTTTCGACATTCATCTCTTAATTGTTCCTGGCTACAACATTACAACATTCTTTTTTGCATCTTTGCAAATCCTAGTTATGGCCACAGATAATTGGCCTGTAATTGAGAACATTTGTCATTCTTGGTATTTAAGTCAGGAACTGTTGATCCAGGGGTCTACACTGACAGTATCAATCAATGACGAATTTTAAGCTTTCAAGAGTTCATCAATAATTAACAGGAATCATCTTGATGCCACCTGGATATTTCAGGGGCCAGAACTCTTTTCCCTGTCCCTGGGGGCTTCCAGATTTCTGGTTACAAGGTGAAATTTCATACTGGTTCTTTAATGGAAAACACGATTAAAGATTAGACTTAGGTTACAATTATGTAATAGTGACAATTCCACCCCCTCCTGTCCCTGACTTATCTATAGGTGGTAGTTTGGCGGCTTGTTCTTCAAGATGTTATTACATGTAGCTATGTATTTGTAGCAGTTGTGAAAGACAGATGAAAATTAGTAAGTGAAATGAAAAGCAAACCTAAAACATATTTTGCCTTGTGTAAAATAAAAATAAAAGTGTAGCACCCTCCTAGGTAGGTGCAAGAGAGAGAGAGAGTATCGTTTTGGGTCCTTTCTGCTTACCAGAAGGATTGCCAGGTAAATCTATATTGTTCTCTGCCTACCAGAGAGCAGGATCTGCAAGTGAGGCCTGCTCATTGTGCTCAGGTGCAGCTCTGTTTGTCTGAAGTGTTTCACACTGGTCCAATAGGGAGGCATATTGGACAGTGGGAGGAAACCTGACAAATAAGTGCACAGGCATTTAGTACAGCCCTGGTGATTGGCAGAGGAAAGTGCCTCAGTGCATGCTGGGATACTGTATAAATACCAAGAGCACAATGTGCGCTTTGAGCTGGAGAGCGAAGTCCCAGAGGGAGGGGGCGGATGCCTCTTCCTCTGTAGAAGTTGCCATGCGGCCCCAGGTGGTTGACCTGAGGACCTAAAGAGCTAGAGAGGAACTAAACCTGGAGGCCCTGTAGAGCTGACTGGAAGGGAGACACTGGAACAATCTGATTCTGCATACAGTGAGTACAGATCTGTTCATACAGTGAGTACATCCCTGCAGCTAGAAGAGACAGTGGACGGGTGTCAGTAAAGAGAAAGCTAGAGAGTGTCCTAAAGATAATGTAGTTTATCAAGTTTGTTGCTGGAAAGAAAGCAAGAAGACTTAACCCTTGCCATACACGTGGTAGTATGGTTAAAGCAGTGTAACTGCTTCCAAAAGGAACCTGGTGAGGCCGAGTGAGAGTTGTCTTTTTCAACTGTAAATAGTTCAAGTTGGAGTAACCCACTATTCCCTTTTTTCATCCAAGTTCCAAAAATCAAAACCCCTGGACTGTTTATTAAGTAACGTGCCATTGGGAGTAAGGGTGAATGTGTAAACTGTTCCTAAGTGACTGTCTGCAGATAATCAGAGGAGGCCCAAGAAGTCATCACACAGCAAGCCCTACGGGGTCAGTGATACATAAGTATGAAAATGGTATGTATAAGGATAAGTACATTCTTGGACAATCAATTTAAGCTTTGACACATTTCACGATAATTGGATTAGGGTAATTGAGTTATATGTGTGTCTATAAATGCTGGGGTATGTGCCTAACATTCATTAGAATTTGAAAGTTACTTGTATGAGTTGCAAAGCTTTTTTAACATTACAGAACAAGTCCAGCTGAATACGACCAACTACCAGTCATACCATGACCCAGATACAAGAGAACCTTCAGAGATATAAGGTAGGGATAAGCAGGCTGGTTTAGAAAAGCTTGTCCTGAAATAGACTATTTCTTGAATGGCAGATGTCCACCGATATTGGCAGATATGCCAGTAAGCTCAGCCTAGATGAAGTGCCCCCCCCCCCCCCCAAATGTCAGCCTGAAGTTCAAAGAATAGATTTAGTGACGTCAATGTAAGAAGGCCTACAAGAGTTTGGATCCCCTGACAGCAGCCAATATGCCGAAAAAACATCAGACTTTATTTTTCACACAAAGCTGGGACAAACAACTGAGTGGCCCACCTGCCATAATAGAGCTAGAGCTTGCCCAGTGCTGAGGTCTACTTGACACTTCTTTTTCTCTGGAGTTGGGATCCTGGTGATAAAGAGTTTATGAGAAATGAAACTGCCCCATCAAGTTTTCTTTCCCTGACCCTCATGAACTTTAAAGGGGTCCACTGAGCCAGCGTTTTAAATGTAAGCGGAGACTAAAACTAAAAAGTAAAGTAAAAAAAAAAAAGGCTGCCAGTAAAAACCTTAAAGTGGTCTAACCAGGCCTGGTCTAACTTCAAAAAGTCTCTGTCCTATAACTCGGTTATGTCCTCCTCCTAAAAGATGTAAATTAAAAATTCAAATCGTTCTTCTGGATCTATACTGATGCTGTACCCCGGGGGGAGGGAGGTCCCTGCTTTTCCCCCCTCACCACCCCCCTTACTTTCTCTCTTTCTTTTCTCTCTTTTTCCCTACATATGCTACTCCCGCTGTCACACCTGAATCCCTTCCCTTGTCTGAATGAAGGAGTTCCTGTAAAGGATGGATCCCAACAATATTCTGCATTTTGATTCACATACCTTGTCCCATTCAAACTAAACTGGCCAAATCTCATTACTTGTCTGAAAGCTTTGTAACTGTTGACTATATTATGATATGTTTTACTCTATATTGATACCTTACTTTGCTACTTATGGTATCCACGATTCAGCTACTTTTGCACTAAGTTTGACCAACAGTTTATTCCTCTATGTAAGCAAAAGATTGATTTAGAATTGGATCCTTGGGCCCAACAACTGATACCTTGATGTGCCCTCTGTTATGTTTGGCCCTCCTTTAATTTTTGCTCTGGTCTCCTTACCACCTTCCAGGGATGTGACAGCCGGTGATAACACTTCAGGTGTGCCCAATTTCTCTTCTGTTTCTTGTTAACCTGTACTGCCAAATTATTTTTTGTAAAATTCTCTTTTATTGTGTTATATTACGCTTAACTTGTACTGTTCAATTTTCACGAAAATAAAAACTTTAATGGAAAAAAAAAAAAAAAACCTTAAAGTGGGATTAAACTCCCATGGATGATTTTTAGGCTTTTAGGCTTGATTGTAAGGCTTACCTATAGGTACAGTAAAAAGCTCCTAAACGTGCACAGTATGCCGTTCCTTCAGAGCGCATGTGCCGGTGACATCACCGGCGCATGCGCTCTGAAAGAACAGCATACCATACCGTTCCTTCAAAGCCCTGTGCCGTGAACAGCAGCTCCTGCACACATGGAGTGACAACATTGTGGCTCGTCTAATCAAAGGAGCCCACCAACCCAGAGGGAAGACCAGATGAAGATGAAAGCCCTGTCAGTGGTATTGGCGCGCCACTGGAGGGCCTCATTTCTAGCACATTATAACTTTGCTTTACAGGCTAAAAAAAAAAAAAAATTAAGGAGTGGTTTACTACCACTTTAAAAACACATTCCCCCGACCACCACAAACAAAACCGAAAAAAAAAAATAAAATGTACGATACTGGACATTAGTCACAGCACTAGTTAAAGCTGAACTAAACATAGCTGGTCATGTGCACAGGAATTAATTTACCCCAGCACCAAAGCATGCAGCTCAGTGTACAATGTAAACCAATTTGCTAGCAGGCAGATAAGAAACAGTTATTGCACAAGAGATTTACTAAAACTGAAGAGTGCAAAATGTGGTGCAGCTCTGCATGGTAGCCAATCAGCTTCTAACTTCAGTTTGTTCAATTAAGCTTTGACAAAAAAAAATTGGAAGCTGATTGGTTCCTATGCAAAGATGCACCAGATGTTGCACTCTCCAGTATTCAATCCCATAGTATACCCCTTCTATAATAAAACATCTTCATGGTAGCATTTTATTTTTCTACAAATAAAGTTCCACAGAAGGCATTCCTTGTAAAAATGTGTTTTCATAATGGAGATTCTGGAAATTTCCCCCATTTTCGGTCTACAGATGAATAAATATGAGTATAACAATCTACATTTCAGTCTTTGCTTCTGTATATTGCTCAGCTGCTACAGATCGACAATAGGTGTGTCAAACCCAAACTCATCCTAATGTCTCGTACACACGATCAGATAATCATGCGAAAAAAATTGCTTTAGAATTGATTGCACGATAATCTGATCGCTAGTACACAGCTTTCTACAGCCAATCACGACATTTCGTCCAACAAAAACTGAAGGTTCGAACACGAAAACTTTTGTTGTACGATAGCCTAGGGAACAACAACCGTTTAGTCAGTACTGTATGCATCCACTAAAAATCGATAGACAAAGACCACACATGATCAGAAACACTAAATAACCCTGAAAAAGCCTGGCTGCCATTGCTTTTGTTTTGCATTACCCGATACGTAGCTATGCAAACAGGAAGCTTTTCCAGAACCGTACGAAAAAATCATACGTTAAGTACACATTGTTGAATTCTATACTAGTATCATGCAGCAAAATGTGAGCGATAAGTCGTCCAATTATCTGATCGTGTGTACGAGGCATTAATGCTGGACACGGTCAGGTGTACAATGATGAAGGCCCCTTGAACCTCCTTTAGGCAAAAGGAGCCTTGACTGCTGGAAGCATGGTGTCACTGTGGATGTGAACCTAAAAGAGAAGTTAAGTAGCTCCCTTGGGATTGGCTACAAAGACCTGAGGTGACTGGGTAGAGCCTGAACTCTAGGAAAAGGCTACACTGGGGCACATCCAACTGCTCTGAGAAGATTCAGCTGTTACAAGAGTTGCCAACCCCCCTGCCCGTTGTGATGTTTTGTCACAGCTTTATTGGCGGTTTTGACCTTGCCAGCAATTGATGTTGCTTAATGGGCTGTGCCCTTAAGTTAAATTCTTGGGTCAGTCTAATGTCTGTCTGGCACTGATGGTAAGGACAAGTCGCTTAGACTATGTAAGTTTATGTTTAATGGGTGCTCACAGTTGAACTGTGACTGGCATTGTTGTTTGGTAAATTCTTGGGTCAATCTAATGAATGTCTGGCACTGATGGTAAGGTCAGGCCTCTTAGACTATGTTAGTTTATGTTTTATGGGTGCTCACGGTAGAACTGTGACTGGCAATGTTGTTTGGTAAATTCTTGGGTCAGTCTAATGCCTGTCTGGCACTGATGGTAAGGACAGGCCTCTTAGACTATGTAAGTTTATGTTTATGGGTGCTCACAGTATAACCGTGACTGGCATTGTTGTTTGGTACATTTGGAAAGTTGTTACTTTTGCAAAGTTCAGTAAAGCTGTGGCCTTGCCCTATTTCCAACTTAATCAGCTTCTGTGTCTTTTTTGGGGGGCAAGGTATTGGTTTATTAGCTGCTCATAAATGAGTCTATGCTTCTCAGCAGTCATTCGGTTTTATGAGCTTGGTGAGGACTGAGTAATGCAATGCTGGACAAAAGGATTTGATTCACAGTCAGCAATGAAACTCATCTCAAAGGTTGCTCAATAGGGTTTTGGTCAAGGCTCTGTGTAGGCCATTCGAGTACCTCCAAATCAAGGTAGTCAAACCATGTCTTTGTAGACCCGTCCTTGTGCACATTAACTCAATCTACTGAAGTGATGCCTACATACTTTTAGCCATATAGTGTACACAATCACAAGCCATTCATTAAAACAGTGTTTCTCAACCTTTTTCCAGTCGGGGCACCCTTGAAAAAGTATTTTCAGTCTTGAGGCACCCCTGTCCAAGGTTTAGTTAACGTTACTGTTAGTGTTGAGCGAACACGGACTGTATTATTCGTGTTCGTACCGAATAATTGGATTTTTTGTACCCGAACACGGACACGGACACTTTACTGTATGTTCGGGTAAAAATCCGTGTTCGGTCGTTTTATTTCCGGGTTTTGCATGCTTTGGCGCTCTTTTCATGGCGGGCTTTCAACAGCCAATCAACAATCGTTTAACTGGTGTGCCTTAAGCCATCCCAGCCATGCCTGCAAATGTCTCAGTAGCTGTGATTGGCCGTCTGAAGCATGTGACCAAGTCTTTATAAGTTCGAGGCAGCCGCAGCGGCGTCATTATGCTGCTTAGATTCAGGGACAGAGCACACATCAACGTGCTGGCTGCTGATTAGGGAAAGATAGGCAGGAAAAAACCATTTGTGTCCGGATAGAATTGAGGGACAGGTCGGAGTGTTTAGGCAGGGCGAGTTGTAGGCATTTTAGGGATAGAGTCTGCTGAATTATAGGGTCAGTGTCTTCTACAAACTACAATCGATATTGCTGTGTGGGGGGTGGGGTCTGCACTCAATCCTGATCTACGATCTCTTCTCAATCCTGTTAGGGACAGAGTCTGCTGAATTTTAGGGAAACTGTGTTCTACAAACTACAATCGATATTGCTGTGTGGTGTGGGATTGGAGATAGGCAGGTGTCGGTGATCCACATCCATTTTTCTGTGTGTGAGCTGCAGTGAACACAATCTTTTTGGGCTGCAGTGAACACAATCTTTTTGGGCTGCAGTGAACACAATCTTTTTGGGCTGCAGTGAACACAATCTTTTTGGGGTGCAGTGAACAAAATCTTTTTGGGGTGCAGTGAACACAATCCTTTTTGGTGTGCAGTGAACACAATCTTTGTGGGGTGCAGTGAACAAAATCCTTTGTGGGGTGCAGTGAACACAATCTTTTTGGGGTGCAGTGAACAAAATCCTTTTTGGGGTGCAGTGAACAACATCCTTTTTGGGGTGCAGTGAACACAATCTTTTTGGGGTGCAGTGAACAAAATCCTTTGTGGGGTGCAGTGAACACAATCTTTTTGGGGTGCAGTGAACACAATCTTTTTGGGGTGGAGTGAACAACATCCTTTTTGGGGTGCAGTGAACAAAATCCTTTTTGGGGTGCAGTGAACAAAATCATTTTTGGGGTGCAGTGAACACAATCTTTTTGGGGTGCAGTGAACACAATCTTTGTGGGGTGCAGTGAACACAATCTTTTTGGGGTGGAGTGAACAACATCCTTTTTGGGGTGCAGTGAACAACATCCTTTTTGGGGTGCAGTGAACACAATCTTTTTGGGGTGCAGTGAACACAATCTTTGTGGGGTACAGTGAACAGAATCTTTGTGGGGTGCAGTGAACACAATCTTTGGGGGGTACAGTGAACACAATCTTTGTGAGGTGCAGTGAACACAATCTTTGTGGGGTGCAGTGAACACAATCATTGTGGGGTGCAGTGAACTCAATCTTTGTGGGGTACAGTGAACACAATCTCATACTTCTGAAGGTTTGAGGGTGCTGCCTGTTCCATACTCCCCCTACTCCTCATCTAGCCTTTTAGGGGTACAAACAATAGTAATTGGGGCCTAGTGTGGTTGTGTACGTGTGATATACATACACTTTTTTGGGATCATATTTTCTATTCCGCTATTTAATCAAAAACCTTTGGGGATCAGTTAAATTGGGGGATAGTCTGTGTTGGTACGTGTGAGAGAGATCCACCTTTCCAAGTTGTTGGGGTTCATCTCATACTTCTGAAGGTTTGAGGGTGCTGCCTGTTCCATACTCCCCCTACTCCTAGCCTTTTAGGGGTACAAACAATAGTAATTGGGGCCTAGTGTGGTTGTGTACGTGTGATATACATACACTTTTTTGGGATCATATTTTCTATTCCGCTATTTAATCAAAAACCTTTGGGGATCAGTTAAATTGGGGGATAGTCTGTGTTGGTACGTGTGAGAGAGATCCACCTTTCCAAGTTGTTGGGGTTCATCTCATACTTCTGAAGGTTTGAGGGTGCTGCCTGTTCCATACTCCCCCTACTCCTAGCCTTTTAGGGGTACAAACAATAGTAATTGGGGCCTAGTGTGGTTGTGTACGTGTGATATACATACACTTTTTTGGGATCATATTTTCTATTCCGCTATTTAATCAAAAACCTTTGGGGATCAGTTAAATTGGGGGATAGTCTGTGTTGGTACGTGTGAGAGAGATCCACCTTTCCAAGTTGTTGGGGTTCATCTCATACTTCTGAAGGTTTGAGGGTGCTGCCTGTTCCATACTCCCCCTACTCCTCATCTAGCCTTTTAGGGGTACAAACAATAGTAATTGGGGCCTAGTGTGGTTGTGTACGTGTGATATACATACACTTTTTTTGGATCATATTTTCTATTCCGCTATTTAATCAAAAACCTTTGGGGATCAGTTAAATTGGGGGATAGTCTGTGTTGGTACGTGTGAGAGAGATCCACCTTTCCAAGTTGTTGGGGTTCATCTCATACTTCTGAAGGTTTGAGGGTGCTGCCTGTTCCATACCCCCCCTACTCCTCATCTAGCCTTTTAGGGGTACAAACAATAGTAATTGGGGCCTAGTGTGGTTGTGTACGTGCGAGATACATACACTTTTTTTGATCATATTTCCTATTCCGCTATTCAATAAAAACCTTTGAGGATCAATTGAATTGCGGGATAGTCTGTGTCGGTACGTGTGAGAGAGATCCACCTTTCCAAGTTGTTGGGGTTCATCTCATACTTCTGAAGGTTTGAGGGTGCTGCCTGTTCCATACCCCCCCTACTCCTCATCTAGCCTTTTAGGGGTACAAACAATAGTAATTGGGGCCTAGTGTGGTTGTGTACGTGCGAGATACATACACTTTTTTTGATCATATTTCCTATTCCGCTATTCAATAAAAACCTTTGAGGATCAATTGAATTGCGGGATAGTCTGTGTCGGTACGTGTGAGAGAGATCCACCTTTCCAAGTTGTTGGGGTTCATCTCATACTTCTGAAGGTTTGAGGGTGCTGCCTGTTCCATACTCCCCCTACTCCTCATCTAGCCTTTTAGGGGTACAAACAATAGTAATTGGGGCCCAGTGTGGTTGTGTACGTGTGATATACATACACTTTTTTTGGATCATATTTTCTATTCCGCTATTTAATTTAACTGGGCCTCCATGCGAGACCTGTGTGCCTTGTTGCGCTGTTTTGAGTACTCCACCAACATGGCCAGTGGCAATGACGCCGTTCTCAGCTTAACTATCCCACTTCTATGCCTCCTTGAAAAAACAATTCGGGCGATGATGGAAGAGGATGTGGCACAGGATGAGGAGGAGGAGGAGGATGAAGAGGTAACATTTCCAAGGCTTTCAGGGCAGTCATTCGCAAGGGGCTCCGAGGGTGGGTTCCTGCACACGCAAACGCCAGGGACGCAATTGTCCAGCAGGGGCACAGTTCTGGAGGATGAGGAGGATGAGGAGGAGGAGGAGCTGGAGGAGGAGATGGAACCATGTTCACAGCAGGGTGGCACCCAGGCCAGCTCATGGCCATCACTGGTGCGTGGCTGGGGGGATACAGAGGACACGGACGATACACCTCCCACAGAGGACAGCCTTTCGTTGCCTCTGGGCAGCCTGGCACACATGAGCGATTACATGCTGCAGTGTCTCCACAACGACCGCCGAGTTGCCCACATTCTAACTTGTGCTGATTACTGGGTGGCCACGCTGCTGGATCCCCGTTACAAGGACAACGTACCGTCCTTAATTCACTCACTGGAGCGCGATCGCAAGATGCGCGAGTACAAGCGCACGCTGGTAGACGCCATGCTGCTGGCATTCCCATCTGACAGCGGGGCCACAGTGGAAGCACAAGGCAGAGGAGGAGGAGGAGGAGGTCGCCAACGCAACCAGGGCACCGCCAGCACCTCAGAAGGCAGGGTTAGCATGGCCGAAATGTGGAAAAGCTTTGTCAGCACGCCACAACAAACAGCAGCACCAGCAGCTCAGATGGAACGTCTTAGCAGGAGGCAGCATTTTACCAACATGGTGGAGCAGTATGTGTGCACACGCCTACATGTAGTGAATGACGGGTCTGCCCCCTTCAACTTCTGGGTCTCCAAATTGGGCACATGGCTTGAGCTTGCCCTTTACGCCTTGGAGGTGCTGGCGTGCCCTGCAGCCAGTGTATTATCTGAACGGGTATTTAGCACGGCTGGGGGCGTTATAACAGACAAGCGCAGCCGCCTGTCCAGAGACAATGTGGACAAGCTCACGTTCATTAAAATGAACCAGGCATGGATCCCACGGGACTTTTCCGTACCTTATGCAGAATAGCAATGGATACCGACCTTACCCACCCATTGTTCCATTTTTGCTCTTTCTCACTCTTTTGGGGTGTACCCTCATTTAAAATTTTTGAAAAGAAGCAGTGTTGGCTACCTCGTCCTCCTCCTCAGGGCCAGATTAATGTAGGGGCTATTGGAGCTGCAGCTCCAGGCCCCTACCTTTTATATAGGCCCCGGGTTGGCCATATTCACTGTTACCGCTCTTCTGTCACTTGTAAACACAGAAGTCTGGCTTCTATGCTCGCTTCCCCAGGCAGCACCCTCAGAACCTCCCCACACAGCGTGAAGGCCGGACAAGGAGGGACAGTTGGCGATGCATGGATGTGTTTATGGGCTTCAGAGACAGCATCCCATGTTGAATTAGGCATGCATGGCTGCACCCTTCCTCCTCTGGGTGCATGGCAAGGCACGGCCCTTAAGGCCCTTCAAAATCCTCAGCACCAAGCCCATGATGCTGTTAATCCGGCCCTGGTCCTCCTCCACCGCCGCTTCCACCTACACCGCCCATAGGTGTGCGCAGCCTATTGCATTAAGGTGTGCACCCCAAAGTTGAAATACACATGCATGTGTTTGCCAGCAGGGAGAGTAATGTATCGGGGCCATGTACCTGTAGGCAAGGAGAAATAGAGCAGAGCAGGTCCCAGGGAGATCTTTCCCATCTCCTCACTGGCAATGCTATGTGCCCTAGGTGATTAGGGTGTGCCCAGGCACACCCAGCACACCCTGTGCGCACGCCTATGTCACCGCCACATCCACCACCACCTCAACCTCCCTCCTACTCCATATGGGCCTCGTCCTTCAGAGATGAAGAAGAACATTGTTTTATTTTTCTGTTTTTTTTTTGTTGTTTTAAGTTATTTCCCTATCCACATTTGTTTGCAGAGCACTTGCCATGCTCTTAATTACGTTTTGCTGCCATTTGCAGCACTCTAGCCCTTTCCTTTGGTGTTTTAGAGCCATTTTAGTGCCTTAAAGTTCGGGTCCCCATTGACTTCAATGGGGTTCGGTGTCCGGGAAAAGTTCGGTAAAAGTCCGGGACACGGACCCGGACTTTTTTTTAAAGTTCGGCCGAACCCGTCGAACACGGACATCTAGGTGTTCGCTCAACCCTAGTTACTGTATGTCGTGGAACACACAAAAAATCAGGCTGGTTCCTGACACACAGACAAATGCCCTGCTTTTTAGGGGTGCCAATAATTCTTAATGGTACCCCACACATTGGAGAACATGGGGTGCTTTTGGAACGCACAATTTAAAAAAAAAGGGTCAGGTACTTCTTTCCCTGCATTTCTGCTGGTAGGGAAGCCAATTGAAATGAATGGGCTGCCCTACATGTAGCATGCAGCCATGCAGATGTGAACACACACATGAACACACACACATATGAACACACACACATGAACACAAACGAACACACACATGTATAAAGCCCTTTTAAAACGTTGTAGCACAGTACCTTTTTCTCATTCAGCCGGGTACTGCATTGTAGGGGAAGCAGAGGGCAGTGCTGATGTACAGTTCTGATGTACAGTTCGGCAGGGGATCGGGAGATTGGGCTCATTTGACAGCCCTTCTCTCCCATGATTTCGAGGCACACCTGAGGACCTCTGGCGGCACACCAGTGTGCCGCGGCACGCTGGTTGAGAAAGGCTGCATTAAAACAACTTTTTAAAGACTTCAACACACAGTGGTTAGACTATTCACATAAAGCTGATGACACCAACAGTGAGGACAAATTGCTTGTCATTAGCTCCACGCTTCTGGAATAGCTACTCCTTTATATAAAACTTAAAACCAAATATATGTTTTCTGTCAAATCTTTACACAATTTTCTCCCTGAACGGAAATAAAAAAAAAAACAACAAAAAAACAAAGGTTGAGTTCCATGTTTGAAGTGTTGTACAAATCCCGTACAAGTTGTCATCTGTGTTCCTGTACAAATGCCTGTACACAAGTTACTCCCTTTCTGGACTAATTAGCTGTGTAATGTCAGGTACCTCTATGAAACCAGACCGAAATATACATCCTGAGCGACGGCAAACAGGAAGATCGCAGACCAAACCTGTCATCTACCCAGAGAGACGGAATTATGCACAGAAGTAAGTGATCTTTGCATTTGATATTTTAATGGCCTGACATCAAAGCCGTTTCTTTACAGTTTTCGTGTCCATAAGCGCATTCATCTTTTTCCCAAAGTTCATAATCTAACTTCTGTTCAGGTTATACATCGCAATAAACTCCCGTAGCTTTTAGATGGCGTTTTAACAACACCAGTTGCCTTCGTAGGTAAACATTAATAAGTGTGAATGTCAAGACGTCGTTTTTTTTAGATTGGTACATAATTAAAACGATACATAGTAAACTGTAAGCATTTCTACACCAGCGTAAAAAAAAAAAGTTGTTGTAAAGCATAATGAAGCCGATAAGAGTCCTTTATGAGAAAGTATGCATATTTAAAGAATAATCACAGATTTCTGAGAAATGTGACATTGTAAAGCAAGACAGGGGAGAAAATACGCTTTTAAAGTAGATGCAAACCCTAAATCGATGACAATTATTGCTGAACTTCAGCAGGGACTCGCCCAATTTCAGTCCATGTATGGACACCCTGGTTGTACACAAGTCGATCTGTTGATTAGCTTGTGTACCACCAACCTGTCTGGTTATTTCCGAATAATTTGGAAATGCTTTAGCTGGCAATACTCATCATTGTGTTCTGCCGGCAGGGAAGGCTCCTCATGCTGCAAACAAAAAACAAAGAAAGGGCGCACCATTCTAGCGCATTATCCTAATTAAGGCTTTATTAGTACAAAATAAAAATGGCTACTTACAAACAGAAGTAGTAAACCAGCATATCAAATTCAAACGTTGGAATCCATTGTTGCAAAGTCCACTGTCTTTGGTAGAATGACGGCTGACGCGTTTCGAGGATTTGCCTCTTCCTCAGAGCCCTTACAACTTCACAGCTGGTTCCCTACTGCACATGCGCAAAGCACAAAGGAAGAGGGGGCCAAACTTCCAAGTGATCTCGCTGCGGTAGAGTCACCCGGAAGCGGGAGTGGGTACCTGTCAAAACCCTCCCCACGAGAGGTGGAAAATGTGGTGCCTAAGTGGGGGGTTGAGGCAGATAAGCGGAGCTTCCCCTTTTAGGTGGAGCTCTGCTTTAACTGCTGCATGTACATCCTCCCTCTAGCCCACTTCTGTGCCACCATTGTACAAAATTTGATGCTGATTCACCGCCAGTCTCTTCCAAGTATCTGAGACCTGGCAGAGACAAGCAAGAAATGCACATGCAAGAAATGCGCACAAACACCACCAGCTTCTGGCAGATTGTCATTATCGCACCCTGTTGCATTTGTGCAAAAATGGGGAAATCAGCTGTGCATGTGCAGATGTGTAGCTAAGTTATGGTTTGTAACCACACTGCCCCCTGGGATAGCTGTGACACGGCAATCCCAGGAGGCAGCAGGGCCCCGGCCTAGACTGGAAACCAGGAAGTGCTTCCTTGCAGCCTTAAAAAGAACAGAAAGGTAAAAATTTGAATAACATTTTTAAACATTTGTGTAAGAGGGAGTGGAGATGGGACACATAAAAAAAGTTTATGAAGTGAGTTAGAAGTGCTGGAAAAAGGTCGTCTAGAGCCCAGGGCAAACACGCCAAATTGTGCCCTCTCAGGATGTATGAGAATTATATATCAGCAAAAATCCCCGCCCCCCCCCCAAAAAAAAAAAAAGAAAATCGAGCACTCATCTGCATGCTTTCCCCTTAAGCATAAATTCCCCCTCCTCCCAGTACAAATCTGACCCTCTTCTGAAATCCCCAGCACAAATCTTTGCCTCCCAACCCCCCCCCCCCAGCTCAAATCGCTTCATTCCCCACATGTCCCCAGCACAAATCCACCCCCCCTGAAAAAAATTACCCCCTCCTAGTAAAAATCCTCTATCCCTCAAATTTCCCCTCTGCTCTGAGCACAAATCCTCTCCCCCCACTCCAAATCCCGACCCTCCTAGCACAAATCTTCCATAATTTTCCCTCATAGCGCAAGTACCCCCAATTATCCCTGCTAGAAAAAATCCCCCCCCCCAACAAAAAAAAAATTTGAGCACTGATCTGCATGCTCTCCCCTTAAGCATAAATCACCCCTCCTCCCAGTACAAATCTAACCCTATTCTGAAATCCCCAGCTCAAATCTTTGCCTCCCAACCCCTCCCAGCTCAAATCTTCTCATTCTCCATATGCCCCCAGCACACTCCCCTCTGAAAAAAATTCCTCCTCCTAGTACAAATCCTCTACTCCTCAAATTTCCCCTCTGAGCACAAATCCCCCCCCCCCCCCACTCCAAATCCCTATCCCATCCTAGCACAAATCCCCCCTAATTTTCCCTCATAGCACAAATATCCCCCAATCATCCCTGCTAGCAAAAATCCCCCCCCCCCCAAAAAAAAATAATAATAAATTCCCCTCCTAGCACAAATCCCCTCCCCCCTACCATAACACCTGTAAGGCATGGATGTAAAATTGACAGAAGTACAAAATGTTTGGCAGATAAAACAGCTCCTATATATGCATTTCATCTATGTATTTAGCTGTTTGCTCATTTTAGTTTTAATTAGGTTTTAAGTTTTCATTTTGGATAGAGTGGAGAAGGGTTTGTCAGTATTATTGTCTGAAAAAATGAGGGGCAATACAAAATATTATGGTTGTCCCAGTACAGAAGGAGGAAAACCTTTTAATGGGAACACTTCTGTTGGTGGCAACTGTGAGAGGTGAGATTTCCATTAGTTTGGAGGGATTTCTATTTACGATTGCATGGTATTTCTAAACACAGGAAATTTCACCAAAAAAAGGCGATAGGCTGCAATAAAAACCCAACAGAAGGTCAAACCCCTCCCACGCTATCCAAATGTTTTTCAAAAAGTTTGAGCTGGCGTAATGCTTTAAACAGGTTTTAATTATTTCCATCAGCAGGTGGCGCTGCAGGCAAAACCTGCGATCACAACTCCTGGTTCTAGACAAACAAGCACTGTGTAGGAGGTGGGTAATCCTGTCTGTGGCCAATTAAAAGACTTGCTACCAGGGGGGGTTAATTTATGGAACATAGCAGGAATCCCATAATATTTTCCTCTCTGTATTATGTACTGGCATACCCAAAAATATATACTCCTCCCTCCGTACTGCTCACCACACTGAATACACTGTTTTGACTGTATGTAAACAATTATGTTGCATTCCTAGGTTAAAAATAGGCATTAAATATTAATATAATAATTGAGGCATTTAGGCTGGAAAATTAATTAAAGCATTAAATCATATTACAAGCTAATGCAAACAAGAGACTTGGACAGAGAAACAACAGTTCTAAAATAATATAAGCTTATAACTCACGGCCTGACGGGGCAAGATGAGCTGAGGTATACTGCACTATAACTACGCAGGCAGGTTTCTGCAATTATAGTTAATAAAGTTTAATTCTATCTAAAACGTTTTTGTATTTTGGTTTTGGAATGTGTTGGATCTCCGTAACTTTGTATTATGATCTGTGCTCCTTGCCCCCGAGGGGATTTCCCCTCACTTCCTGTCTGGGAGGCTCCTGGGGCATTGCTGAAAAATGAGCTTCCTGCTTTCCGTTCTGTATATAACCAAGAAGTATCTACAAGGGAGTCAGTGACGCTATCCTAAGACTCTAGTGGTTTCTCTAATGCAATACATAAACTGCGCGTCCCCAGGCTATGCCTTGAGATCTTTTTTCTATTAATGATGCTGACATCAGGTCCAGGCCAAGAAGGCCATGCATTGGATAAATTGAGGAAATAAAAACAGAAAACACAATTGAGTACAATATGGAAACAGAGAATGAACAAAGAATGTTACAAATAACAAATGGTAAAGGTGGAAATGTAGTGTGGGAACTGGTGAACAGTACACTTGCACATTGTGGCAGATGTACCCTCTTGTTCACACCACACTGCCCGCATTATTGTGCGCATAACACGTGTGCTGATAAATTATGTCAGATAGGTGATATATCCTGAATGCCTGGCGACACATCCCTGAGAGCGGTAACAAGGGAAAATATTCTATGTATGGGACTTTAAAGACACCATGAGCCAAAAATTATGAATAAAATATAAAAAAAAAATGTTACTATACTAATATATAAAAAAAAGCAAGGTTTGTTAAAAACAATACATAGTTGTATCTGTATACATAATGGTAATATCCAAGATTATCAGAACACCCATTGCAGTGGTGTACCTAGAGCATTTGGCACCCGGGGCGGATGCTATAAATGGCACCCCCCCCCCCCCCAACTTTAAAATGTAAAAACACCCACAAAAATTTTTAATGTTTTCAAGAACATTTATCGCGCAAATTTCACAGCCCCCCCATCACAGTGCCCCTTGCAGTCTGCCCCCCCCCCCCCTGTCTCTCTAATCACAGTTTGGGCAGAGACTGAGGACAGGATACAGGAGATGGTCAGAGACTGCAGACATGGTACAGGAGATGGTCAGAGACTGCAGACATGATACAAGAGATGGTCAGAGACTGCGGACATGATATAAGAGATGGTCAGAGACTGTGGACATGATACAGGAGATGGTCAGAGGCTGAGGACATGATACAGGAGATGGTCAGAGACTGCAGACATGATACAAGAGATGGTCAGAGACTACGGACTTGATACAGGAGATGGTCAGAGACTACAGACATGATACAAGAGATGGTCAGAGACTGAGGACATGATACAAGAGATGGTGAGAGACTGAGGACAAGATACAAGAGATGGTCAGAGACTGAGGACATGATACAAGAGATTGTCTGACACTGCAGACGTGATACAAGAGATGGTCAAAGACTGAGGACATGATACAAGAGATGGTCAGAGGCTGAGGACATGATACAAGAGATGGTCAGAGACTGAGGACATGATACAAGAGATGGTCAGAGACTGAGGACATAATATAAGAGATGGTCAGAGACTGCAGACGTGATACAGTAGATGGTCAGAGACTGCAGACATGATACAGGAGATGGTCAGAGACTGCAGACATGATACAAGAGATGGTCAGAGACTGCAGATGTGATACAAGAGATGCTAAGAGACTAAGGACATGATAGAAGAGCACTAGGGGGGCCGGAGAGCACAGGGGAAGCAGGGAGCACTGGAGGAGCTGAAGGCCACGGGGGGACTGGAGAGAATTAATAGGCGGTTTGGAAAGCATTGTAGGGGGGTTGGAAGGCGCAGGGGGTGGAGAGCACTGGGGGGGCAGGGAGCACTAGGGGGGTGGGCAGGAAAAACCAGGGGGCAGGAGAGCACTGGGGGAGCCAGAGAGCATAGGGGAGAGGGAGATGGAAAGCACTGTGGGGAGCTGAAGAGCACAGGGGTCTAGGGCACTGGGGGGGGCTAAGAGCATTGAGGGGGTTAAGAGCACTGGGGGGCCAGCAAAAGAAGTTGTATAGGAGAGGGATGAGGCAGCTGCATATAGAGGAATTGATCTTTCCATATTCTTCCTGCAGGAGGAAGAGGAGGAGAATCAGGTATTCAGTGGCTGTAGGAAGAATAGGGAAAGATCAATTCCTCCATATGCCCCATCCCCCTCCTATCCAGCACACACACTTGGACACTCACGTTCTTACTGCTGTGGCTCCGCCCCCTTCTTCCCACTGAGGCCACACACCCTTCTTCCAGCCGAGGCTCCGCCCCCCGCGGGCAGTGCAAACTGAAGGAGCTGCCACTGAAGATACCTTCGCACTGAAATATGCGATCTGTCAGAGCACGCCGGGCAGGACACCGGCTGACACCCCCCCCCCCCCAGTGCGGGGCACCCGGGGCGGGCCCCCCCCGCGCCCCTCGTTGGTATGCCACAGACCCATTGATAAAAACATCATAAACAAAAAGATGAACCTCAACGTGTTTCAACTGTAAAAGCCTTCTTCAGGGGGTTGAATATGATGTGTAGATTCTCTAAAAACAGAACAGCCAAGGAGTACAAAATAATAATACAGATAAAGACACTGCAAATATAGGATGGCATTGTGGACAAAAATATAATGGAGTGAAATAATTTGAACACTAACAAAGTTAGTGGTGGAGACTGACCAAATGAATGGACACCCTGGGACTCCCTCTGGGCTGCCTGAGGGAGTCCCGGGGTGTCCTTTCATTTGGCTGGTCTCCGTCACTAACATTATGAGTGTTCAAATTATTTTACTTCATTATATTATTTTCCACAATGCCATCCTATATTTGCAGTGTCTTTCTCTATCTGTATTATTATTTTGTACTCCTTGTCTGTTCTGTTCTTAAAGAATCTACACATCGTATTTAACCCCCTAAAGAAGACTTTTACAGTTGAAACGCTTTGGGGTTCATCTTTATGTAGCAACCTCCTAGGTAGGTGCTAGGAAAACCTATAAGGGGGGCCTCCTTATCAGGAGGGCCTGATTGTTCAGCTAGGCTGTCATGTGTTTCCAGGTGTGCCTGTTAAGCTTGGGGAGTCTCCCCACTGTGTCCAATGAGGACGGTGGAGGAAACCTGGCCAATAGCAAACCAGGGCTTGTATCTATCCCAGAGGGCAGAATCTGCCTCAATGCATCCTTGGAGGTGATATAAGTCTGAGGGGAGCACATCTTTGGCGGGAAGCAGAGTCCCAGGAGGAGGGTGACAGCTGTCTCTCCTCCTGTCAGCAGGAGTGAAGGTTGAGCTGAGCTGCAGAGAGGGATCCAGCGTGCTGAGGACTGAGTGGAGCTGCTGGGGCAGAAGTTACCAGGAAAGCAGTGTCGTGAGTACTGTAAACTGCCCCGGGGTCTGCCTAGGATAGGGGCCCACTCCAGAAAGTCAGAGGGATCCAGGAGCCAGCTAACCAGTAGAGGGGGCTTGGAAAGGGGGTGCCAGTGCTTAAGCCCTGAAGATAAGTGTGTGTGAAAGAGGGTGCCGGCGCGGGCCCTGAAGTGTTAAGCAATGCAGCAGTCTTATAAGTAGCTAGCTCAGTGAAGAGGGGTAAAGGAAGCTTTAACTAGTACTTTGTGCCACATAAAAGTGTCAGAAGTCAGTTCAGCGTTAACAGACAGCAAGTCAGCGTTAACCAACCAGCGTCATCCGGTGTTGACCGGCATCCAGCCAGCGTCAAGTCAGCGCTAATAGGCGTTTTTCAGTTGCTCCACTAAAATTGTGCATAGTTGAGCCAGAGAAGTATCCCACTCATCCCTTCTCCCATCCAAGTTCCCAATAAACATAAAAAACCCAAAGATTCCGGACTGTTCCTTGTCTCAGTGCTCACACTTGGAGAACATACTTAAATGTGCTGTTGTTGTTAGCGGTAACCCTGGCGGACCCATAACCAGCAAAACGGCTGGGAATCTTGCTACATTTCTATTCATTATATTTTGATCAATGGGTATTCTTAAGATCTTGGACATGATCTTTATGTTTACAGACACAACTATGTGTTGTTTTTAACAAACCTTGCTTTTTTTTAATATATTTGTATAATATAGTTTTTTGATATTTGATTAATAATTTTTGGCTCATGGTGCCTTTAAAGTCCCATCCATAGTATGTTTCCCCTAATAACACATGTGCTTGTGTGCATTGTAATTGTGTGCTGCTGTTCACTGCAATATAGAGCTCCTATACCGAGCTCTATACCCACCATTGATCCAGAAGAAGGCAAATAACACCCTTAAAAAGCATGGTCCAGTTTGCTCCTGCAGGGGAATAAAAATCCTTTACAATCCGGTATGGCAATTAGATATTCGCTGGATCAACACAATGTAATTCTAAGTGCTGCATAGTAAAGAAATGCATCATGTCTAAATTTTCCCCAGAACACACCAACACAAAAGAAATATAGAAGAAAGTGACCGCACTCCGAAAGTTCAAATCAAAATAGCCATATGGCTATGAGTAAGCGACCCCTTTTGTCGTGAAATGCGTCAACCTCCTTTGTCCCATGTCTCACTTGTCTAATCTTTGATGTACGTGATGAAGAATAAAAAGAATAAAATTACTCCTATTTTGATTTGAACTTTCGGAGTGCGGTCACTTTCTTCTATATTTCATTATCTAACCGGATGATGGATCCGACCTGCACCTGAATTATACCTCACCTGGAAGCGGTCTCACCCATGTTTGGATTCCAACACCAACACGATGCTTTGGTGTGAACCTGGCACATAGACATTGAGCCTACATTGATCAATGGAGATCAATGTACCTAAACGTATATAGCTTTATGAGTCCTTAGTTTGCTCTCTTTCAGTGCTGAGTGGTCTATGCTCCATGTGCCATAACTGTCTTATACTCCGCTGCTTTTTCCGCTTCCTAATTTTCATTACACGGCCATCTTGGCAACTACTGATAATATTATTCATGCTTTTGTGCCCTGGAGTTACATTGCTCCCGCACCAGGTTCCATTTTCAGCACCTTACATGCTCCATTCTCAGCATCTTACAGATTCCATCCTCAGCATCTGACGAGCTTCATTCTCAGCATCTTACAGGCTCCATTCTTGAAATTTTACTGATTTCATCCTCAGAATTTAACAGGATCCATTCACAACATACAGTACTATGGTCTCCATTTTCAGCACCTTACATGCTCCATTCTCAGCGTCTTACAGATTCCATCCTCAGCATCTGACAAGCTTCACTCTCAGCGTCTTACAGATTCCATCCTCAGCATCTGACAAGCTTCATTCTCAGCATCTTACAGGCTCCATTCTTGACATTTTACAGATTTCATCCTCAGCATTTAACTGGCTCCATTCGCAACATACAATACTACAGTCTCCATTTTCAGCATCTTATAGGTGCCATTCTCAGCATCTTAGAGTCTCCATTCTTGGCATCATATAGTCTCCATTCTCAGCATATTATAGCCTCCATTCTCTGCATCCTATAGGATACATTCTCGGCATTCTATAGGCTCCATTCTCAGCATCTTACAGGTTACATTCTCAGCATCTTACAGGCTTCATTCTTGACATCTTACAGATTTCATCCTCAACATCTAACAGGCTCTATTCTCAACATACAGTGCTAAAGTCTCCATTCTCAGCGTCTCCGTACAGTCTCCATTCTTTGCATTTTATAGGCTCCATTCTCAGCATCTTACAGTGTCTGTTATTGGCATCTTAAATGCTCAATTCTCAGGATCTCACAAGTTCAACTTTAAACATCGTACAGGCTCCATTTTCAGCATCTTATAGGCTCCATTCTTGACATCTTGCAGATTTCAACATCTAACAGGCTCTATTTTCAACAAACAATATTACAGTCTCTATTCTCAGCATCTTACAATCTCTATTCTCTGCATTCTATAGGCTCCATTCTCAGCATCTTACAGGCACCATTCTCAGCGTCTTAAGGCCACCATTCTCAACATCCTACAGTCTCTATCATTTGTATCCAGAGACAATTGAGTACTGTCCGTGATACTTTTTTTATTTGCGCTAACATACAATTTTTCAGGACAAGCTTTCGGGGTATGTCCCCTTCTTCAAGATCCAAGCAGTCCTAAATGCTAAATTCTCAGCATCTCACAGACTGAACTTTTAGCATCTTACAAGCTCCATTCTTGGGCTCTTATAGGCTGTATTCTTGGCATCTGACAGACTCCATTCTCACCATCTCACATGTGCTATTCTCAGCATCTTCCAGGCTCCATTTCCAGCATCTTACAAGCTACCTTCTCGGCATCCTACAGGCTCCATTTTGAGAATTTTACAGGTGGCTCCATTCTCAGCATCTTATAGGCTGTAATCTTGGCATCTGACAAACTCCATTTTTACCGTCTTTTACAGGTGGCTCCATTCTCAGCATTCTGCAGACTCTATTCTCTGCATCTTACACAATATATTTTCAGCATTTTATGGACTTCATTATCAGCATCTTATATTCTCCATTCACAGCATTTTACATGCTCCATTTTCAGCATTTTACAGGCTCTGTTCCTAGCATCTTACAGGTTGTATCTCAAAAGCTCCATTCTTGGTAGGCATCATAGTGTACACCATAAAAAAAAAAAAAAGGTGAAAGTAGAATGAGTGTTACTTTCACGGAAAGGGAGAAGAGTGAAGTTTTTATTGCTATGTCCCCTTTGGAGAGAATAATCCTAATTTCCTGCCAGGAAGTAAGAAGAAATCTCTCCAGTAGAGACTTAGATATCAAATTGTTAAAACTACCATTATGTCATTATTTCTGTCTGAGTCTCCTTTGGGAGAATTTCATCACTTCCTTCACAAACAAGAGAGGGTGATTTTTCCATCAGGGATAAAGACCACATACACAGAGTTACAGAAACTAATACTCCCTCACTCTATTCAAAGTTTAAAGAAACATCTCTTTTTCCAAAAAACTTTCACCATACTTCTAGCAGTTTTTCTCTTAGAATGTTCAATGTACAGCACATTCCCCTTGCAGCATACTGTATGTCCTTTTCCACCCTCAGCACACCAACAACAGGCCTGGGTGCCACAAATAATTCAACTCTGGCACATGGCGAAAACGTACACACGGTGGAATTTGATTAAACTTTATGGTCACACTTTTCCACAGGACAGAAATCTTAATTTATATGTTTCACTTAGAGCTCCATCAGCTGGTAAAATCCAGTATTGCAACATGACCATAACAAATAATAGTTCTTTTTGGAAACCATTGTATTTCACTAGTTAGATTATGTTAAGTCAGCTGGGAATCCAGCACTTCCAATCTTCTGGTTCCCAACAGCTCTCATTGGTATCTCCTGCTGAACTTCTCATTACTATTCTATTCTGTAATTATTTGAGATCAACAGGAGGAACCAGTGAGCTGTGAGGGCTGTGGAGGACCAGAGATCTACTTCCAGAGGTGTGAGATTTTTAGCAGGCTTCACATGAAGATTTTTTTCAGGATCAGAGAAGGGCAGGCAGCAGGAAGGTAAGTATTTACACTGTTCTTTTACAAGAATGGCTTTATTTTAAAGGTTTAGTATAGCCACAGGGTCACTTTATTACAGTTATTTATATTATAGCACCAACAGTTTACATTGCACGTTACATACAGTATATCGTACATTTGCATCCATCCCTGTTTTCAAGGGGTTTACAATCTAAGGCCCCAACTTCAAACGCATACATAAACTAGGGTCAATGTAGACAGAAGGCAGTGTTGTGGTAGTGCAGGTAGTGTTTCTGTTGGGTTTTGAACTGAAATGCAGAAATACTAACCACTAAGCCACTGTACTGCCATTGTATGACTTGGTATAAGTCTCTTGAAATCCCTGTACAGAAGCAATCACATGATAGAGGGTCAGCACTGAGAGCCAATCAGGTGTACTACATGCAAATGTGCTGAAAAGAAACAAGTTGATAGGATAAGAGGGCAGAGTGAAGGATGGGCTCATCAGCTTGCTACTGCTCCTTTACTTTCCCATCACATTTTTTAATAGAGTGGTGAGGTGTTACAGCCCATGTCAAGTTTTTATCGTGTCTGTACCCCTGCTGAGGAATTTTAATCTCTCCGTTTGTCCTGACAGCTATTCTGAAAGGAACTGAATGAGAAAGCAAATTTTGAGTTGTCCCCAAAATTTTGAGTTGTCACCAAAAAAACTAGCAAGAAAATCTTCCAACGGTGGTATTTTTCCCAGTTACATAGTTTACATATATAGTGAGGTTGAAAAAAGATACCAGTCTATCCAATTCAACCTATGATGAGTGTGTGTATAAGTGTTTATGTCAATAGTACATTGTATGAAAAACAAGGTATGCAGCGCTTGATACGAACAATCAACAGAAATTAAGTAATGGTGATAGTCACTCCATGCAAAGATGGCGTCATGTGTTAAAAATATAAAAGTCCAAAGACAGAGGGGCCTCCAAAACCATCCCATACACCAGGTATTGCAGTGATGTTGAAACCTCCACCAGACACCAGTATGTGTGGCCTCTTACCAGCTGAAGTTGATCCTCATTACAAGGATCCACAAACGCTTCTTATAGGTAATCCTCACTACTGCAGATAGGTGGATGGATGGATGGTCCCTCCTGCTGATCAGACCTCAATGACCTCCAGGATAACAGACCCTCATAGGTGATAGCACAAAGATGCCATAGGTGCAGAGAAAGGAAAAAGTCTCATAGTGTAGTAAGTTTTGAACATGAAACTTTTATTGAATAAAAAGCAGATTCAATACTCACATTTTGCAAAAGATGAAACAGGCATCAATGAATAGAGTCCACCAGGGGTCCTCCAGGGGTGCATTCAGGCAGGTTGTGTGGATGCAGCAGCCAACAGCATCAGTCCTTGAAGAGGGAGACGCTGGGGGAGATGTGTATAGTGCGAGTGATATCGGTCCCCTACCGGTTTCATCATACCGGTTTCATATATACATTGTATAGCCCTGTATGTTGTGGTCGTTAATGTGCCCATCTAATAGTTTTTTTAAACTATCGATGCTCCCTGCTGACACCAATGCTTGTGAAAGAGAATTCCACATCCTTACTGCTTTGACGGTGTAGAACCCTTTACGCAATTTAAGGTTAAGCTGCTTTTCTTCTCATTTTAGCGAATGGCCGCGAGTCCTTTTATATTCCCTTTCGCTGAATAGTTTGTTCCCTATGCTAGGGTCGCCAGTACGGTATTTGTACATTGATATCATATCCCCTCTCAAGCGTCTCTTCTCCAGAGAGAATAAGTTCAATGCTTGTAGTCTTTCCTCATAGCTGAGATCCTCCAGTCCCTGTATTAGCTTTGTTGCCCTTCTCTGGACTCTCTCCAGTTCCAGCACATCCTTCCTGAGGACCGGTGCCCAGAACTGGACAGGATATTCGAGATGCGGCCGGACCAGAGTCTTGTAGAGTGCGAGAATTATCATTTTATCTCTGAAGTGAATCCCCTTTTTAATACATGCCAATATTCTGTTGGCTTTGCTTGCAGCAGTTTGACATTGCATGCCATTGCAGAGCTTGTTGTCTAGTAGGACCCCAGGTTCTTTTCCATCTTAGATTCCCCCAAAGGTTCTCCCCCTGGTGAGTAACTTGCATTCGTATTTCTGGCACCCAAAAGCATTACCTTACATTTTTTTTAACATTAAACCTCATTTGCCAGTGACATCTGTCTAAGAGAAGAACTACATTCATTTGAAGTGATCTCCTCTAACATCCTGTGGAGTCTTTGAGATAGGAAGTGAAGAAAAGTCTCCCCAAAGGAACACAGACATCGAAGAGAAAACCTGACCCACGTATTACCATTCCATGCTCTATCCAAAACAGAAAAAGACAGTTTTGACTTTATATACTGTAATTTAACTGCAGCAGAAAACAATCAGGTATCCTTTCGTGCCAGACAGGGATGTGCTGTGTGTCAGAGCTGTGTAAATTTCAGAATTGAATGCACAGATACACCAACTGTCATTGACCTGATTGAGGTCAAAATTAAAAGAAGGCTTCCCTTACACCTCTTGTCCCATTTCCCCTGAGGTTGATGACAGGTTATAACAGGACACAGAGTGGCATGGGTGCCTTTAGGAGATCCAGGTCGGAGCAGAAGAGGTACTGGACAGCAGGCAGAAATCAAGGTCAGGTCACCAGCCAAAGTCAGCCACAAGGGTTCAGAAACAAGCAGGGTCAAGAAGCTGGGTCAGGATATGGATATACACATGGGATCAGGTCACAGGTGGAAGGAGCTGAGGACCACTTAGAAATCATCATAAGTCTTCTAGGGCTTTAACCACTTTGCCGCTGCTCACTAGAGCTCTACTGCGGCAAAGTGGCTCGATAACGTCTGGCGACGTAGACCTACGTCGCCAGACATTCCCCTCTCTCGGCGGCGCGCGCGCCGCCGGAGGCTCGCTCCCGCTGTATTCAGTCACAGCAGGAGTCGGGCCAGGGGAGGAGCGGTGGCGATCGCCGCTGCTCTTCCCCGATCGTCTGGGAATCGAGTGTGGAGATCCGCCTGCTTGTGTAAACACAAGCGGGCGGATCTCCTAAGTGACAGGCAGGGTCAGATTGCAGGGTTCAGCATAGCTGAACCTGCGATCTGTCCTTGTGTCACATAGTCCCCTCCCCCCACACACGTCAGTAAGCACCAGGCATACATTAACCCCTTGATCACCAATAAAAATTAACCCCTTCCCTGCCAGTGTCATTTTTACAGTAACAGTGCATATTTATAGCACTGATTACTGTAGTAATGTCACTGGTACCCCCAAAAGTGTCAAAAATGTCAGTCAAGGGTCCGATCTGTTCGCCGCAATGTCGCAGTCCCGCAAAAAAAATTGCAGATCGCCGCCATTACTCGTTAAAAAAAAAAACACCAAAAATGACAGAAATCGTTCCCTTAGTTAGTAAACGCAATAACTTTTGCGCAAACCAATCAAAATACGCTTATTGCGATTTTTTTACCAAACATAGGTAGCAGAAAACAAAATTGGCCAAAAATTTAAAAAGATTTTGATTTTTACATTTTTTGGGGGAATTTCATATAAAAAATGTGAAAAATATTGTTATTTTTTCAAAATTTACGCTTTTTTTTTTGTTTATAGCGCAAAAAGTAAAAATCGCACAGGTGATCAAATACCACCAAATGAAAGCTGTGTTTGTGGGAAAAAAAGGACGTAAATTTCGTTTGGGTACGGCGTCGTACGACCACGCAATTGTCAGTTAAAGTCTCACAGTGCAGAATCACAAAAAGTGGCCCAGACGTAAGACAGCAAAATCCTCCAGTGGTAAAGTGGTTAAACAAACCACTGGGCACAAAAATCTATGCAAACATGCATGCTCCCATTTATGCTCATGAGCACGAGCTCATAATGCTCGTGTAGATGCAAGCAAGGTCCTATTTCTGTGCACAGTTCTGTGGACTGTTCTGCAAGCATGCAAATTTCTTTGATCACAGGTATGAGCTTGGTTTTCTTGACACAAATCCTTTGTCAGGTAAAACCTCCCATATACAGTATATATCTCACCTGTGTATTTCATGGTTTGTCTGGAGTTTAGCTTTATATATTGAAACTTTACTTTAAAAGTATTTTCTCTTAAATAAATCTTCCTAATGCCTATGATGCAAAACAATTAATACATCCTAGTGTGTGAAAGTATTTCAGAATAAACAGGAAAGCTGGTCAGAGTTAAGAAGTGATGATGGAACAGTATTTTGAATTTGATTTGGAAAATATTGAACATTCTTTACACGTATGCATTATTTTTCCAAGACAACAGTTTCTTTCCTATTCAGCAACTTCAGCATCAACGCAAACCTCTCTTCAGACTGCAAATATAGCAATTATACCAAGTTATGCTTTTCTCCCTGTTACCACAGGCAAGTAGCCACGGTGCATCAGCAGTCAAAATAACCCAGCAAGTTAACAAGTTTCCTGTTGATTCTGCAGAGCCATAAAGACAAAAGAATCAAACCTCCTCGGAGAAACTAAAAAAAAAAAACGAAATTAAAATATTGTTAGAGGGACTTTTTTTTCAATAGAGAAGTGGACCACAGGGCACCTGCATTCAGAATCCACTGATTAGTGTAAGGTGAGTGTGGTTGGTAAAGTATTCGTAAATCCAATTAATAAAATCTAATGTAAATGTAATTTAGGATATTTTCAAAGCTGAAGCTTTAATACCAGCCATAAAGGTATCTTTCATGTACTTCATCTTGAAGGCTTGCTTCTCAGCTCCCATAGTGTCAGTAGTCACACTCCCAGTGACTTCAGGGCTCTTCCAAATGTAAAGTGGTCAGAAACCAAAAATTGCAGCTTATGAAATTCTCTTCAAACAAAGGTACAGTCATTGGGAAACTCCTTTCCCTAGGAAAAGCCATCACAGACAATAAGCTGACTTCTTCTGGTTTCACTAAAATTACAGGACACCGGGACCCTAGACACCAAGCCACTTGCTTAGTTGCACAAAAGGGCTCACGCAAGGCAAAAATGTCCTTTTTACTGGGTAACTCAAGTGTTCTATTCGTTTTTCTGGTAGAGGAAACATTTAACCTGCCGGACTCTCCCAAAAAACTCTTTCTCCCATGTGGAGGACATCTTCTCCTAAGAGAGTACTGACATGTAGTTGTTTTGTGTATCAGGCAGGGGGCCAAAACCCAACACCAGTTCCATCAGTCCCAAAGTACATATACTGTACTATACAGGTTCCATTTCTATCCTATCATATCCTTTCATATCCTAGGCCTGGACGAGAATATCAGTACTTGTCATTACAAGGGCCTCTTAATACTGTGGTTACATGTACAGATCCCGTGAGGTCCCTACTCATTATTGTGGCCAGTGTAACATGGATGGCCAGATATCATGGCCCATGCACAAAATAAAACCTTTCCTGTCACCGCCGCCAACAAGCCACCATAATCAGCCACCACTACTCCTATTCTGAACTGGCTGCTATTCACTTTTATTCCACCAGATAGTGGCTGAACTAAGGTGTCCAATCAGTATGGCATAACTGCAGTATCTGACTGCCTGCTGTCTCTACACAATCGTCAAAACTTAAGCCCCGTACACACGCACAGATTGTTGGCCAACCGATCGGCCGTCTTTTGTCCAGTGTTGTTTGTTGGTTAAAATGTGCTCTAGACTTGCAGTGGACTTTTGTTGGCCAACAAAAACCAACTTCAGAAGTGATGTCATGTGATGGTTGACTTTCCGTGTGTTTTTTCTTCTCTGAGCATGCCCAGTCTTGCTCATCTGATTTTTGTCTGCCGAAATCTGTACTGACTGAGGAACAATCGGCCATTCTTTGTAGGCCAACAAAAATTTTATAGCATGCACACCAGATTTTTTTTGGCCGAAAATTGGCAGTTGGTTGTCGAAAGCATCATACTAACAAGCCTACAATCGGCAGATCGGAAGTTGGCCGACAATTTACGGCCAACAATCTGTGCGTGTGTACGGGCTTTACACCGAACATTAAAAGACAGTGAGGGTTGTTTTCTTCAACTGCTTTATGAAACAGTTTTAAGAAAACATGCTACAAAAAGAACATGGTGCAACACTCCATATTACAATCCATATAAATGGTTCATTCCAAATGATTGCTTATTTACAGTTCCAGAAAAGGATTATTCTTCAAAACTAACTTTAGACAGTTTGTTTGCACTTCGTCCCCAGTGACAGGTATCAGGATAGGGTGCTGCAGTGTATTGGTTCATACCAAGTCATGACAGTTAAGATTCCTCTGAGGGGTATGCTCCTTCTGCCGTACCTCTCCATCCTCTCTCCCCCCCCAAGCTCTCTGTATAGACTCAAGAAGATTCTCCCACCAATTGAGCATAAAAACCCCAAATGCACAGTAACCCCTTGCTACACATGAAACATTTTGCAGTCCCTTTTCAAACCCATTTCAACTGAGAACTCCTCTCCGCTCACTGTGCAGGTCAAACTCACCTGCCTTAGTTTCACGCACCTGTCTATTTATCTCCTCCAGGACCTAAAGTGACAAGCATGTTATCTGGCAACAAAAAAAAATGGGACTCCCCTAAAAGGGTCCTATACTCATAAAGCTATGACCCGTCTCCCAATTGTGCTGCGTTGTCACCCTGTTACATGGGCTTCCAAGGGGCACCATAGCTGTTTCAACAGGCATAGTGCACTGTTGTCACCTTCAGGAAACCCACCCTGAAAAGTATTATGCAGTCATCACTGGAATTGAAGTAGATGGGATGTCACTGCAAAATTGCTGCAGGTGATCAGATACAAGAAAGTGGGGAAAAAAGTGAAAACAAGTAGTTTATTCAAAATAAAACGCCAATACAAACTAAAAACTATAGTAGGAGATAACAGATGAAACATATACAAAATTGAAAGGAAACACCTGATCTGCAAGATGACAATATGCTGTGCCTGTCTTCTAATTGTCACCTTCTCACACATCTTCCAACAGGGACTACAAGTGACCCTTTTAACACACATTACACAGGCATGGTCTACTGTTGTCATCATCAGCAAACCCATACTGAGAAATGCCATAGGCCCATTAGTGGAGTGCATGTAGACTGCAAGTGGCATCAAAGCAGTAGTAATACCTACTGCTAAATGTTTTACTTCCCGCTGTAGCTGGGGGTCTGGTCTGTGATGAAATAAGGTGTCAAATTCTGACCAATCTGGTTGGGTTGTCTTCTCCTCGGTTTTCTCCTAGATAACCCTATGTAGCAGGATTTCCAGCCGTTTTACTGGATATGGGTCCTCCTGGGCCACCGGGTGCAACAAAAGTACCCTTGTGCATATTCCTCCAAGTGTGAGCACTGAGACAATGATCAGTCCAGTATCTTTGGGTTTTTAGGTTTATTTGAATGAGTGGGAAACTCCTTTGGCTCATCTATGCACAATTTGCCAGGGACAACTGAAAACGCTTCTTGGAGCTGACTTGACGCTGGCTAAATGCCAGGCAACGCCGGTTGATGCTGGTTAACGCTGGCTTGCTGCCTGTTAACTCCAAATTGACCATGGACTGCTCTCTTACATAACAAAGTCCTTTCTTTAGCTCCCTTAAGCACTCTTTGCTGAGGTAGCTACTTGTACTGCTGCTGCGCTGCTAAACACGTCAGGGCCCACCTGGCACCCTCTTTCTCTCACTTATCTTCAGGGCTTAAACATTGGCACCCCCTTTTGTCTACACCTTCTCCACAGGTTAGCTGGCTCTTGGATCCCCTTGACCTTCTGGAGTGGCCCCCTCTCCTAGGAAGACCCCTGGGCAGTCTCAAGTACGCACAATACTGTTTTCTCTGAAACCTCTGCCCAGCAGCTCCACTCGGTAAACAGCACTCTGGATCCCTCCTCTGCAGCTCAGCTCAACCTCCGTCCTGTAGGCCGACCACCCAGGACACTCTCACTTGTGCTGAAAGGAGGAGAGACAGCCATCACCCTCCTACTGGTACTCTGCTTCCCGCCAAAGACGCTTTGTCACATGCTCCCCTCAGACTTATAGCTCATCCCAGGGTGCATTGCAGCAAACTCCGCTCACTGAGATAGCCATAAGCCCTGGTGTGCTATTGGCTAGGTTTCCTCCACTGTCCAATAAGAGCCCTCATTGGAAACAGTGGGGAGACTCCCTAGACACAACAGGTCACACCTGGAAACATGTGACAGCCTAACTAAATGATAAGGCCCCCCTGATATGCAGACAGGGCCACCTATATACTTTTTCCTAGCACCTACCTAGGAGGGTGCTACACCTAGATAGTAGTGTTCAATCACTAGTCCCTTTGGCCGATCCTCATTGAAATCAAAGTATCTATGAACAACATTTTATGTGTACTTGATATGGTTATTGGAAGATCTTAACTATACTACATCTGTACTTTCTTTAGGCTCGGTTTCCACTAGTGCGACTTGCGGTGCGACTTGACACATGTCAAGTCGCATGACAAGTCAAAACCCATTGTTTTCAATATGGACCGTTTCCACTGCTGCGACTCAAGACGCAGCGTCTTCAAAATTGCTTCTTGCACTACTTTGGGCCGACTTTAGTGCGATATGTCCCTCATAGAAGGTAATGTAAGTCGCAACGAAGTCGCAGTACACGGTTTTGAACGCGACTTCGTTGCGATTTGCACGGAAGTTTACAGTAAATTTTTTTTATTGTTATGTTCCGCCCCAAATCACATGATCTCTGCACCTCCCAAGAACATCACTTCCCATAGTTAGCAGAGGAGAGGAGAGTGTTATATACAGCAAGCATGCCAAGATCCAGGAAGAATAAAAGAACTTCTCATGATAATGAGGAGATCATTCGTCTGGTCAGAGCTCGCCCCTCAATATACGACACCCGAGACCCCTTATATAAGGACCATGTGAGGAAGGAGAGAGCATGGCTGGAGATTGCAAGGATCTATTTTGAAAATTGGGACTGTCTTACAAGTACAGAATGGACTGAAAAATGTAAGTGTTTCATATATGCAATTTATCACATTGCTGCTTGCCCCCATATGTACAGTAAAGTACCGTTATTTTCTTTTTTTCAGTGCACTCCTTACAAACCAGATGGAGAAGCATAAAGGACTGCTATAACCGCTATCTCAGAAAATTACGAGAAGCAAGGAGTGGTTCTGGGTCCTCCAGAATTGTCCCTTATGCGCATGCCCAGGAGCTGGAATTTTTAAGGCCGGTGTTGGAGATGCGAGAGTAAGTTGTCAGCATTTTTTTAGATACTGTAGTTGACATATAAAATATATTAATATTCCTAAAATTTGAAATGTATTCATTATATTTCAGAACCCAAGCAAGCTGGCAAGACTCCTCACTTGGTTCTGAACAGCAGGAGGGGTCACAGGAGGCGGCAGCGGAGGAGGAGGAGGAGGAGGAGGAGGAGGGATGCCAAGACCCTGGTGACCCTGACCCTGATGGTGAGGAATCAGAGGGAGTAATATCAAGACCATTGTCCATTATTGATTCTCCTGCTGCGGTGGAGGCTGAACCAGGGCCTAGTACAGAACAAAGGCCTTCACGAAGATCTTCCTCAAGGTCTTCATCAAGGGCGAATCCTAGGGGTGGTAAACCCATGGAGGAGGTTCTGAAGGTGGTGAAGGAAATGAACGCACACATGAAGGAAAGCATGTGTGATGACACTGCTTTCATGACCGTGCTGTTGGGTATGTGCAAGCAGGTCCCCCCTGAGAAAAAGTATGCACTAAGGATGGCTCTCATGTCAACCGCCCAATCTTTTGTGGTTGGGGAGGCAAGCTCTACAGCATGTATGGAAACCCCTCCCCCCACCACACATATCCCCCCAATTACCAGTACCCACCACCACCACCACCACCAAGTTCACAGTATGGGCACCAAGTTAATCGCCCATACTACGATGAGTATGGCAACATGCCGAATATCTCCAGGCCCCGCATGTTGCACCCAATACCGCCCCCTATTGCCTCCACCCTTGGCACACCAAGACCTTACCAACCTGCTCCCATGCAGGTTACGCCTTTCCCGGAAAGGCAATACCGTCAGGGATCTGCAAGTGATTACCCAAGCCCATCTGGCCCATCAAATATTTCTCATTCTGGGTCCACTGAATCTCCAATTATATACCAGGATTTGTAATTTTTTTTGTTTTTGGTGTTGTTAACGTTTTACCTGTTAATTTATTTTTTCATTGTTTTGGTGCTGGTATCTCCAAAACATTGGTGATGTTGTTATAAAAAGTTTATTTTTTTCTAAATTTTGAAAAAAAAAAAAAATAAAAAAATTACCTTGTTACTCTACTCTGTGGTTTTTGTTTGGATTATTTTTGCTTCTATAGTACTGTCAATAATGTGTGTGTGCTATATAATTATATCTACAGTAGAAAACAGCAAAACAGAAGGTTAAGCAATGTATTTTTATTATAGCTAGAACTGGAACAATATGCAGACTTTGGTTATAATTGCACAGAAATATAAGGAAAACATAACAGAATTTTATTCAAAATTGGACTGTGTTGGAACGTGTGATACATTATGAAATAGCGTCCAGCTGCCAGGGGACAGAACCAGCAGCAGACATGAAAAAGGATGTGAATCCCTCACGCACAGTAGCACCATTGCTTGTGCCCCTACTGGCACTCAAACTTGCACCCTCCATGTCATTCATGCCACAATCTTCATGATTGTACCCATCACGAAGTGCAACATAGTTGTGAAGAACACATGCTGCTTTGACTGCACATATTGCATTATCCATTTTTAAATTGATAGATGTGTGCAGGAACCTCCACTTGTTAGCTAAAATTCCAAAGGCGCATTCAACAACTCGTCTTGCCCTGGTTAAGCGGTAGTTGAAAACTCTTTTTTCCACAGTCAGAGACCGATTTGAATAGGGCCTTAAGAGATGATGACTGAGAGCGAAAGCCTCATCTCCAACAAAAACAAATGGCTGTGGTGGTCCGTTTGTCCCTGGTAGTGGACAGTCCGGTGGCAGCTGAAGTCCATCTTCCCTCAACATTCTTCCGAATGTGGATCTCGCAAATATGCTCGAGTCTGAGCTGCTTCCATACGAACCTATGTCTACATAGCTAAAACAGTATTTGGCATCAGCCACTGCTAGTAAGACAAAAGAAAAGTATTTTTTGTAGTTGAAGAATTTACTTCCACTGCCAATGGGCTTCAATATTCTAATGTGTTTTCCGTCAATTGCACCAACACAATTTGGAAAATTGCAGTGGTCCCAGAAATATTCTGCTATCTTGCACCAGTCTTCTGTAGTGGGTTTCTTCAGGACCAAATCCTTAAGAACATTCCAGATGGCTCTGCAGGTATCATGGATAATATAGCTGGCAGTAGTTTTGCCAACCAAGAACTCATAATGTAAACTTGTAAAGGTATGTCCAGTTGCCAGGTACCTAAAAATAAAAAAATAATGTTAGAATGATGCATAAACTGGCTTGGACGAAGGTACCTGAGGAAATGAAGGAAGAAGATAGGCAGGAGAAAGACACTGTTGAAAAAAACATGGCAAACATAATCACAACCACTACTACATATATGTTACATGATAATTACATGATAATGTGTCTCTCCAAATGCCTCAGGAGGTAAGTAGGTTGGAAAATTTACCTCAATGTGATAATCAGTCTTTCTATGGGCGGAATACTCCTTCTGAATCTAGTGTTTTGTCTCTCTAGATGTGTGGAGAGCAGAGCCAACAATTCATCAAAACTGTAAAAAAAAAACATATATGGCATTTATCAACATTATCCATGTAAAAAATAACATACATAGAGACATATTTGAGTTGACATGAACATATGTTCTGACCTTTTAATTGACATCCCTGTGTAATTAAAGAATTTGTCTTCATGAGCACGGAGGTCATGATAAAGGATCCTGAACTGGCCTCTCTCTTCCCTTTGGGAGATGACAGGATGGATCCAGAAGCGATGCCTTCTCCTTCTCCGGTCCTCTTCTTCCTCATCAATAACAGCTGCTACAGCAGCCATAATTACTGCTGCTCCAACATACTGCATAGCCAACATGTTTCCTGCAACATACACTACTATTCCAAAACAGGAAATTACATCACTTGCAGGAAAAGGAATTACATCACTAGCAGGAAAAGGAATCTTTTATGTGCAAGTCGCATACATCAAAGTCGCAACAAGTCGTAGCCGCAACAAGTCGTTGTAAATTCGTACACAAGTCGCGCGTTTATCAAAGTACAAAGTCGCTATTGAAGACACGCGACTTTGAAGTCGCACTAGTGGAAACCCAGCCTAATACTCTGTACTTTGTACTATCTCCTATTATACAAACTTAAATAAAACACCTGAACCAAATAACGTGTCAAATAAAAACACATTTATGTTTTAAATACTGCAAAAAAGGAACAAATGAGTTATTTAAAGCATGTTTTTTGACTATTTCTACATTGGTCGGATAAATTAGTTATTTTGCCAAGTTAATTGACCCCACAGTGCATTATAAATTAAATATCATTCAACTATCGTTTACATCTATTTTACCGACATTTTTGGGGTCCCTTTCAACTGATTGGATATTTTAAAGGACTGGTCTAAATGGTGAGTATTTTCCAGGAAAAAATTACACTTACTGTACTTAATATGTACAAAATATAGCACTGTAATGCAATAAGAACTCCTGGGGTTGTTTTCTTGCTGACGTTACCCCAGAAGAATTGTAGATAATAAACAGTTGGAGATAATGAAGAAATCCCATCTCACCACTCTACAATCAGTAAAGCAATATCATAAACTGTATGTTCTTACAGAATAACTGTATATTCTAAACAAATTAGCTTTTTTAATATATCTAGAGCACCAAAAAAGTTTGAAAAGATATCCCATCACCCCTTTCCCTTTGTTTTGTTTTTTTCTTGTTGTGTGTAAGAACTACTATGAGATGACCAGAGTGAGCGTTGTTTTATATACATTTAAGGCTTGTACACACGTAGCGATTGTCGGCCGTAAATATTCGGCCACCGACCGATCGGCCGATTGTCGGCTTGTTAGTATGATGCTTCCGACAACCGACTGCGACTTTTCGGCCGAACAGAATCTGGCGTGCAGACTTTAAAATTTTTGTTGGCCAACACCAGAACGGCCGATTGTTCCCCAGTCAGTACAGAAATCGGCCGACAAACAGCAGATGAGCAAGACTGGGCATGCTCAGAGAAGAAAAAACACACGGAAAGTTAACCATCACATGACATCACTTCTGCAGTCGGCTGTTGTTGGCCGACAAAATTCGTGTGCAGTCTTTAGCACTTTTCAACCGACAGGACAGCACCGGACAAAAGACGGCCGATCGTACGGCCGACAATCGCTACATGTGTACGGGCCTTTAGCCTGTCTTCTGTCTGCACTAATCAGACGTACAGTGTAAAGTGCCACATGTCTGCAGAACAACATGCTAGGAATCTGCCCCACAGATCTGTGGGAGGGTGCTGTGTGTGCAGCTGCTGAGCGGAAAAATTGCTCTGGCAGGTGAAACCACAGAAAGTGAGGCAGCGATTTGCAGATCACCCGCTTACTTCCTGGTTAACTGCTTGAATAAATCACATGATCGCTGCTTACCTCTGGCACTAGGAGAACCTTGCAGAGGCCTGACGTGTTCTTTGCACTGGGCTCCAGATGGTTTTCTTAATCCCTCCCAATATTGGGGGCCATCATAAACTCAGTGAGTCTATATAGTCCCTGCTGGGTCATTTTGGTTTGATCTGCAGTGTAGAGAGTACACAGGCAGGAAGAAGATGCACACCAGCCAGGGAGAGACAGGCCTAGTGTATGGAAAGATTCATAAGGAGAAGGGACAGAATAGGGATGGTCCAAAAAAAGACCCTAGAGACTTCTTTAGTGTGGGGACGGACCTTTTTGCCCAACCTGTCACCTGGATTGGCCCCTCCTTGTGCTGTATACTGCCAAAAAATCACCCAACCCAAGAGGCCTGCTGTAACGGCTAGGGGAAATGTTTAAAGGTGTAATTCTCTAGAACACTACTGCATTAAGTTCTGCATAATTCAACTGAAACTGTGAAAGTGCCTTGTTGTCAATAATTTTACTTTGGAACACATTGTTTTACCATTTACTTTTTATTACATAAATAGGAATGTTCCTAAAGGACATCTTGCCTGGTCCCTTTAAATTACCAGCATAAAGTCAATGATTACATGGCGCTCTCTGATGGTGGGTGGCATACCATGTGGTAAAGAGGTAAAAATATAGAAAGTAAAAAAATGGGTAGAAAAATATAAAAGCTAGCAACGCCCATCTTTCCCTCCACCTCACAGGAAGTGATGTCGGGCTGACAGGAAGTAGGAAGTGGAGCCCCACAAAGAGTCCTCCACCACCACAGCAGCACCAGACAGGCTGCCAGACAACAGCCTCCACGCACCACCGGCACCCTGCACCCCTCCTTTCTGCAACTGTATCCAGGACAAGAAGACGGATGATCCCATTCACCTACCGTACCGGCCTTTACTTAACTAAGAGTAAGTCACTATGTGTTTTTTGTATTAATAAACCTTATGTTTCACTAAGCTGGCGCTGCTTTCTTTTTGTTGATTCCCTTTAAATTACTGCAGCACAGTTGCCCTGCCCGCATACCTGAATGATTCAATTGGGTTAATTAGATCTACATTAACCCATGTTAACCTTGAGCACCTAATCATGGGCAAAAGTAAAAAAAAATGCAATTTTCTTTGTATACATTTGGATGCAGTTTCAATGAGGTAAGAAGAGAAAAATGGTAAATGATCCTCAATGTCTTCATTACCTAGAACCATGGAGGTAAATAGGGGGCTTCTTCTGTATGAATGGAACCTCTGGATATCCTGGTTCTCTAGGCTACCATCGAAATGGACTAAGAACAACTGGAGGATGCACAGAGGGCCCTTAAGGAGCACTCAAAGAAGAAGAAGTAAACGCTAGAGAAATATAAATAGAAAGAGAGGCACTTCTAAGTGCAGTAGCACTAGTATTTATTAAATTAGCGTGGGGACGGACCTTTTTGCCCAACCTGTCACCTGGATTGGCACCTCCTTGTGCTGTATACTGCCAAAAAAGCGCCCAACCCAAGAGGCCTTCTGTAACAGCTAGGGGAAATGTTAAAAGGTGTAATTCTTGAGAACACTACTGCATGTAAGTTCTGCATAATTCAACTGAAACTGTGAAAGTGCCTTGTTGTCAATATTTTAATTTGGAACACATTGTTTTACCATTTACTATTCATTACATAAATAGGAATGTTCTTAAAGGACATCTTGCCTGGTCCCTTTAAATTACCACCACACAGTTGCCCTGCCCGCATACCTGAATGATTCAATTGGGTTAATTAGATCTACATTAACCCATGTTAACCTTGAGCACCTAATCATGGGCAAAGGTAAGAAAAATTGCAATTTTCTTTGTATACATTTGGATGCAGTTTCAATGAGGTAAGAAGAGAAAAATGGTAAATGAGCCTCAATGTCTTTATTACCTAGAACCATGGAGGTAAATAGGGGGCTTCTTCTGTATGAATGGAACCTCTGGATATCCTGGTTCTCTGGGCTACCATCCAAAGGGACTAAGAACAACTGGAGGATGCACAGAGGGCCCTTGAGGAGCACTCAAAGAAGAAGAAGTAAACTCTACAGAAATATAAATAGAAAGAGAGGCACTTGTAAGTGCAGTAGCACTAGTATTTATTAAATTAGCATGGGGACGGACCTTTTTGCCCAACCTGTCACCTGGATTGGCACCTCCTTGTGCTGTATACTGCCAAAAAAAGCACCCAACCCAAGAGGCCTGCTGAAACGGCTACGGGTAATGTTAAAAGGTGTAATTCTCTAGAACACTACTGTATGTAAGTTCTGCATAATTCAACTGAAACTGTGAGACCCCGTTCACACTGGGGCGACGCTACTTGTCGGGGCGACCTCACCTATAACAAAAACTTTAAAAAAGCAAGGTGCATGGAAACTCTGTTACAGGGCATTAGTAACAATTATATGTGAGCCAGCATTCTCCAGAAGGTAACAACACTGTAGGCCTGTGGTAAATTTACTGTCAGGGCTAGGTTGATATGCACTCTGCGAAGAAAGATTATCAGTGTTGTTACCACTAATAAGCTCCTCACTTCAAATTGGTGCTGTTCATGCACTTGGGGAAATGATGGTGGATGCTATCTTCAATCCCTCCATGCTCTGACAGACTGAGAACCTCAATGGCTCGTGTGATAAACTCACATGGGCAAAGAAGTGGAATTCTTTACGCGTGTGACAAGGAGATAAAAAAACAGGATATCATAAGAGAAGGGGGACAGGGCAATGCTATAAAAAGGTTTGCCGAGAGAGGGATTGCCTAATACGTGCCCTTGTGGACTCCCAAGTGATCTGGGTCACATAAGCCAAACACATCCATATGGCCTGAGTAACGGTCCAAACTGGCCATATTCTTGGCCTAGGTTGGATCTATTCAAATTTAGGATTGGGAAAGGGGGGTACCTGGAAACCAAAAAATTGGGTTTGTAAACAAAAACTTGTTCTCTTTGCAATTATAGCGCAGGCATGGAGTCAAAGGGGATTATATACTAAACTTATATAGGCTGTTCACTCTGCAAAGAAGTTTTCTCTATTTTCAAGGGAATTTTCCCTTAGCTGAGTAAATCAGATGAAGGTCTGCAGACTTCCCTTATCCAATCATGTGCTGACAAAAATATTGTTTTAGTTTTTTTCTTGCACATGGTTAAGTATTCTTTGCAAAGTGAATCATCACTGCATTCAGTAAGCTAAAGGGAAATTCCTTGCAAAAAGAACAACCTATTAGCCTTTAGTAAATCAACCCCTGTGAATTCACCTGAGCTTGGAGGTTATCATCAGCTATTTTAAAAAGGCAGTATTATTTCTGAATATTTTTTAAAAAGACTCACGGAATAGAATTATCATTTTATTATTTATGAATTATTTGAAATCAACTTACACTTTAAAAAAACCCTCTTTAAATAATAACATTTTTTTCCCTGTGTTACATAGGCCTTTAGACAAAATCCGTAACTCATCTGATAATTCCAAGGGAGGAAAGACAACACTAATCAAGCAGACAAAAGACATAGAAACTCATTAAGTGAAATCTAAAAAAGAATTTCAAGCAAATCATTTTTCCCCCGACTAGATGTATCAGACTTAATTAGGTGAGTGGTGTTGATGGGGTGCAAAAGCAAAAACAAAAAAAAAAAAAAATCTCTTCAGCAGAAAAGGTTTAGGTCCCATATAGGCTGCATTCTTTCTCTCTGTGGCATGGCCAGTAATTGAGCATTTTAAGGGCATGAAAATAGAAGAATAGAAACTGAGCCTTAGACAAAAGCTTTCAACTAAAATTTATTTTCCTCTCTCACCAGGTGCTTTTTTTTTTTTTTTTTTCTAAAATCATACGAGATATAAAGAAAAGAGAAAAAGAATCACAGCGATACAGAATATAAAGCAAGCCTAACAGGCTGCATCATTGCATGACACTAATCAGATGTATTTAGACAAGATTTAAAAAAAAAAAAAAAAAGATAATCAATAGCTACACTTAAAACAATAATTCCTCTGCAATGAAAATAGTTTTGCACAGCATGACTCCTTAACCGCACAGTTTAAAACAAGATAATACTTTAATGCTTTCATTTTTTTCTATGTTCAGTTGCTTCTTACTGTTGTGTATTTATTTGTTTAATAAAAAAGTACATCAATTTTGATTAATTCTTACTAATTGCAGTTAACACCTGGACTGCCTCTGTAACGGAAGGCTTTTGCTGTTTGGATGAAAGTAACATTTAACTTTAAAAAAAAAAAATCCCATTTACAAATGAATGCCATATATTTTCATGCAATGAGGGTGCTATGGGTACAATAAGAGCACAATTTGCATTTCAACTGTTTTATACTACAATAGAGCCCCCGCCCACACACACACATCCTTTTTTAGGATAATCCTTCTGCCCAGGGGAGGTTAAGCTCACTTGTCATAAATTTGTAAAGTTGAGTGGTTAGTTGCAAAGTTTCATTTTTTTTTTTTTAAAGTACTAGTCTTCGTATCTATAAGAATAATAATAAAGAGTTAAAGCTTATTCTGCATAAATTAGTTATAGATTAGTATGGTATTATTATTATTAGTATTATTATTATTAATATTATTATTATCAGTATTATTATTAGTATTATTATTATTATTATTAGTATTATTATTATTATTATTAATAATACTAATAATAATAATGTTTATTATTATTCCTAGAACCCTATAATATGACAGACACCAGAAGCCCATGGTAAATTGCTATAGTCAATAACTAAAAAAAATAAAATAAAAACCTACACAGGGTTTTTTTCCTTTTTTGTTTTATATTAAATAATAATGAATGTTAAATGCTAAAGTGTATATGGATGTTTGCTATCTGACTGCAATCATAGTTACATAGTTACATAGTTACATAGTTACATAGTAGGTGAGGTTGAATAAAGACAATAATCCATCCAGTTCAACCTATGTAGGTGTGTGTGGCCGTAATCATCTCTGATACCCCTGAATGTTCTGATACTTGAGATGTAAGTCTAAGAGTCTTTTGAAAGTCACCATACTACCCGCAGAAACCACCTCTTGTGGTAGAGAATTCCACAATCTTGTAGCCCTAACAGTAAAGAACCCCCCACGTTGCCTGAGGTTAAAACGCTTCTCCTCTAATCGCATCGTATGCCTTCAAGTCCTCATGCAATCCTTTCGACTGAATAGATTTTTTTCTATGCTGAGATCACCATTGAGATATTTATAAATTGCTATCATGTCCCCTCTCAGGCATCTCTTCTCCAGGGAGAATAAATCAAGTGATTGCTGACGCTCTTTATAATTAAGGTCCTCCAATACCCTAATTAGTTTAGTTGCCCTTCTCTGGACTCTCTCCAGCTCCAACACATCCCTCCTGAGGACTGGCGACCAGAACTGGACAGAATACTCCAGGTGCGGTCGGACCAGAGTTTTATAAAGTGGAAGGATTATAGTCTTATCTCTGGAATATATCCCCTTTCTTTATGCATGCTAATATTCTGCCGGCTTTGGCAGCTGCCGCTTGACATTGCATGCTATTGCTTAGTCTATCCTCTACCAAGACTCCCAGATCTTTCTCCATTTTTTGATTCCCCCAAAGGTTCCCCTCCTAACGTGTATTGTGCTTTTATGTTTTTAGTCCCCAAGTGCAAAACCTTACACTTCTCCACATTAACCACTTGCCGACTGAGTACGGTAGTACTACTGCGGCAAAGTGGTTCGTTATCGTCTGACGACGTAGTATTAACGTCGTCAGACACTCCCCCTTCTGGGCGGTGCTTGCGCGCCGCCGGAGGCTCGCTCCCGCTGTTTTCATTCACAGCGGGAGTCGGGCCAGGGGAGGAGCAGCGGCGATCGCCGAGGATCTAGTGTGGAGATCCGCCCGCCTGTGTAAACACAAGCGGGCGGATCTCCATAGTGACAGGGAGTGACAGATCGGACTTTTCAGCATAGCTGGACATCCGATCTGTCCATGACTCACACAGTCACCTCCCCCCCTACACGTCAGTAAGCACCAGGCATACATTAACCCCTCCCTCTCCAATAAAATTAACCCCTTCCCTGCCAGTGTCATTTTTACAGTAACAGTGCATATATATAGCACTGATTACTGCAGTAATGTCACTGGTACCCCCAAAAGTGTCAAAAATGTCAGTCAAGGGTCCGATCTGTCCGCCGCAATGTCGCAGTCCCACAAAAAAAATCGCAGATCGCCGCCATTACGCGTTAAAAAAAAAAACACCAAAAATGACAGAAATCTTTCCCTTTGTTAGTAAATGCAATAACTTTTGCGCAAACCAATCAAAATACGCTTATTGCGATTTTTTTTTTACCAAACATAGGTAGCAGAAAACAAATTGGCCAAAAATGTTTTAAAAAATTGGTTTTTACATCTTTTTTGGGGGGAATTTCATATAAAAAAATGTTAAAAATATTGTTATTTTTTCAAAATAAACGCTCTTTTTTTGTTTATAGCGCAAAAAGTAAAAATCGCACAGGTGATCAAATACCCCCAAAAGAAAGCTCTGTTTGTGGGAAAAAAAGGACGTAAATTTCGTTTGGGTACGGCGTCGCACGACCGCGCAATTGTCAGTTGAAGTCGCACAGCGCCGAATCGCAAAAAGTGGCCTGGACGGAAGACAGCAAAATCCTCCGGTGGTAAAGTGGTTAAACCTCATTTGCCATGTCGTTGCCCAGTTATGTTCAGCTTTGGTTTGTGTTCATAGGATGGCTATAAATGGTCCAGTCCTTCATTCACTAGCCAATTCAACACCTGGACTATTCTTGGCTATCCATGGGGGTGATGAAGGCAGGTTATGGCAGTCGCCAGCACTCAACAGAGAGTTTTCAATCTGTTTTATAATCCCAGTATGACCTAGCCAAAGTTTGCCCCTTCTCAGGTGTTAGCCACACATGTGCTGCCTAAAGTGACACAAATATGTAGGCCGCTATTGCTGACCTCTACTTTTGGGAATTTTGGTTCCCTGGCCGTCAGTTTGACACTTTGGGGTTTATTTACTAAAGGCAACTAGACTCTGCAGGTGCAATTGCTCCAAAGGTTAGTAAATGAGGTAAAGCTTCACTTTGCAAAAAATATCCAATCACATGCAAGGAAAATTAAACAAAACAGCATTTTTGCTTGCTCAGGATTGGATGATGGAAGTCAGCAGAGCTTCTCCTCATTTAATAAGCTCTGGAGCAACTGCTCTTGCAGAGCGCAACTGCACTTTGCAAAGCGCAGTCTATTTGCCTTTCCTAAATCAATCCCTTTGTCCTCAGTGACTTTGAACGAATAAAGGGAAATCAAACACTCCTTTAAAGCAAGCTTGTTCCAGGTTTGTGGCTTAAGTTTTGAAGCCCGACCCAACCAGGAAACTTTAATTTTCAGAAGGAATTCAGAAATTGTGCCCCCCATGCCTTTCTCAAGACAGGCTCCTGCGATGGGAAACATTGCAAGTTTGTCCAAAACTAAAAAAATAAAAAAGAATTGAATAAGGCTTTTTTTATGGTTGTGAGGAAGGGGCTTTGAATAAAGCAGGCTTTTCATTAAATGGAAAGGCTTTAAAGCTGACCAGAGACATTTAGAATCTCAGCTGGTTCAGCAGAACTGGCCAAGATTTACACCATATATGGGTAGGCTGATTGTACCCAACTTTATCGATCAATCAACTTGGGTACATCCAGCATGGGGAACTAGTCTCATTTCTCAATCAGGAGCCTTCCACTCAATGGCAAATACATTTCCAAATATGGGCGTTGCCATAGGTGGGTAATTACATCACCTGTATCTTTGGTCCCTTTGTTTACATTTAGCTTTGAGCCGGGGAATTCCTGAATAAATTGCCCAAATTTGAGCTGTAGGTGGCCATAAAAGGAACACTCGGCTTGACAAAAGTCAATTTAAAAATTAACTTATCAGTTGAACAGCGACTGCTTTATATAAGGCAGCCATGAGTCCCACAAGCTTCTTTTGTATACTTGTCTTCTCCTTATTCCTCCACTGTTACCTTCAGTGAGTGAGAGTAATCCTTATGTAAGCTCTAAGCTCCATGTGGCTAGGTGCCTGAATGGGAAATAACTGAGCACAAGCACTGCCAAATGAGAGGGAGGGGAGAAATGTTCCCTCGTACCTGGAAGTCCTGGGTACCTTTTTTGCTCCTGGTGTTTGAACAGATCAGCAGAGGAGTTTAAAAAGCCGAGTATTTGCAGGTGGGGCTGCCATCAATATGAACCAATTGCTTGTCCAACTTTAGCAAAGCAGAGGTGTGCTGTCAGTTATTGAATGCTCCTCTTAACCGCTTGCCGACCGCCGCAAGTACATATACTTCAGCGGTCAGCCCCGGCCAGGCAAAGTGGCTTATGGGTACGTCACTCGCCTGCGAGCCAATAGGGGGCGAGCGCGCGCCGCCGGAGGCGCGCTCCCGCCCCCGCTCGCTCACTGTGATCCCCGTTCGTGTGACCGGCAAACCCGATGTCCGCCGGTCACTCGCGATCGTCGGGTGGAGAGGGAGAAAGGCAGGCGGCTAATGTAAACAAAGCCCCCTTTCATTCTCCCTTGTGTAACAGCAGAGATCATAGGGTCCTTCTATGTAGGATCGTAGATCTCTGCTGTTACATGAAAAGCCACATCCCTGCACAGTAAGAAGCACGCCCCTAGGGACACACTTAGCCACTGCATCACTATTAAAGTTAACCCCTTCCCTGCCAGTGTCATTTTTACAGTAACAGTGCGTATGTATAGCACTGATTACTATAGTAATGTCACTGGTACCCCCAAAAGTGTCAAAAATGTCAGTAAAGGGTCCGATCTGTCCGCCGCAATGTCGCAGTCCCACAAAAAAAATTGCAGATCGCTGCCATTACTCGTTAAAAAAAAAAACAATAAAAATGACAAAAATCTTTCCCTTTGTTAGTAAATGCAATAACTTTTGCGCAAACCAATCAAAACACGCTTATTGCGATTTTTTTTACCAAACATATGTAGCAGAAAACAAATTGGCCTATAATGTTAAAAAAAATTAGATTTTTACATTTTTGGGGGAATTTCATGTAAAAAAATGTGAAAAATATTGTTATTTTTGCAAAATTGTCTCTCTTTTTATGTTTATAGCGCATGATCAAAAAATCGCACAGGTGATCAAATACCACCAAAAGAAAGCTCTGTTTGTGGGAAAAAATGGACGTCAATTTCATTTGGGTACAGTGTTGAATGACCGCACAATTGTCCATTAAAATCACGCAGTGCCGAATCGCAAAATACCTCCTGGTCAGGAAGGGGGTAAAATCGTCCGGGGCTTAAGTGGTTAATATATGTGTATTTCTATTATTTGAGGCCTAGCTTTTACAATATCTAGCACTTTAGCTTGTGTATTTTGCAAATATATGGTCTTTTTAGAGAAACTAACAAGTTATAGAAAGACCACCAATGCAAACTCTTTATACGATAGTCAAAAAGTCATTATAATCAGAAATGGATAGGTACAAAACAACCAGTCCTCATGATATGGCTGATATACTACAGTATATTGTGGCTACATAAAGGTTACATGGGTTTGAAAAACTTTTTGCAATCAACAAATCTAACTTTTTCAAACAACGGCCTCTTTATGAGAATGGAAAACCCAACTTATGGTTTGATAATTAGATGAAGGGTCATTTGGTCTACATGAAAAGTAGAGGTAACTAATACTTCTGTCTCATGACCCCTGGATTGACCCTTCTGATCTTAATTCAAGAATGCTTTCTGTTCCCCCTCATTGCACCAATGAGATCATAATGTTTTTATCAGCTGGAAAAGGCTTTTCTGCTCTCGAGATTTAGGTTAAAAACCAATTTATTAGTAAATGTCAGGGTGATAAACCTAATGGTTTCATATATGTTTTTTGGACACCAGTTCTAAGATTTCTGCACATTCTTCCAAGATCTACCTGCCATGACTTCTAAGAAAAGGTCTTCTGCAGTTTCTTAGATCTTCAGTTTCATTTTAATATTTTGAATCCCAAGTAGGAGTGAGTGGGAAAATAAAAGATATGGGGGGGGGGGGACAGAACCAGGATTTGTCACAATAAAATCATACCGTTGGAGTCGCCAAGAAACATATGAAGCCATCAGAAAACCTAAAACACCACCCTTCGCCTATATATAAACTTTTGGGTGCACCAAAACGTTATTTGTGATTAGGGTCTCTGCTGCCCATTATACATTGGGAGTTAATTCAAACCTGATCATAGACAGGGCTTCCTGCTCGGTAGATTGTGGTGTGTCCTTTCTGGGAATTAGCAAAGTCCTTGGATGTATTATGTAACTGGCTAGAAATGTGTGTTCTGCAGCTTAGTCATTTTAGATAATCGCTATCATTTATTTATTTTTGTCGTTTTTGTTCTCCTAATAACATATACCTGAATTCCGCCTGAACTCACCCACCCACCCTGCCAATCCTCAATGCCAAAATCAAGAGTCTGTCATACCTGATATAGAGCAAACCTTCTAAAATAGACTGAAATTATTGTCTCTTGCTGGAGCTTTTTTTGTCTCCAGTGCAGGCACTCCATTTGGTTTGTTTTTTTAAGCAGGTATGTACAGGATTTTATTACAAAGTACAGGACAGTTACATATTTAAACACAGCACTAGCTAACAAAAAATTGTAATAATAATAATATTGTATTATATTTATAACATTTTTTCAACTGTAACAAATTTGCAGTTTTTTTTTTCTTTGTGGTACGAATTTTTTTTCTGCCTTTTGCAGCATCCATTTGACCCCATCCAGTTTTCAACATTTGATGGTTGTCACATTGACCTGTAAACATGCTGCATCCCCAGCATTGTTGTATACAGAATATAATAGCTGCTTTAAAGCGGAGTTCCAGCCCCAAAATCAACATAGTCGATTTTGGGCCATCTGCTTGCTTCTAGGTGACCTGAAAAGGAAATGGATAGTTACGATTTTTTTTTTTTTTACTTACCTTGTAATTTCAGAAAAATATACTCACCTCTCTTCCACTTCCTCCCTCGGCGGCCCGGGCCCGCGCCGTCACTTCCGCTTTGCAATGATTTCTGGGAGCTGAACGTCATCGCTCCCAGGAATCAATGCGCCGGCACCGGCCCCGATGTCAGTTCCGGTGCAGGCGCGTCATACCTTGCTAACAGCTTCTGGGCAGGGATGACGCTTCAGCTCCGGAAGTGACAGCAGGGCCGGCGCAGTACATCGTGGGACCGAAGAGGACGGAAGAGGACGCAGAAGAGGATCGCGCTGGCTTCAGCTGCCCACACCTGAGATGGCAGCACTGGAGAAGAAATTTTCAAGGTAAGTATTTCTTCTAAAAGATAAGTGCGAACCGGGACAGATCAGAGGCTATCCATTGTGGAATGGACTAGCCCTGACTGTCCCGGGGGTATTTTCATTGAAATTTTTATTTTGGTGGCCGGAACTCCGCTTTAAAGTTCCACTAAACTCACACTAATTCAACACAAAATGTTGAATTAATGGTGTATTACATGATGTTCATACTCACTCAGTGACTATGCGATTCATTTTCTGCATTCTGCAATAAACCTGGTAGATCTTGCTGTTCTCTATCTTCCCCTTCTGTTCATGTCCCAAATTCAGCTAGGGATTTTGCAGCTGTGGTGGAAGCTCTGCACATGCTCAGTTTTAAATGAGTTTCTATGCTGAGCATTTCCTCTCTATCACATCTGAGCTGCCTATGTGACTATAGAGCAGTGATGGCGAAACTTGGCACCCCAGATGTATTGGAACTACATTTCCCATGAAGCTCCACTACACTGCAGAGAGCAGGAGCATCATGGGAAATGGGGTGCCAAGGTTCACCATCACTGCTATAGAGTCACACATGTGGGCGTATACACAGGGGTAAATGACAGCCCACGCCCTCCCTCCTCCTCCTTGCTCCATGACACAGCCTGTGACTGGCAGAAATCTGACCACATTATGTTATTGCCAAAAGATTTGTTTTCAAATATATATTTGTATGGCAATTTAAGCGCCGGTTCACATTACCGCGACGCTACTCGCAGGGGCGACCTCCGAGATCGCGGTGCGAGCAGCGGGCCGCGACCTCGGAGCGGCCGCCACAGACTTCATAACATTGAAGTCTATGGCGGTCGCCTCCTGGTCGCCCCAAAGAAGCTCCGGACCCTTTTTCTAGGTCGGAGCGACTTGTGTCGCTCCTATTAGAACGGGTCCGCAGCTTCCCTATGGGAGGCGACCTGCGGCGACCTGTGAGGCGACCAGGTCGCCTCACAGGTCGCCCCAGTGTGAACCGGCACTAAAACAGTTTATTGATATTATATATTTATTTTTACTCTGTATTCCAAAGACTGTTTTTTTTTTTGAACATGTGACCAGGAGGAGAGTACTAGATGCTCCTGCTTATGTTTCCCTGCAGACAGGCTGGGAAAGATCTGGGTCATGTGACAGCTGTATATCAATTACGAAAAAGGTGCTTAGATATATATACATTTTTTGTTTTGATAAAATTATTACAATGCTATTACACACATACAGAAAGAGAAGGGATAATGTAAATTAAACAGGGTGTATATAGTATAACTTTAACCCCTTCATGCCTAAGCCTTTTTCTGACATTTGTTGCTTACAAGTTAAAATCTGTATTTTTTGCTAGAAAATTACTTAAAACCCCCAAACATTATATATATATATATATATTATTTTGCAGAGACCCTAGAGAAAAAAAATGGCGATTGTTGCAATACTTTATGCCACACTGTATTTGCGCAGCTATCTTTCAAATGCAATTTTTTGAAAGAAATACACTTTCATGAATTAAAAAAAAAAAAAACAGTAAAGTGAGCCCAATTTTTGGTATAATGTGAAATATGATGTTACGCTGAGTAAATAGATACCTAACATGTCATGCTTTAATTGCACACACTTGTGGAATGGTGACAAACTATGGTACTTAAAAATCTCCATAGGTGATGCTTTAAAAATGTAAATGGTTACCTTTAAAGAGTTGCAGATGAGGTCTTGTGATAGAATTATTGCTCTCACTCTAACAATCGTGGCAATATCTCACATGTGTGTTTTTTTAACACCGTTTACATATGCGGGTGCAACTTACATATGCATTCGCTTCTGCGCGCGAGCACGGAGGGGTGGGGCGCAGGGGGACAGATGCAGCCTTAAAACCGATGCTGCATCCACCTAGGTAAGAACGATTCTGGAAAAAACAGAAACCCATACATCTCTTTTAACTCCACTTTTGTTGAGAACAAAAACAAATCCCTCTGGGTGATCTATGTATATATTGCAAGGACTTTAACAAACTTTGTAGCAAAGTCTTAGCTAGTTCTCTTCCTAAGAAAAAAAAATGTATGTTTAACTATTTCCTTGGAAGTCTGGCTCCTGAATGGAACTGACTGTGTTCAAGCATCAGCCGATGTACTTGCAGAGTCCTATTGAGAAAAGTTGCAGTGTCTGCATCCCTTAAAGAGGAAGTAAAGTCTGCTCTTTTTTTATTCTTTTTTTCTTACCTGCAAAGTAAATGCATAATATGCTAGTATGCATCGCATACTAGCATATTATGTGACACTTACCTGCAAACGAAGCCCGCATTGTCCCCGCTGGAAGCCGTCTTCCTTCCGGGTCTGCGGACTTCTGTTGTACTAATAGCCAGAGCCGTGTGACGTCACTCCCGCACATGCGCGTGGCAGCCGTCGGTCATGGAACAGGGCTCTGAAGACACGGCACGGGCGGCCGTTCCTTCAGAGCGCATGCGCCGATGACGTCATCGGCTGCATGCAATGTAAATATCTCCAAAACGCTGCAAGTTTAGGAGATTTTTACAGTACCTATAGGCAGGGCCGGTGCTAGACTATATGGACCTAGGCAAGACCAGCTACTTGTGCCCCCCCCCCAAAAAAGGGAAGGGGTTAAAAACTCCTCTATGTGACCCTGATCTGATGGTTCCTCCATGTTATGCTGTCATACCCAGTGACCCCCATATTCCTCCATTTCACACCGGGGGACCCTTGTGTCCCTCCATGTCACACCAAGGGACTTTGATGTTTTTCCATGTCACACCCTGGGACCCCAATATTACTCCATGTCATGCTGTCATACCCACTGACCCCGATGTACCTCTATGTCAGATCCTGATGTTTTTCCATGTCACATTTGGGGACCCTGATGTTCCTCCGTGTCACACCTGGGGACCCCAATCCCCCATGGCACACCCAGGGACCCCTATTCCTCATGGTACACCTGGTGACCCCGAACCCCTGTTAAACGCGGTGGCTCCTGGTGGAGGGAAAAGCAGCAGTCAGAGAGCTCCACACGTCCTTCATCACCAACCTTCTCAGACCATTCTGGTGCCTCGTCGCTTCTGCCCCAGTAAAGGTTCTGCCCTCCATTGCCGAGCTCTGGCTCAGGTTCAGCTCTCCTCCGCTCCCTGCTTAATACCGACCCAGGAAAATAAACGGCTGCCCACCACCTCAGTGCAGAGAGTCACTTGCTGCTGCTCAGCTCCACCTGAAGAGGATCATCATGCAGGATGCACTCTGGGGGGCTCCCTTCTTGCCTTTTGGGGCCCCTCCAACAATGGTGGAAAGCCAGGGCCTGGTAGTTCTACCACTTCCTAAGACACTTGGCATCTTCCGCTGTCCCTTCTTTCTCCCTACCTTTGCCCCTCGCCTCAGCTCACAATAATCATTCATGATGGAGAATTCATGATGGAGAGAGGGTGCTGACTCCTGGCTGCGCCCCTAGGTGGCAATGCGCCCTAGGCGGCTGCCTAGTTTGCCTAGTGGAAGCACCGGCCCTGCCTATAGGTAAGCTTTATTATAGGCCTACCTATAGGTACAAATTATAAAAGGTAGGTTTACAACCACTTTAAGATGTGCTCAATTAGGGAATATCTCACCAAAATTATAATTCCTATTGCAGAGGATGCCTAAAATTCCTTACCTGCATCTTAGTGCAGACTTCTGGAAAAATGAGTGAGCCAATCACTCAAGCAGGGAATTACATTTCTGGGGAAATTCTGTACACCACCTTTGTACAGAAGGCCTTCGGTTGTCCAGATTACATTGAATTGTACAGAAAAGCAGCTGCAGATGTAAAAGGAAAGGTAATTGTTAATGACATTCAATTATAATATGGCTTGTGTAGCAAATGTATATGCTAATTTTTTTTGCTTTATTTTTTCTATTGCTCACTAAGAAAGAAACCTAAAACTTTTCTGAATGTATCAACAATATACGTATACTGATACCATATATACTGTACAATTGCTTGGTGTTCAGTTCTAATAAATCATTCCCTGAAGGTTCAGAATAGCCCTGAGCCGCCCATTCCGGTGTGCCGTTCCCTTGGCCTGCGCACGTTGCGTCCTATTTCAGGCCGCGGTTAGAAAGTTGGTAAAGTGAGACATGGCTGGACATCGGTATTTACCGAGTAAACCTGTTATTGCCAGCGCGCCTGTAATGAAATGATCAGGTTTCTGCCTGTCTTTTGCAAGAATGCAGTTATGTAAAACCACACTTACACATCCTCCGTATTTAAGGTTTTTCCAAATTTGGTTTAGCTACCGCAAGGGAAACCTGCATTTTTCTAGATGTGAGAGAAGGCGAGATAATGCAAGACGGCTCTTGACACTTTTTTATCTGAATCCCTGACAGTTTGGTTTGTTAAACATGGTTACACTGACCTGGGGAATAGATGTCAGGACACAGTTAAAACAAACAGGCGGAAAAAAAAAAAACTCCTGGTTTAAATTAAAATTTTAAGATAAAGGAGGAAAACAATGTTCTACCTAGTACCAATTTCGTGTTTACAAGATATATGCCAGAGACGCGTGCCTAGCTAAAGAAAAAAAAAAATGAATTCCAAACAAAATAGAAATCAGGACTTGATATACATGGAGGAGACACAGCCTACCTGTTCATCAGCCAGGTTCATTAAACTGCCTCAATGCTTAAAGTAGAACACCAGACATATTTATCTAGTATTGGACAGAGTTTGGGAGGGGTTAGAATCCCTGCCAGGCTTTTATTGTGTTATGTATCCCTGTTTCGGACATTCACTCTCACTATATTTCCACTTTTAATTTCCAGTGTTGTCACTATGACCATAAAGTAATGGGATATGTCCCAATAAGAATTACGTGCCTTCTTTCCTTCCTTCATTTTATCCTCCCTTCCCTCTTTCCTTCCTTCCCCCCTCCTTCTTTTCTCCCATAGCACAGATCCTATTGCTGGTCCTGTTATCTTGTCCCTCGTTTTCTTTCCCACCAGTGTAATGGCAGCCAGGCACACAGCAGCATCCACAGGGCCGACCTTAGGTGTTCAGGCGCCCTGTGCAAGCTAATCTTGTGGCGGCCCCCCCCCATCTTCACCCCTCGCGTCTCACCCTCTGGTCACCGAAACATACACAAAGAGGAAAAAAATATTTGTAACAAAGAGAGATAGATGTAGGGGCTGTGGGCATAGTGCAGGAGATGCAGAGGCTGCAGGCATGATGTAGGGGCTGCAGGCATAATGCAGGAGATGCAGGGGCTGCAGGCATGGTGCAGGAAATGCAGGGGCTGTGGACATGGAACAGGAGATGCAGGTGCTGCGGGCATTGTGCAGGAGATGCAGAGGCTGTGGGCATGATGCAGGGGCTGCGGGCATGGTGCAAGAGATGCAGGGGCCACGGGAGATGCAGGGGCCATGGGCAGGAAATGCAGGGGCTGCAGGCATGGTGTAGGAGATGCAGGGCTGCGGGCATGATGCAGGGCTGTGGGCATGGTACATGCAGGGCTGTGGGCATGGTACAGGAGAAGCAGTGCTGCGGGCATAGTACAGAAGATGCAGAGGCTGTGGGCATGGTGCAGGAAATGCAGGGGCTGTGGGCATGGTACAGGAGATGCAGGAGCTGCGGGCATGATGCATGGCTGTGGGCATGGTACATGCAGGGCTGTGAGCATGATACAAGAGAGGCAGTGCTGCAGGCATAGTACAGAAGATGCAGTGCTATGGGCATGGTACATGGTATATTTTTTCAGGTGCGTTGATATTCAGCCAGCCCCATCTTCAGACAGTCCTGCTGTGACTCGTCCTGGCTGTCAGTAACTGACTGCTGCAGGCTGTGATGGCCGCATGGAGCCCCTGTTGCCCATGGCGCCCTGTGCGGCCGCACAGCTTGCACACCCCAAAGGCCAGCCCTGAGCATCCACACTTTGAGCTCAATGAATAGTCCGGGGATTGCCTTTTTTTAGTTTAATACTGGATAACTTGGGTAAGGCAGAGGGAGCTGTGGGATACTGCAAAATGTTGAACAGTAATAAGAGGACACTCTTTCTTTTTCAGCTATTCCTTAGAAAATCTGTTAGTAATAGCTCAGGAGATGGACAGCACTGAGACATAAACAATGTGCCAGGCAAGATAAGCCTGAGTCTTTGTGCAAAAGGGTGTTAACAACAGCAACAATCACCCATATCCTGCCCTCAGGCCTATACTCACTTGTACTTGGGTACTTGGTACTTGGATGCCTCCCCCAAAATCAGGCAAACAGTCTATCAGAAAGTAGGGCTCCCTGCCTTAGCTTAGCTGGGACCTTGCTAAACTCAGGGTGGTGGGATGCCTGAGAGGGTGGTTGTCCTCAAGGATGGGTGCTTCTTCTACTAGACAAGAACACAGACTGTTCCAGCCCCCGACTCTGTATGTGCTCTGCAATCACCAACTGGGCACACCCCCCCCCAGGGATTGGATGAGAACCCCATACATTTTCAGGCTGCTCACTGACCTGCTCCACTCCTGCTATGGCACTTTCCAGAAAGCAAGGGGAAGCAATCAAGTCTGCAGCTTGTGAGACCCTGATCAGTAATCTCTTGCCGACCTAAGCAGAAACACGGATCTCTGCCTTCCCACAGTACAAGAACCTCCCCCACACAGTTAGCAAGCACTCCCTAGAAAATCCCTAGGAAAACATTTAATGTTTTGATTGCCCCTGATGTTAACCCCTTCCCTGCCAGTGTCCTTAGTACAGTGACAGTGCATTTTCTTTAGCACTGATCACTGTATTACTGACACTTGTTCCAAAAAAAGTGTCAAAAGTGTCAGTAAGGTGTCCGATTTATCAACCGCAATATTGCAGTCCTGCTTTAAATCACTAAAATAAATAAATAAAAATTCCATAAATGTATCCCATTGTTTGTAGATGCTATAAATTTTGTGCAAACCAATATACATCTATTCTGATTTTTTTTTTTTTTTACCAAAAATATGTAGCAGAATACATTTTGGCCTAAATTGATGAAGAAATTTGATTTTTTGCATTTCTTTTATTGGATATGCTTTATAGCAGAAAGTTGAAAATATTGTTTTTCTTTTTTCACAATTGTCTGTCTTTTTTGTTTATAGCACAAAAAATAAAAAACGCATTTAATAATCACTTTTAAAATTTCTTCTCCAGCGTTGCCATCTCTGTTGTGGGCAGCTGAAGCCAGCGCGATCCTCTTCTGCGTCCTCTTCCGTGTCTTCTTCTCCCAGAATGCGCCGCATTCCTACACAGCTTCTGGGCATGCCCAGAAGCTGTTTAGCAAAGAATGCGGCGTCGCACCGGAAGTGACGAGCGGGGCCGGTGCCGTCGCATTGATTCCTGGGAGCGATGACGTTCAGCTCCCAGGAATCATTGCAAACCGGAAGTGACGGCGCGGGCCGCGGCCGCCGAGGGAGGAAGTGGAAGATAGGTGAATATTTCTTTCTACAATTACAAGGTAAGTAAAAAAAAAATCGGTAATGCCGATTTTGTGGCCGGAACTCCGCTTTAAAGTAACGCAGTGCCCTAGGGCAAAAAAATAGCCTGGTCTTTAACCACTTTATGGATGCCCACCGCAGATATACTGTGGCAGGCAGCCGCTCCTGGGCAAAGCGATGTAGGTATACGTCTCTCGCTCTCAGGAGGCTAGGGGGCGAGCGCAGGCTCACAGCAGGCTAACGTGTGCGTCAAGCGGCTACGATTCCCGTCTGACACCTGCGTTCGTTCCCCGCTGAGAGAGAAGAACGGTCGGCTGTTGTAAACACAGCTGACCGTTCTTCTCCCTGGATTGATCACAGAGCCCCTGTGATCCTTCTATATATCACATGTCTTTATGCTCATTTCAGAAGCCCCCCCCACAGTTAGAATCACTCCCCTAGGCTCACATTTAACCCCTTTATCACCCATAAAGTTAACCCCTTCCCTGCCAGTGTCATTATTACCATAACAGTGCATATTTTTTGCACTGATTACTGTATTAATGTCACTGGTACCCCCAAAAGTGTCAAAAATATCAGTCAGGGGTCCAATCTGTCTGCCACAGTGCAGTCCTGCAAAAAATTGCAGAGTAAAAAAAATAAAAAAATAAATAAAAATTACAAAATTTACAAAAAAACATTACATAACTCTTTCCCGTAGTTAGTAGATGCGATAAATTTTGCGCAAACCAATCAAAATACGCTTACTGCGATTTTTTTTACCAAAAATATGTAGCAGAAAACAAATTGGCCTAAAATGTTAAAAAGTTTCGATTTTTTATTCATTTATTTTTTTTTTGAGAATGTCATATAGCAGAATGTGAAAAATATTGCTTTTTTTTTTTTTTTTCAAAATTGTCGCTCTTTTTTTGTTTATAGCGCGAAAAATAAAAATCGCACAGGTGATCAAATACCACCAAAAGAAAGCTCTATTTTTGGGAAAAAGAGGACATCAATTGTATTTGGGTACAGCGTCGCACGACTGCGCAATTGTCCGCTAAAGTAACGCAGTGCCGAATCGCAAAATAGGGCCTGGTCATTAAGGGGGCAAATTCTTCCGGTCTTAAAGTGGTTAAGGGGGGGTAAACCTTCTGGAGAATAAATGGCTAACGTTAGACCATGGGTGTCCAACCTTTTGGCTTCTCTGGGCCACATTGAGTGTAGAGAAATGTTCTCGGGCCGCATATTAAATATATACTATAGTTAAGGTATATAAGTAATAAAATGCCTTCGCGCCCCTTCCCGCGCCGCCGCGCCCCCCCCCCCCCCCCGCACTAATTTAACACAACTAGAGGATGATCAAATGAAATGGAATCAGTATACAGAGGTTTACTTCTTCTGAGCGATAATAAAGGAACACTCTAACCACCATAAACAACTTCAGTGATTTGAAGTGGTCATGGTGGTAGGAGTCAGAAACACTGCACATGCTCCGCTTTCCCCCTCTGAGGCAGCCTCTGCCTACCGTTAGTTGGAAGCCGCTGTGGCCGTGCCCCTGACCTTACTTCCTTCCTCCCCAGCAAAAAAAAAATTGTCAGGGGGCAGTGGGCCGCATTGCCTGAGGTTCCGGGCCGCAGGTTGGGCATGCCTGCGTTCGACGCTGATTGGTTCCCATGCACAGCTGCACCAGATTTTGCACTCTCAAGTTTTAGTAAATCAGCCCCAATATCATTCTATCCAAGATCAACAGCTTCTCCTTTTTATGGTATGATTACTATTGCTAGGACCTGTTAGGAAAAACTCTAGTGCAAATACTGGTGCAGAACATAATAAAAGAGACGGATTACAGAACAGTAATAATGTGATGTCATAATGGTTTTATCCAGAGTTCTCCTTTAACACCGGTAGGGCTGCAGGTTGCTTGTCTTGATGTACACAGTCCCCATCGCTGAGCGGTCTAGCAGGGAACAATGCAGCGCCTGGCCGCTACAGTAATTTAAAACTTTCTTCTTTGTAACACGCTAAACCGTCATAACCTGTCTCTTCCCATTTAGTTTAACCTACAACCACCACATACTGATTTGGCTGTGTGTGGCTTTCTCCGTTGCCATTTATTACTCCGCTCGACTCCTGAAATTCTGTTTGCAATTTAAGGCCACAAATTAGAAGCGTAAGTCATCTGTTTCATATAATCCCTTGTCAGGAATGAAAACACATTTTAAAGTTGTTCACCAAGCAGCCCTGTGCAGCCTCGCAGATAGATTAACCACTTCTTCTCTATGCAATGCGCTGCGTTCTCCACCTACAACGCGTCCTAAACGCCATTGTAAACAAATAAAAGCTGCTACATGCCAAATAAACATTTGAACTCAGATAAGATACGTTACCACTTTATTTTTATTATTATTTTTTTTTTTTAACCAATTCAGCTCCAGAAGGATTACCCTCCTTCATGACCAGGACATTTTCTCCGATTCAGCACTGCGTTACTTTGACTGACAATTGCGCGATCATGCGACGCTGTACCCAAATAAAATGTTTTTCCTTTTTTTCCAACAAGTGGTGCTTTCTTTAGGGGGCATTTGATCACGTCTGCGGTTTTTATTTTTTTTTGCGCTATAAACAAAAAAAGGGCGACATTTAAAAAATATAAAAAAACAATATTTTTACCTTTCCGCTATTAACCACTTAAGCCCCCGGAAGATTTTACCCCCCTTCCTGACCAGGGCCTATTTTGCGACTCGGCACTGCGTGAATTTAACGGACAACTGCGCGGTGGTGCGACGCTGTACCTAAACTAATTTAACGTCCTTTTTTTCCTACAAACAGAGCTTTCTTTTGGTGGTATTTGATCACCTGTGCAATTTTTTGATCATGCGCTATAAACAAAAAAAGAGCGTCAATTTTGCAAAAATAATAATATTTTTCACATTTTTTATATGAAAAAAAAGGAAAAATCTAAATTTTTTAACATTTTAGGCCAATTTGTTTTATGCTACATATTTTTGGTAAAATCACAAAGAGCGTATTTTGATTGGTTTGCGCGACAGTTATTGCGTTTACTAACTAAGGGAAAGATTTTTGTCATTTTTGTTGTTTTTTTTTTAACGCGTAATGGCGGTGATCTGCGATTTGTTTTGCGGGACTGCGACATTGCGGCGGACAGATCGGACCCTTGACTGATATTTTTGACACTTTTGGGGGTACCAGTGACATTACTACAGTAATCAGTGCTATACATATGCACTGTTACTGTAAAATGATACTGGCAGTGAAGGGGTTAACTTTTTTAGAGAGGGAGGGGTTGTGTGTGTCCCTAGGGGCGTGTTTCTAACTGTGATTGGCTGTGGCTTGATGTGTAGGAACAGTGATCAACGGTCCTACATAGAATAACCGTATGATCACTGTTCATACACAGGGGAGAATGACAGGCGACTTTGTTTACATCAGCCGCCTGCCTTTCTCCCGCTCTAATGAACGAACGCAAGTGCCCAGCGGACATCGGGTCTGCCGGGCACACGCGCGGGGGGGTCCGTGACCGCTCGGGAGTGCGCTCGCTCCCCAGAGCCTCACAGGCTAGTGATGTACCCCTACGTCACTTTGCCTGTAAGGGGCTGACCGCCGCAGTATATGTACTTGCGGCAGTGGGCAATCGGTTAACACAGCCCCCAAAAAAATTTAAAAAATCAAATATCTTCATCAGTTTAGGCCAATATGTATTTCTTTTTTATTTATAACAAAGTTGTTTATTTTTAATCTGTCAGGTGGTGGTCGTATTTTCTTGTATTATTGGCGTTATTTAATTTTTTCAATAAAATCTTTCTACCATTACCTTTGTGTCCCCTTGAGACAGTCTTAGAGTTCTGGTTCCCCCCCCCCCCTTTTTTGCATTCCAATATGTATTTTGCTACATATTTTTGGTAAAAAAAATCCAATAGGTGTAAATTGATTGGTTTGTGCAAAAGTTATAGCATCTACAAACCCTTTTTTTATTTTATTTTTTAACAAGTAATGGTGGGGATCAGCGACTTATAGCAGGACTGTGATATTGTGACAGACGAATCGGTCACCTAACTGACACTTTTGACACATTTGGGGGACCAGTGATACTAATACAGTGATCTGTGCTAAAAAAATATGCACTGTCACTGTCTAATGACACTGGCAGGGAAGGGGATAACATCAGGGGCGATCAAAGGGTTAAATGTATGCCTAGGTTGTTCTTACTCACTGTGGGGGAGGTGCGTTGACTAGAGGAAGGCAAAGATCCGTGTTCCTGCTTAGCAGAGACACAGGATCCATGCCTTCCCTTCTGACAGAGCGACAATCTGCCTTGTTTTCATAGGCTAATTGCCGTTCTGCCTGTGTCATGTGTACTCAGCGGGTGCCGGCTGACATCGAGTCCGCAGTACTTGTTGCTGGGCTCCCGCTGTGGTGGGACGCAGGCGGCACGCCCATCGCGCCCCAGACCCAGAAGTGTAAGATCTGCAGCTGGTGCATGGGGGGCGCAGGGGCGCCGCCCCCCCCATCCATGCATCTGGCCCCCTAATCTACATGCAGGGTGCCGGACGCATGAATTCCAATGTTTTTTTTTTTTTTTTAAGTATGTGTTTAGAGCCAGAGGCTCTAATAGGCTTAAAAAAAGGGTGGGCTCAGGGCGCAGAGCACTGCACCCTGAGCCCACCCAGTTGTGTGACAATAGCGAATGAATATTCACTATTGTCACACGGATCCTCCTCCTGGCCAATCATGAAGTGGGTCCTGAGACCCGTTTCCCGATTGTCCGAAAGGCGAAGCCATGCCATTGGCCAAGGTGGAGGAAGAGGAGGGAGGACTCGAGGAGATGCTGGAGACGGAATAGAAGGCGCCGCTGCCTGCCCTTCACAGTGAGTGAGCCGGCGACAGGGAGGTATGGTGTGTGTGCTGATGTGGTCGGGGGGGGGGTATGGTGTGGTCCGTCTGCCACCCCCACCAGCCCACGGAGCACCAGCCGCCACTGAGCTCATGTACTTTTTTGAGCTTTGGGCATTTTGTTTCAAGCGACAAAACGCTCAGATGTGAACAGGGGCCATTGAAATGAATGGGAATTTGCTTGTTGGGTGTTTTGAGACTTTAGAGAAAAGCGTTTTATGAGCTGAAAAACATCAGGTGTGAACAGGGCCTAATACAGGACGTGTGTTACTGGCCAGATCACCCGGTGAAAACAGAGGGTAAAATATAAAAAAAATAAAATAAATGCAGCCACCAAATCTAATGATTGGTAAGCTGCAATATATTACATATTTCATTTTGGGTTTATTACCATTTTAAGCCCCGCCTCTTACTTGTGACATAAAAAAGTGAAAATGATACAATTACATAGTGGGATAGCTTAGGCGGCCATTAACTTGGAACATCTTGCTCCATCCCCAGGTACTGTGACTCACAGCATATTCCACATTGCCTGGGTAAAAAAGCAGGTTACAAAATGGTAAACAGGGGAGTCCTACGCGTTATGGAAGGGACACGGGGCTTCATCTTCGAGCTCTCCTCTGAATCCGCAATGGCTCACTTTTCAGAGGGAGGTAGAGCAGTGGCTGCCAGGCATTTAGGAGGCTGCCACTTTAAAGTCCATTTTTTGGGTTATTTTATATAAATACTGCACTGCAAACACAAGTGAAGTGCTTGGTTTGCCATTTTTGGCACGGCCCCATTAACCTAAGTGGATTGCAAACTGATCACAATAGAGGGTATAATTTTTGCGTCAGATGCTGCATGTGTACAATCATGAGTGGCTGCATCCTATATTTTCAGGGGCGTATCTACTGCGAGGCAAACAAGGTGTTTGCCTGGGGCGGCATTTTTCAAGGGGGCGGCGTCTATGCCGGGATGATGGCTGGGATCACCCCGGTATCGTTATTTAGAGACGGCAGTCGGCTCTCTTGTGATAGCAGTCAGAGCAGCTCACTAGCCGCTCGATTGCTATTACAAGCAACAGGAAGAGATGGACACCCCCCCAGGCTCTCCCGTCCCACTGGAAGACCAGAGCAACCAGCCATTGCATCCGCCAGCTGGCAAGAAAGGCGAGCAAAGCCGACTCTTCGTAACAGTAAACCAGAAGTGATGACATGACATGACTTCCGGTTTACTCGGAAACCATTGGCCCCAGTTTTTATGAATCTATTGCATTCAAAAAGGCCAATCTCGGCGTGGTCCTGAAGACCCCAGATCTCTCCATAAAGAGTTCCTGTCACTGCCTATTGCTGTCAAAAGATGTTTACATTCCTTGTGAAAGCAATAAAAGTGATAAAAAAAAAAATAAGGCAACAGTGTAAAAAAAAAAAAATAAATAAATAAAAATAAATTTATAATTTAAAAAAAAATTTAAAGTGCCCCCGTCCTCCCAGGCTCGCACTCACGCACACAAACAGCGATCGTCCCACACATGTGAGGTATCACCACGAACGTCAGATCATGGGCAGTAATTCTCCATACCTTCTCTGTATATCAAAAGTGGTAACCTGTAAGGCTTTTAAAGCATCGCCTATGGATAGTAAGATTTACATTGTTTGTCGCCCTTGTACAGGAGTGCGCAATTTTAAAAGCCGCTGGGGTGGGAGGAATTTAGATGGGTGGGGTGGGGTGGGGGGGGGGGTGTTTTTAGTCTTGCCTAGGGCAGCACAAAACCTAAATACACCACTGTACATTTTTGGACAATGTCCAATCACAGATGTTAGGCTCAAGAGCGAGCCTGCTTGAGTGCCCCCACAGCAATTGCTATTGGGGGCATTCGACAGGGGGTAGCAGCCAGGGCCGCCAGCGGGGGGATCCAAAAATAAGGGGATCGGGGGTACTCTGTGCAAAACCATTACACATAGCAGGTAAGTATACAAATACTTACAAATATATAATACAACAACAATATAAAACAAATATAAAATACACCACTGTACATTTTTGGACAATGTCCATTCACAGAAGTGAGGCTCGAGAGTGAGCTTGCTTAAGTGTCCCCACAGCAAATGCTATTGGGGGCATTCGGGAGGGGGTAGCAGCCAGGGCCACCGGCGGGGCACCAAGAAAGAAGGGGATCGGGGCTACTCTGTGCAAAACCATTACACAAAGCAGGTAAGTATAACAGGTCAGTTTTTTTGTTTTTTTTCTAACCGTTAGAATTACTTTAGGGTTCTTCAGGCAGCTATATCCCTGCAATTTACCAAAGACCAATGGCACAGTGATGAACTCTCTTTGTTGTGGAGGGGGACTTTGTCTTTCATTTTAATTCTAGCAACCGCTCAGCGATGTTAGCTTCCATATTTATAGCTTCCCCGGTTCACTTTAAAGCTCCGCTATAGCAGATTTTTTTTTTTTTTAATTCCCAAAAAGATCTCCTTTAAATTGTGTTGGCACAACATCAGTGCTACATATAATAATATAATAGTATGTTGTGACTTTGCTACTTTTAGAATAGGATAATTAAATCCAACTCTTACTTGAAAAGAAGATCCAGGGCATTAAACCTGCTATCTAAATGAACAAACGTGAAACTTAGAAAATGGAAAGTCTGCACTGGCGCTCGGGGAACAGAGACACCGCTGCTTGTATGTGAAATAATCCCAACTAGCTTATTCTCTTAGTGCTGTTACAATATTGAAAGACTACCTGGAATTCCTTTCACTTTTCCCATGAGGGTGTCCTAATGTGTCAGGATTCCCTGCCGCATAAAGCTTTTAACCTTACTCCAGCAACAGATCTTCTTTTCATCTCCCTTATCCTTTCAGTTTTTTCTCATCTCCCCTCTAGGGATGATAATGAACTGCCAGCGTTGACTGCAGAAATAGGCGTCCATGGACGGAGGTTGTGCTTGCTCGTTAGATACCTGCGCTAAATGGCTCCTTTTTATCTCTTTCTCCGATGTTGATTGTACTCTTTAAAATTGCTGCTTAGAACCTTCGCCTGGATCCTTTCATTTAATGGATTGGCAAAATGCTGTTTGTGTCTGTCGGTCATTAAGGCATTATTTAATTGCTTATTGAAAACATAATATTTGCGTTTTTTTTTTTTTTTTTTTTTTCATGAAAATAAAATTATCTTAAAATGAAGGCGTTCACGTCTGTGGATTTTAATTTAAAAGGATTTTCAATTTAGAGGAAAACTCCAAGATGCGTTACGGTACCTATAATGGACACAGTAATTAAAACCATTGTCCCCCAGTGACCCCCTCGATAGGTTAAAAGAATCGTATATAGACAAAAACTTTTTTTGTTTTTTGTGAGCACTGGGGAGCTACAGTTCATTGAGAGAACCATGAATGCCTTGTTGAACAAACTGGCCCCCTATGAACGGCTATGGCGACCCTGGATTGACCATTGCCTACCTCCTGGCCTTGACGACAGCCTTGTACTCACCTGATTGGGCGTCCTCATTACCGGCTCTCTTTTCCCACCCGGGGCCCCTAGGGGGGTTCGAGGCTCCCTCCGGGCACCTGCTGATACTTCCCCCCCACGACCCTCCCCTACTTACCCAACTTTCCTTCCAACCCTGCCAACCTAGCCCCCCCCCCCACTCGGCCCCTGGCGTGCCCACTTAAGAGCTATACCTTGGTTTTGGTTGAGACCCCTTCTGTGTGGGGGTCCATCCACGCAGCGTGGCCTCGGCCACACCTACAGTTTGAGCGTACCCTCATTGCATCCCAGACGGGACGCCGGGTCGATCCCATATACGTATTGCATTGCTACATGTTGTTTGAATGTTATATGCAGCAGTTTTGTATCTCAATGCACCTTGTTTTATCTAGGCATGTACCTAATATTTTCACTGCATATTGCTGTACCATGTTTCTTTTGCCTTCAATAAAAACCGTTTAAAAAGAAAAGAGAGAACCATGAATGCCAACATGTATGATCCCCTACCTTTGGAGACTGGGTATTCCAACAAGATACCAACCCCAAACACACCTCAAAGATGACCACTGCCTTGCTGAAGAAGCTGAGGGTAAAGGTGATGGACTGGCCAAGCATGTCTCCAGACCTAAACCCTATTGAGCATCTGTGGGGAATCCTCAAATGGAAGGTGGAGGAGCGCAAGGTCTCTAACATCCACCAGCTCCGTGATGTCATCATGGAGGAGTGTAAGAGGACCCCAGTGGCAACCTGTGAAGCTCTGGTGAACTCCATGCCCAAGAGCACATGTGTCAAACACTAGGCCCGCGGGCCGAATCTGGCCCTCCAGGCCGTTTCATGTGGCCCTCGTACCTCTCCTGCAGCTGCAGAAGAGCTCCAGCCCTCCTGCAGACCCTGTGCTTTCTGCTTTCCAGCAATGCCTCCAGCTTCTTCCCAGCAGCAGCACAAGGTAAGAGTAGTGTACTGTAATGTAAGGGAGGGTGGGGGGCTCAACCTCTGATGGTGGGGAGGCTCCTGACGTATTATGTAAGGCAGGCATGTCCAAAGTCCGGCCCACTGGCCATTTGCGGCCCCCAGGCCTCTTTAATATGGCCCCACAGATAATTTGGAAAAATCTATTGTTGTGGCCCCTGTGAATTCCAGAGTGCTGCTCAGGACCACTGGGATCTCTGGATCTTTCAACACCCATGTTACTTGTGAATACACTAAATGTTAACATCCACCACCCATCCCCACCAGCTTTATATCCCTTGCTCAATATGGCCTCAGACTTAAGGCCTGTACACACGATACGAAAATCGGAAGTAAAATTTCTGGTTCAAACATTTTATTGGAGAACAAAGTAAACAGGTAACAACAATTTGGTAAACAGAGTGACAAGATAAATACAAGCCAGATGCGCGTAACAAAATAACGGCTACAATAACCATGGGTCAAACTTAGGAGTAGGTGGAGAAGAGGCAACCAGGGGGGGCTGTGGTCAGGACCCTGCGACCAGCGTAGCCAACCCATAGGCACCCCATAAAGGGAACACTCTGTGCCCAGGTGGGAAGGCGCGGTCAAGCAGCAGACAAAGCAAGGGTGAACAAAGCCCAGTAGCACGTGAGAAGAAATAAATGGGTGCGATAATCCACATGGTAATGCAACTAGACGGGGGAAACAGAGGATACAATAAGTAAAACCAGGAAAAGCAGGCCAAACCAGGGAGCCTGCGGGGTGCACTTTGTAGTTCATGACAGGCTCAAACAGGTGTGTTGTTGGTACCAGAACAAATCACGTAGGGAGGTGGAGTAGGAAGAAAAAGGGGGGGGGGCGGAAGTAAAATTTCATCCGACGAACGATCTGCCGATTTTCGGATTGTTAGTATAGTGCTTTCAACAGCCAAAAACGAATTTTCAGACGACAAATCTGGATGTGCAGGTTATAACATTTTTATCGTACGTCAACACAACGTCCGATTTTCCTTTAATTAGTACAGTTATCATCCGAAAAAAATCGTAATAGCAAGACTAGGCATGCTCAGAAACAAAAGAACACATACAAAACAATTCAACACATGACATCACTTCTGATGTTGAATTCTGTCATACGGGAATTTTTGTATGAAAGTAACCTCTTCACTTTCGATATGAGACAAACATGCAACAAAAATCGGACGCAAGATCATTCGATAATCTGATCGTGTGTACGGGGCTATAGCCTGATAAGGGAGCACTAAAAAACACAAATTTGGCGCTAGTATGACAGGACCAGCGCTCTCTCCATGATAACTGGCATAACACCTGTTTAGATTTGTCATCCATGTGACGAAATGAAAAGTATGCTGTTTGCAATAAACTTTGCATAAAATAGTTAATTTGCATTTAATTTTAATGTTCCAAAGAATGTCAGGCAAAATGGTCGGCCCTCACGCATGTTCACTTCATCAAATCTGGCTCTCTTTGAAAAAAGTTTGGACACCACTGATGAAAGGGTATGGGATGCTCTGAACATCTGGTCTTACAGATACACCCAACCCTTTTAAGGGCAATCATATTGCTGATTCGGCCCTCGGTTAAATTGAGTTTGCCACCCCTGCCCAAGAGGGTTAAGGCAGTGCTGGAAAATAATGTTAGCCACACAAAATATTGGCACTTTGGGTCCAATTTGGACATTTTCACTTTGGGGTGTACTCACCTTTGTTGCCAGCGGTTTAGACATTAATGGCTGTGTGTTGAGTTATTTTGAGGGGACAGCAAATTTACACTGTTATACAAGCTGTGCACTCACTACTTTACATTGTAGCAAAGTGTCACAAAAATGTGAGGGTGTACTCACTTTTGTGAGATACTGTATACTGTATATCATGGGTGTCAAACTGAGTGTCATCAAGGGCCACATCAGCATTATGGTTGTGCTCAAAGGGCCAGTTGTATCTATAGGACTGGATGCCCAGAGCACTCCACCCCCCCCCCCCCATTGCTACAAATGTCAAGAGCCCTCCCCCCCACCATCAGAAGTCAAGAATCCCCCACCCTACCTTATATCACAGTGCACCCCCTTACCTTGTGCTGCTGCTGGGAAGAAGCTGAGGGCAAATCTGGGTAGCAGAAAGTGCAGGGTCTGGAGGAGGACAGAAGGAGGGCTGGATTAAGCTGTCAGAGACTGCTGAATGCTGAGACCTAGGGAGGCAGAGACAAGGAGTTGCTGTGGCTGCACAGAGAGGTGCAGAATCTGCGGAAGGAGTTCTGTTCACCCCTCTGCTTCCAACTGTTGAGACGAGGGGGGGGACAGAGACAAACCTCTCTGCAGCTGCACATGAGGGGTGCCACAGCAGCAGGAGAGGTGTGAGGGCCACATGAAATGGCCTGGCGGGCGTGATTTGGCCCTCAGGCCTTGTGTTTGACACGTTCTGTATATGCTTGGCCTCCTCAAGGCTATATTGGTTCCTCATGTAACTACAAAACCACTGGTATTATCATTAAATACACATCCCCTTATACATAGCCTAGTACTTTGTTTCAGATTCCTACCTTTTTTCATTCTGAAGAAATCACTGTGTTTGCCTGTGCCCATGTGCAGAAGTGAGTCTAATGGGAGTGGTTTCATTATTATAATCCAGCACCTGCACCTGCAGGGCTCTAATGAAGAAAATTGCAGGGTTTGCATCCCTTTAGATGTGCTTTTCTATTGAGAGTATCTTATCAAAAAAGACATTTTTGCTGTAGGGGATGCCAAAAATCTGACTTGTATCTTAGTGCAGACTTCTGGGAAAACCAGTGAGCCAATCACACAAGCAGGAAATTATGTTTCGGGGGTGTGGTCTGGCCAGTATACATTCTGTATACATTCCAGGTAGCCATATTGCATTGCATTTTCAGAAAATTACAGCGGCTGCAGATTGAAAACAAGGAAAGGTCATTTTAATAACATTCAATTACAATATGATTTGTGTCGCAATTGTATACGCTATATTTTTTTTTTTTAATTAGCTTTTTTTTCACAAAAGTGGAGTTACCCTTTAAAAATGCATTTACATTTAGCAAACACATGCAGCAAAATAAAAATTTGAGAGTGTGTTTCTTTACTGGACTTTTATACGTTTTATCTTCCCAAACAAAAATCTCCCACTGACAATCGCGCCCTAATCATGTAATCAGTTTTCAGCAGCACCTATATTTGTGAGCAACTATTTTCAAGAATGAAGCACACAAAGGGCAAAATTAGAATCAAAATATCTGATGAACACCTTGAGAATTCATTGAGAATTGCTACTCCATCCATCCAACCAAATATTGATGATTTAGGTTATCAAAAACCGTGTCAAATATCACACTAGTTTTATGTTGCCCTCTCTTACCTTTATAATAAAAAAAAATTACAAAAAATTAAGTTTTATTAATCAGATAGGTACATTATCTATATCAGTGATAGTTAAAGTGTTACTAAACCCAGGACCCTGCATTCACTATATTTGGTCTCCCGCAGTACACAGAACATGGAAATGCAATTATTATAAATATAAACTGATAAATACCTTTCTCATCAGCAGTTAGAGCCGTCTTGTGACTTCTATCAGTTCCTAGTAGTGATCGACCGATATCGTTTTTTCATTGCCGATACCGATATTTTGGTCATCGCGTATCGGTATCGGCCGATATGGGCAGATATTTTCGTACATTTAAAAGTATATTTATTTTTTTTGGCAGATGGGTACTTGACAGGTACTCTTGTGGAGAGATCTGGGGGTCTAACAGACCCCAAACCGCTTCTCTGCACTTAAAAGCATTCAAAACACCAAGTTTGGCTGTTTTGAATGCTGTCATTTTTTTTTTTAATCTGGCGCCAATACCCGGAAGTGATGTCATGATATCACTTCCGGGTTTTTGCACGGAGACACGATCAGAGCCGAATGCGGCTTTGATCGGACCTTCGGCGACCGTGCAGGTAGGATGCCCGGCGGGCTGCGGAAGGCGGCGGGGGGGGGGGGAAGTCCCCTCCCACTCCTTGTAATGACAGCCGACCATCGGCTATGGACGCCGTTACCGGGGTGATGCCTCTAGCTGCAGGTATCACTCCGGTACAAGCACTTTCAGAAATATCAGTAATATCGGCCACCTTGGTGGCTGATTCCGATATATCGGGGAAAGTGCATATCGGCCCTTAATATATTGGCTTTGCCGATAATCGGTTGATCCCTAGTTCCTACTAAAGCTTGTAGAAGGAGTATTCATTCTCCCCTGGTCCTCTGTCTAGAAATGTCTGGACAATGCTGATTGGCCCTGTGCTGATCACATGCACTCCAAGAAAAAAACCTCTCTAGCAATACACACCAAACTGAGCATGTGCAGCCCATCCCCTGGCTCTGTAAATATCAGGTTATTTTTTGGAGACGGTGAAAGAAGAAGAGACGCTGGACATCCATAGACCACACATTTAACATCTTCTTGTCTAACACCTTCTTAGTCATCTTCCTTAAAGAGGCCTTGTTACTACTTTGACAAATTGCAGATGAAAGCACAGAAAAAAACAAGTATTTTAAATGCTCACCTGCTGTTTTTTCTTTTTATAATCAATATTATTGACTTTATTTGACTACTGCAGGAAGAGTCAATTCCTTAGCACAGTCCTCTCCCCCATGGCACCTCATAGTTCTCTCCTTTTTTGCCAATGCCCAATTACTGTCTCTGCTGGCCCATCCCCTCTGTCCCTTTCTTCACCTCCCTAAACAATATTTTTGGGCGAGGAGCGAAGGAGAATGCTATAGAGTTTCACTTGAGTGACAGCTCTGAGTTTGCTGGGGCTGCCAACATCATATCCAAGTTGGTGGCACCCACAAGCAGTCTCAGGCCTTTTGGATGTCTAAACAAAGGAGGATTTTATGGGTAAATGACATGTATAAAATACAATGCATGCACATATATTATGGGTAGATTGTTGTTGACATTAATGATGGCAACAGGGTCCTTTTAGCATGTCGGATCTGAGTAACAGCATTCCTGCACTGAACATTGTCAACTGCTCCCTGTGTCCTCCTGAAAGGTAACACAATGTCCACATCACGCTCCTTCTGAATATGAACAGGTACATTACTTAAATTCTTCTCAGATTTGGCTAAGACCAGCAAGAGTAAGTATAGCTGACCATCGGGGATGTATAGCATGGATGGAGAAACTTGTTTGATTTTTTCATTGAGTCCAAAGGCTGAACAAAAAAAAGAATCTAAGATGCCATGGCCAGCTTAAGTTATTGTGGAAGCAATCATTCTTTGACTCAAAGCATACGTGGCAGAAGAACTGTTTCCATCAAAGTCTCCAGATTTTTGATTAACACATAGACCCAGCTTATGCTCATATAAGGGAATTTGGGATTGTAAAGTTAGAAAACCTTGTCCAGTTGTTTTTCTCATTATAAGTTGGCTCCAGAGGTGTCTGCAGCATGCTTCCCCTTCCCTGCTCCATAGGCAGAGTCCAAACACTCACCCAATGAGTATACCATCACCGGTACCATCAGGCCTGCATGTCTAATTGTTTTTAACTGCCAAGATTGACCTTGTTTTATGAACATATCATAAGGCTCCGTTCACATGTCAGCGTATGGATCGCGGGCAGAACCGCCGCGGTTCCGCCCGCGATCCGGAGATTATTGCAAATCGCGGGACGCCTGTGCGTTGCCCGTTGATTTGCAATAGCCCCCCAAACGCTGAGCGATGTTGCCGCGATTTCCGCCTGCCGAATTGCGGTAACATCGCGCAAAAAAAATCGCAGAACGCATTACGCCCCAAAAAGTACAAGAGCTTCTTTGGAGCGTATTGCGTCCCGCGATTGTTTTTGCGCGATGTTACCGCGATTCGGCAGGCGGAAATCGCGGCAACATCGCTCAGCATTTGGGGGGCTATTGCAAATCAACGGGCAACGCACAGGCGTCCCGCGATTTGCAATAATCTCCGGATCGCGGGCGGAACCGCGGCGGTTCTGCCCGCGATCCATACACTGACATGTGAACGGAGCCTAAACCTTGTGAGAACAAAGCAACAAGCATTGTAACATTTCATCAAATGCAGAATATGCATTTATAGCTTAACATGTTGAAACTAAATAACCAGACTCTTAGCATTCATGCACTGAACGCTGCCAACTGCTCCATGTGTCCTCCTGGAAGGTAACACGATGTCCCCATTTTCAATCAACATGACCTATATTTTGGAGCATACATAGCATACACTTCAACTTAGCTTTATGGCCCAGAGAGCTTCTAATCTGCCTACGACCTGGTCTCCTCTAAACAACTTATAATAGCTTATCTGCATTAGTACTCCTTATATATTGACTGGCCTGTATTTAATTTAGTTTAGTCCTTTAATTTTTAAACATGAAGGCACTTATGAATATGAACACAAACAATACCAACATCTTTCTCAGATTTGGCTAAACCAAAAACAGTAAACATAACTGACCATCAGGGATGAGCTCAGGCATGTGTAGCACCCTCCTAGGTAGGTACCAGAAGAGAGAGTATAGTTTTAGGTCTTTCTGCTTACCAGAGAGATTGCCAGGTAAATGTATATTGCTCTCTGCCTATCAGAGAGCAGGATCTGTTAGTGAGGTCTGCTTATGGTGCTCAGGTGCAGCTCAGCTTGTCTGAAATGTTTCACACTGGTCCAATAGGAAAGCATACTGGACAGTGGGAGGAAAACTGACAAGTTAGTGCACAGGCATTTACTACAGCCCTGGTGATTGGCCACGGAAGGGGCACCAGGGCATGCTGGGATACTGTATAAATGTCAAGGGCACATGTGCTTGGGGTCTTTCAGCTGGGGAGCGGGATTCAGGGGGAGGGGGCAGCTGCCCCTCCTCTTTAGAAGCTGCCATGCAGCCTCAGATGGTCAACCTGAGGGCCTGAGAGCAAGAGAGCAGCTGAACCCAGATGTCCCACAGAGATGACTGGAAAGGGAGACACTTGAAAGGATCTGATTCTGCCTACAGTGAGTTCAGATGTGTGTCGTGGGGCCTGTCCTGAAAGGGCCACCCCTTCTGCTAGAAGGGTCAGTGGATGAGTGTCAGTCAAGGGGATGCTAGAGAGTGCCCTGAAGATAATGTAGTTGCATCAAGTCTACTTCTATAGAGAGCAAGAGAACTTAATTCTTCCATACAAGTGGCAGTATGTTTAAAGCAGTGAGTCTGCTTCCACAAATAACCTGGTGAGGCGAAGTGAGAGTTTTCCTTATCTACTGTGAATAGTTCAAGTTGGAATATCCCACTATTCCCTTCTGCCATCCAAGTTCCACAATAAATATAAAAACCAAATCCCCTGGACTGTTTATTGAGTAACGATCAATTGGGAGTAAGAATGGATGTGTGAACTGTCCCTTAGTAACTGTCTGCAGGTAATCAGAGGAGATCCAAGAAATCATCACACAGCAAGCCCTATGGGTACAGTGCTACATTTAGGGGCATCGTCCGGGATTTCCTATTAGTTAAAGCAGTAGTTGCTAACGGCAAAAACCCAATATTTACCCAAGAAACACCATGTCTTCTCAAGTAAGGTGCTGGAGTGTCGGTGGAAGAAAGTAATGTCTGCTTTACAGTAATCACTGCAAGTGTGCTTTCAAGTTATGGTCAAGTAAGCAGCGACCCAGGATGTAGAAGAAAATGTCTGTCATGCAGGACAATTTCCAACAGCAGTGAGGGAGTTTGATTGGCTTGTGAATGAGAGAGTGCAACCGGAGCTCAAGTCCATCGGGTGTAGTTGAGGAGCAGACATGTGTGTGGAGGAGCAAGAAGGCGGATGCTCGAGTGAGCCAGAGCAGAAGGGCTATCCAACATGTTGGCAGAGAACCTGTAGAGCGGATTGAGATGCAGAATCTGACCCTGTTGGATACAAGGGTTTGATTAATGCCCAAGGGAAGTCTGACACAGATGCCTGAATGTGTCCGTGTGGCTGCGAGAGTGGGGCCAGTGCGGGCACTGCGGTGACATGTTGCTGAGGTTGGAGCATAGTGATTGCCAGCCCAGAAGACTGTAGGTGTACTGGGAAGTAGAAACCACCTCTGAACAGCTGACACCAGTAGTGGTTATTCCCTTTGGGAGAGGACGGGTAGTGCTGAGAACACAGCTGAAGTCGGGACCAGTGTTGCAGACCTGCATAACCATCTGCCAAACCAGAGACTTACATTTCAGAGATGCAATGCAGGTAAGTCGTGAGGGTCAAGCAGAGGTCACAGGGTGGATTTGTTGCAGTCACAGCAATGAAAACTCCAGCCCTTAAACAGGCAGAGGGGCTTCAATGGGCCAAGAAGCTAAAGTTCTCCAGTTTGTCTAGTGAGGGGGAGGCAGGGGTCATTGGCGTGGGGTCACCCAGCTTTGAGTATCGATATGGATCCCTGGAAGAGGGAATCATGACTGGGGATTAGAAGAAGAGGCTAAATAGGACTGGGGAACTGAAGGAAAAAGAAGTTTTGCAAGTTCCAGTTCACCTAGTGAAGAAACTGAAGCAGCAGTTGTTCGGATGAGGTGTGCAAGGAATCTTGGGTTCTGTGAGGCCTGTGCCACAAGGGTCCCTGACCCTTCCCCGCCCTGCACCTATGCTCGGGCTTGGGCACAGAACGATGCCTACTCTAAACTGATAACAAAAGTGGAGACCCCTTAGGCCCCACCTAGGAATGGAGGCAGGCAGTCAACGACTCATCCAAAGAAAGGTGGCTATGGAATATGGATACAATTATCCATATGCTCCCTGAGAGATAATGGAGGAAATTGAGAGCAAGAGGAGGGCTTGGTGTGAAGAGGCTGTTTGGGACTTCCTATATGTCCCTAAGCTGCATCGGAACCAGTCCGGTCCTCAGCTGTGGGGCACCGTCCTGTCCATCAAGGAGAACTGGAATCTGGGGAAGTCAATATACATTGATCGAGTGGAGGTCAACCGCCCAGATGGAAAAGGCCAAGCTTGGGCCATCATTATCCTGAGTCTTGATGGAAACATCATCTGTATACCTCATCCTGATCACTGCTACTGAGGTATACTTACTGAGTTCTGGATTCAGTTGCAAAAGTTTGAATTACAAAAGAGCTAGTGAGCCCAAATAGTTCTATTTGCTGAAATGTTGCTGTTAGGGCTAGGAGCCCTCTTCCGAAATCCCCTTTCTCTGCTATCCTTGCAAAAGAACATGGGAATCATCAAAACTGCTATAGTTTCATCGCATGGGAGAAAAGAACTTCTGCTACAGAGGACCTCTCCTGTTAAAGCCAGGGGCTGCTACCTGTAGGGGGTAAACCCCTAGTTCATGGAGACACCTTGCTAAAGGACACTTTGTGAAGATCTTTTGAGCCATGGGCCATTACTCTCGCTGAAAGACATACTGAGAAAGGACATTTGGCGAAGATACTTAATTTAAAAGGACACTTTGCAAAGATTCCTTTGGCCAGTGGGCCAGTAATGTTGAAGGGAAATTTGTGTGAGTTGCTACCTTGGGAGAAAAAGGTAGTGGCTCATTGTCTTATCAGGGAGATTGAAGGATCCCTTGAGGGGTTCTTACAGACACTCACAAGTAGGCAAGCTTGCTAAGGCTCCAGCAACAATAGCATGCCGCCAGGAGAAGATGTATTGCCTCGTGTTTCAGAGAGAAGGAAAATGTGAACACCAGTGTTATTTCATCAACAAAAACGTTTTCGTCAAAGTTTTCGTCAGTGACATTGTTACAGTGACGAAAACAAAATGAAAAGTACAGCACATTTTCGTCCACTGATGATAATTATGACAAAAATGAAATCTGTTTTAGTTAACGAATAAAAAACGAAACAAAAATGTGAGGCAGGGACGTTACCCTTTGTGAACTAACTTCTTGTTTTCACAGAGGTCCGCCCGTTTCCGCTCCCAACAAGCAAGTTAAAGCGACTGTGTGCACCTTGACGACTGCCAGAGACCAGACCAGTACTGTGCATTACAGCCAGGCCTCCCGAGGAGTCCCGACGAGAGTCCCAGGCCCGAGTCCCGACTCACGAGTCACGAGACGATCGCCCACGTCCAGAGCCAAGACAGGAGACAAAGCACCCACTGTGAGTGTAGTGTATATTACAACTACAGCAGGCCTGAGGCCTCCCCTCAGACCACTGTCGATCTAGAGCACTGTGTGTGCATTACAGGCCTTTCAGACCACCATCCAGATCACTGTGCAGCATTACAGGCCTCCTCAGACCACCATCCAGAGCACTATGCAGTATTACAGGCCTCTCAGACCACTGTCCAGAGCACTATGCAGCATTACAGGCCTACTCAGACCACCGTCCAGAGCACTATACAGCATTACAGGCCTCTCAGACCACCGTCCAGAGCACTATGCAGCATTACAGGCCTACTCAGACCACCATCCAGAGCACTATACAGCATTACATGCCTCCTCAGACCACCATCCAGAGCACTATTCAGCATCACAGGCCTCCTCAGACCACCGTCCACAGCACTATGCAGCCTTACAGGCCTCCTCAGACCACCGCCCAGAGCACTATGCAGCATTTCAGGCCTTCTCAGACCACAAAACAGAGCACTATGCAGTATTACAGGCCTCTTAAGACCACCATCCAGAGCACTATACAGCATTACAGGCATCCTCAGACCACCGTCCAGAGCACTCTGAAGCATTACAGGTCTCCTCACTATCCTCAGACCGTACAGAGCTGTGATGTTAAAGACAACAAACCCTTTGCAAACCACGTGGAGCGAAACTTGCTGGTAAAAATACAACAAACTTGAAGCGTCATTTACGGACATTCCGGACAACACATCCCGAAATTCATACAAAGGTAAGCAAAGTACACACTTAACTCCACTTTTGTTGAGAACAGTCTTATCTATGTACATTGCAGGAGTTTTTTTAATATACTTTCTTGCAGTCAGATTGCATACCTTTTGTTATTCTGAAGTAATAGCATTTTTTTTTTGTCTGTCATGTTGTGCACTTAGTCACTGAATCTTAATGGGAGTGATTTCATAATATCTCTAAGCTGCTGCCGTGCTGCTTTCCAAGAATTGAAGTATCTCACCAAAATATATATGGAGGGATGTAGTCACTGGGAGGGGCACTGTCAGAAATTTTGCACGGCCCAGGGCACCTTAAGGCCTAGTACATGTAGTTTATTATAGAGAGACAACTTAGAGCTGACTGTGTGGGGTGAGAGAGAAAGTGAAATCAGAATAACTTGATTTCCCCCCCTAATTTAATCCCACAGATACATAAAACCTTTTAAGGGTTTCAAAATACAAAATTGACTCTAAGGAACAACAGGCCACCGAGGCCAGTAAGAAGGGCATAGCAAAATGGATCCTGTGCACTGGACTACCAGTCAGACTGATCTGCTGCTATATGCTGCCTGTTTGGGGAGATGCTCTGCCTGGGTCTTCTGCAGCATTTTGAAAGAAACCGAAAGACTGGCTGCTTTGATGTGAATGGTGCTTCTTCCACTTCCTGTGATTTTTCAATATTCTCCTCTTCTTACACATCATCTTCAGAGTCAGACAGATCCTCATCCTGTAAGTGGGGCAATGTGGATTTTCCTATGGCATGGGCATACTCCTCTGCCTTCATGAGCAGTTCCAGTATATGGTCTGGAGCTGAGTGAAACTAGGAGAAGGGCCAGCATGACTGGGGCCTGCAGAAGAGGCGGAGTATTAGTGGGGTGATTTAGAATGATGCATTCTGTTTACCAGATTGAAGAGTTCAAGGCAGCGGGTAGAGAGGAGGGAGGATCGTGTCAGAGCTCAGTCGGAGCTCATCACAGTATTATACAGTTTTCTTCTGCTTTCCTGGACTTCACCTGTAGGAAGAACAAAAGATGTGTGACTTGGACAACATGCTGTCCCAGCTTAGAGCTGCAGCTGTGGCCAGAGACCCTGGGAGGCTACAAGGCAAACTATCACACTTTTTGCAGGAGCCCAGGCAGGTCTCTCCTGGGCCCTCTTCTAGTTGCCCACATGCTTGGAGGTCTAAGCCTTCTGAGTGCTTCAGTCCCGTGGCAACATCTTGGGTTCAGTGTTATTCTGGGAGCCCCTCAAGGGACCCTCAGAACCCACCAGCCAAGCGCACATCTGCTTTCCCTGGTGTGCGAGTCTGGAGGAATCCCTGTCTACGGCGAAACCTAGGGTGGGAGTTTTTTCATCTGCCACCCACTCCCCTGCCCTCTCACTTTGCAGTGTGGATGATGCGGCTGATTATACAGGCTCCCTGCCTGTGCTTAGTGAGGCCCGGTGTGGGAATGGCTGAGCGGCAGGTCCCGGCCAGGTTTCGGGGGGGGCCAGGGCCCCCAGTGACAGAAGATGCGGGCGGCACCTTTTACATAGTTATATAGTTACCTTTACTCTGTGTCTTGGCATCGCAGAACAGGTGCCATGCATGGAAGGAGTTGGGCGTCGGCTGGTGAGGCTTCCATCATCCCTCACAGAGCCCAGAATGGGAGTAGGACAAGGAGCGCCCAGGGTTCTGGTGTGGCGGTGGTTGCTGATGTCATCAGCGGCCACCCGATGGGCTCTGGAGCCAGCAACTGCATCATGGAGCCTTCTGAGGGAAGAGCAACAGCGTGGCTTGGTGAACAGACGCGGTCTGAAGGGGGTGCTCAGCAGCTCTGAAGATGGTGAACTCCTGCACGCTGAATGGGGCTCAGGATCTGCGGCTGGATGTCCTGAGGGACAGAGGCAGCCAGGTGAGCCTTCTGTTTCATATCCTATTTCTTGTTCTCATTCTCTCTCTGTTCAAGGGGGCTCCAGGGGCTTAGTTGACAGCTCAGCAGGGATTGGGGCAAGGGAGGGGTGGCTGGAGTTTTGGGGGGCAGTGCTAGGTCCTTAGTCCCTCCTTTGGTGGGGGCCCCTGGCACAGATGGTGTTGTATACACCCTGTTAGCAGGTCTTAGGAAGGTCCTCTCTGGTAGCTGCGTGGTCCACAGCACAAGCTGCCACCTCCAGTGTCAGTGGTCAGGTAGTCAGGGCTCCATCTGAGACCTTTAGCGTGCAGGGCGGGACCATCGGAATCCTCTGGTCAATGGCTGGTGGCATCTGTGGTAAATATGGCTGATAAGGCTTTGGATGACAAAGCGACTGAAAAAGGAGTTGCTGGGGTTGATGGGGTATGTCTGGCAAATGCTACAAAAATGTGAAGGGCATGTGTGTTTTAAAAGGGTCTTTGGGTGTGCATCTAAAAACGGAAGTCAAGGAGCATATATGGAAGGATGAGTATGGGGACATTTTTCTTTGTTGCCATTGGAGAAATTTAACCTTAAAGTTAAACCAGATGAAAGTAGAGAAGGAGAAAAAAATGGCAGAATCGGTTGATTTCCTATACGTTCACAAACTGGTTGTAGGCGTATGCAGTTTTAGCTAGTGTCATTTGGAAAAAGACCCCTGAGAATTGCTCCCCCCCTTTTTTCATTATCCGGACCCTATCAGCGAAGCCCAGCGATGGTGGGGTTGCTTGGTTTCGCTATGATGAGCAATTTCGTCAGCGTAAGGCAGTCCAGCCTTCCTTATGGTGGGACCACAAGAACATCAGTCTCTGGATTAAACTGATATAGTCTCCACTGAAGTTCGTTTCCTCCCTTTCAGAGTGGGGGTCAGGGGTGCAGCAGCCTCTTCACAACCAGCCACAAATTGCAGGGGGTTGTGTTGGCAATTCAATGCTAGATATTGCAAGCTTGGAATCACATGCTGTTTCCGTCATGAATGTTCAGAGTATGGAGGGTTTCATGCTCTGTCTTTAAGTAAGGAAAAGGAGGCGGCACTGGAAAGAGGGAAGGCGCCGGTGAGGGTAGAAAATATCATATGGCGCCTTTCCTAAAGTGTTATCCTAACAGGGAGGCAGCTTGTGTGTTGCAGCTGAGTTTCTTGTAGGTTTTTTCTGATACCCTGTCAGTTGCTGGTTGTTCCTCCTATGGTAGATAACTTGCAGTCATCTCCTTTACATCCAGCCATCTTTTTCAGGAAAACTTCAAAGAAGTTACCTTGGTTCGCATGGCTGTTTCTTTTGATTCACCACCAGTATTTCCTCTTTGGGTATTATCCCCAAAAAAGAACACAATAAGTTACGCCTCATTCATAACTTGTCGCATCCTAACGAGGGTTTAGTGAATGATGCAATTGATCTGGAGCTTTGAACGGTGTCCTATACTTATTTTGATATGGCAGTGTCGTGGGTTTGTAGGTATGATAAAAGTTTGTTGTTGGACAAGACTGATCCTAGTTGTTGCTATCTGCTGGGATGCAAATGGCATGGCAGAATTTTTGTTGCTAGATGCTTACCAAGAGACTGTGCCATTTCTTGTTTTTTGTTTGAAATGTTTAGTTCCTTTTTGAAATGGGTAGTTAGGGATGTTTCTGAGCTTAATTCAGTCATCCATTATTTAGATGATTTTTATGCATAAGGCCTGCTGGAAGTACTATCTGTACCTCACTTTTGGCCACGGTCCAACATGTTTTCGAGTTTTTTGGTGTGCTATTGGTCCGTGACAAGACGGAGGGCCATGCCACTGAGTTGCGGTTTCTAGGTATTTTCATAGACACCGTGGTGATGGAATGCAGTTTGCCTTTGGACAAACTTAAAGATCTGAAGAGAACAATTTCTGCCACCAGGCAATGACAAAAAAAAATAGGCAAGTTGAATTTTGCTTGGTGCAGTGTGCCCATGGGCCACATTTTTTTGTAGACCACTGATGGCCGCTACAGCTGCCACAGTTGGCATTAGGGCGCCACATCCTTATATTCGGGTGGGGCAGGATCAGCATGAGGACTTGCGAGTGTGGAATTAATTTCTGGTTTCTTACAATGTTCACTCGCTTTGGCAGGAGCAGGTGATTTTCAATTTTGATCTTGAACTGTTCACTGACGTGGCGGGCTCTGCTGGTTATGGAACTTACTGTCAGGGTCATTGAAGTGCTGTGAGTTTGCCAGTGGAGAGGATTGAAGTTGGTTTAGTGCGTAATTTAGCTGTTCCAGAACTTTTGTTTACCAATGGATGTCCATGAAATTGTACACATTCCAGGAGTTGATAAGTCAGTGGCTGATGCTTTGTCGCATTTCCAGTGGGACAGATTCTGTTGGTTGGCACTGTAAGCGGAGCAGCGCGGAATTCTATGCCCCAAGCATCTGTGGAGCATTGCATTGCCGCTTCCAGGTTCTCAATTCGTCATTCGGTACGTGCGTCAGTTTTGGTCCTCATACTACAGAGTGTGTCAGGAATAAAGCGATCTGGTGAATAAAGTTGGGGGGTATTCTCGTGAGGACAATGTGCACAGGTTACTTTATTTTATTGGCAGGAATTTTGAACGAGGTGTGTCTATCTCTGCTATGTCTCAAAAGTTGGCTGGTCTAGTTTTCATGTTTAAGTTGTCAGGCCACAGAGATGTTACTAAGGTTTTTTCTGCCCAGGCTGGCTATGCAGGATTATGGGAAGGGTCACTCTGTGGTGGACGATCGACGCCCGGTTTCATTTGAAGTTCTTGGTGCTGTAGTGGGTCACTTGGATAGGACTTGTTTTTCCGCCTATGAAGTTGCTTTGTTCCGAGCCGTCTTTGTGCTGGCCTTTTTGGGGCTTTTTGGGTGGGGGAATTGGTGAGCCGGAACAAACGTGGTGAGGGTGGTTTAAGCGTACAGGATATATGGTTATGGGACACTACACTGGGTATTCTGATACGAAAATCTAACACAGATCAGTAGGAGGGGTTCTTGGATTGAGCTGTGTGTGATTCCCTCTTCTCCAGTTTGCCCTGTCCGGGCTGTGGGGGTTTTTCACAGCTTCGGCCAAATCTTCCGGGGTTTTTCTTTATGCATGCGGATGGGACAGCAATGTCTTGATTCCAGTTTAAGGCAGTGTTCAGGAAATGCCTGTCGTCTGCTGGTTTGAGTGCAGACAACGATTCTTCTCATTACTTTCAGATTGGCGGGCCGCAATGGAAGCGGTCAGATGGGGACTTAATGACCAGATCGTTTAGCACATTGGGCGGCAGAAATCAGTCAAACATTGGTCATATGTGCACCCTCATTTATTGTGACTTCTAAGGTTGGTTATCTGTTGGGTCGGGCTAAGCTTTGTCATCTTATAGGGTACAACCTGGCTTCATTATTTATAGTTTTTCTTATCCTCTTGTTGTTGTTTGTTGATATGGTTAGGATTCTTGGGGATGTTGTATTTCTCCCTCCCCATTTTCGTTTCTCTTGCTGATTCAGGGGCATGCTTGGTGTGGATCCTGGGTCACACATATGTTTTTTGGGTGCCAGGAGGATGGAGGTTAGGTCAGAGGGTAGGCATTTAGGCTTGTCCAGGAGTGAGGTCAGAGTTTGCTGGCTGGACATTCCAGAAACCTTGTGGACATGCATATTTTTTCTAGATTGGACAGGCCCCCTGATGTGGTACTCTTGTATGTCGGGTGCAATGACCTTGGCTTGCGCTCCATGCACGAGCTAAAACGGATATTAAGTTAGATTTGTTTTACGACTTCAGTCATTTTTTCTCGGATACCATATTTGTGTGGTCCGATATAAGTGCCAGGTCTGAGGGCCATATGGCTCACTCTGTTGAAAATATCAACAAAGCCAGGATAAAGGTTAACAAGGAGGTACCAAGGTTTTTTTTTGCCCGAAATAGGGACGTGGCAATATATCATTGAGAGCTGGAGGATGAGTCCCTGCAATATCTGAGAAGAAATGGTGTGCATCTGAATGCCATCGGCATTGATTTGGGGCATCTGGAATTGCAGGAGGGTATTCAGCAGGCCTTCTGGGTTTGGGGGGGAAACACGTGCCTAAGGTGTCACGCTCGTTTCCTGTGGCAGGGGGTCTATTGGGTCTCTGAAGGTGGTGCCAGTTAAATAGTTGTGGAAAATTGTGGGTTGGGCCCATCTGAGGTATGGGTGTCCCTTCCTAACATTACGGTGGTAACATTGGTGTATTAATAAGGTTGTCTCTGGTAGTACGTAAGTAGTTAATTGTCCCTGAGCCGGTGTAGTTGCGGCTGAGGGCCTTTGATTGGGTGGCAGATACAACCAGTTAATCGTGAGTATATAGGCCGTCAAAGACCTTAGACTGGGCATAAGTTGAGGTTGGTTTATTTGGTATGCATTGACTGTATTATATGCACTAAACTTGTTTTCTTGTGAATGTTGTACTTAATGGATTGCAATAAAAAGGCTACTATGGCCATTCAACTCCAAATAAAATGTGTCGTCTGCTCATTTTGGAAGGGGGAATGGGTCAAGTGTTTAATGTTTTATAGATAACTGGAGCCTCTGCATTCTGCAGGTCCCTCAGTCATGAATATTCTCATCCTCTTAGGATCTTCCTCTTTAGTATGTCCCACCCATGCAAGCATTTGTCCACACAGTGATTTAATTGACTGTGCAGTGTGTGGGTTGGTTTTGGGCTACTTGTTCTCAACAACAGAAAGTAGCATGCACTTTTAGCAAGGAATGAAGCTGTGACTCAAAAAACATTTTTGTAACGAAACTTGGTTTTACAGAGTAAAGGCGTTACATAACGGCTAAATCTGTGTCTGTGTAGTTTGTTAAAACCATAAATAATAACATGATATTAGGTGCTTTTTTTTCTCGAGGACTGTATATAAAATTTAAAATTCTAGAGAAATGCCAAAATAATGCATTATTTAACTAAACACATTCGACTTCAGTAGGACATTTTAGTCGACTAAAATTTACTGGAGATTTAGTCGACTAAATACGACTAAAATTAAAACACTTGCAGAAGACTAAAATGGGACCAAAACTAAAATGCCGTTTTAGTCCTAAGACTAAAACTACATCAAAATTTGCTGCCACAATTAACACTGGTGAACACCAGACGGGTGGACTCCACAGTTCTTAATCTTAATTTGTGGGTCTGACTAGGATCAGAAAGAGTTAGTGCCCTGGTGATTGAGAGGGACTGTGCCTATTGCTTGTCATATGGTTCCCAAATGGAACAAGTACAGAATTGTTTAGTTAGTTAGATTGGCAGGTTCTTCTGCTCGTCTATTACAGGAACACAACAGGACGACGAGTCAAGTGTACCCGTAGATGGCCAATTTCATGAGATGAGAAGAACCTAGTGTTAGAGATTCTTTAAGTGAGAAGGTTGCCTCTGCAGAGGGGACAGTCTCACTGTGAGCATATAGGATGCAAAGTTATTACATGCTCACCCTTTGCAGGCTTGTAGGGGATCCTCATGTCTTTGAGAGATTGCCTTTTGCCTATTTTGTGTATATGTGTACAGATGCTATTTGTAGTATAGCTAGTCAGGATGTTTAACCTTTTCCTGTCAGACAGATTTTTGTTTGGCGGGAGGAGGGGGGGTGCGTATTAATATAATGCACCTTGTGAAAGCCCCTGTGTATATTTGTAAATTTTGTACAGCAGATGTCTATATTTTTTTCATGTAAATTATTGTATTTACTGGCCACATATGGGGTATGCCCCATGGCCCTGTACATAGAGTATGTTATTTCCCTCTTTTCCAAGTTTGTGGGATACTCCTTGTAAATTTTTGTACAAGTATTTTTGTAGGGGCGGATGTCCTGAGCCAGTAAGGACATGGCTCAGTTTGGTGGGGGGTGGATGTAGCACCCTCCTAGGTAGGTGCTCTAAGAGAGAGTATAGTTTTGGGTCTTTCTGCTTACCAGAGAGATTGCCAGGTACATTTATAATGCTCTCTGCCTACCAGAGAGCAGGATCTGTTAGTGAGGTCTGCTTTTGGTGCTCAGGTGCAGCTCAGCTTGTCTGAAATGTTTCACACTGGTCCAATAGGGAGGCATATTGGACAGTGGTAGGAAACCTGACAAGTGAGTGCTCCGGTGTTTACTACAGCCCTGATGATTGGCAATGGAAGGAGCCTCGGTGCATGCTGGAATACTGTATAAATGTCAAGGGCACATGTGCTCGGGTCATTCACCTGGAGAGTGGGGTCCCAGGGGGAGGGGGCGGCTGCCCCTTCTCCTTAGGAGCTGCCAAGCGGCCTCAGGTGGTCAATCTTTTTAATGAATAAATTATACTGTTTAATGTTTTCTATATTTAGTGTTTTATGGTACTCCAAAACAGTACGACAACAGTGGACCTTTGTCTAGGGGTGGGGGTCTGCATTGCACCCACAATGCCTTGATTGCAGTTGCAATGCTTTGCAGGCTCCAATGCGAATATTAATAAATGAAAAATGTTCTTTATTATGGTGGGTGCATTTGTTATTTTTTGGGAAATTTTTGAAAATGCCTTTAAATTATTTAGCCACAGCCATCTTTTCCTGAATGCTGAATTCTTCTTTGTAAAATGTGTATGTTTTACTGTAAGAAAATGGATTGATGTAAACAGGCCCTAAAAGTTCTCTATGAGAGGAGATTACCGACATCTCCCCTTACATAATGAAGAGAGGAAACAATGGAGTACCTGAGGCCTAAATGGCTCCCTTTAAAGATGTGGCAATCTGATTTGCTCAGGCAGGACTCTTGGTGAAATCAAAAAAATGCTTTCATATTTCCATTTTGTGTGGCCACATTGTCAGCCAGGTCTCTTGTGGTGAAAATGTATCTTACCGATGATCTACACCAGATGTGAGGTAAACAAGAAGAAACAAGCCACTCAGACCTAACCACAAGAAATAAAAGTGTGTGATGAAAAAAAGGAGGAATCTGCTTAATATGCTACATAGTATAGGACAGTGATGGCGAACCTTGGCACCCCAGATGTTTTGGAACTACATTTCCCATGATGCTTAACTATACTCAACTACACTGCAGAGTGCCTGAGCATCATGGAAAATGTAGTTCCAAAACATCTGGGGTGCCAAGGTTTGCCATCACTGGTATAGGAGATCCTTTGACAAATCCCACTTCATAGGGTATAGAGTCCACTCACTGGTGACTCTCAATAAAGTCTTTCAAAGAGGCTGTTTAAAGACTATGTCCAGGCATTTTTTTTAACTTTGATATTATGTAGAACATTTACAATTTCTATCAGGCTTTTATTTCTGTTTGTAGCCCCAATGGGAAGATTTCCCCCAACTTACCTTTTCTGTGACACCCATACAAGAAATAGGGGGTACCCTTGTCACAGGGAAAGGAAGGTATGGTCATCAATTAAAGCATTCCCAGAAATTATAACCCTTCCCAACTCCACTAAAAATGTGTTTTTGTCTGTGTCTCTATCAGAGGGATTTACCATCACATCATGTCCTGACAGGAAGTGAAGGGAAATCTCCTGAGTGGAAATACAGACAGCAATAAAAGCTTGGTTGAGGTTTTAAGCCTCCTCCACTTTATTCACAACAAAATAAAATGTTTTGACTGTACGTTGGCTTTACCTTTCTGTTGATATAACTCTGAAAGGTAGTGAACATTTCTGGGTGGAGTATACTGTACTTTATGGAGTGGACCATGTCAGAGGCCTTGCAGTGGTATACAAACAGGTCTGTTCCATAAAGCGGTGGAAAATTACAATAGTTGAATGTAAAGTACAGCCACGCATAGCCACCAATTAAATGGCAATTCACTGAACTCAACGAAAGGTCGATAACTGTTTGCTTGGTATAGTTCACTGAAGTTTCCATGTCATCATTGAGTCGGCTTAAGGGAGCCTGACCTTTATCTGAGTACCCCTTAGAAACCAGGTAAATCCTTCCAAGTTCCAATCTGCCATAATAGTCACATATGGAAGCTGGTATAAAATACGCCTAAAGTGTACAAAGCTGCACTCACCTAAAGTGCACTAAGTGCTTATTAAATATATTGAAATTTATAAATTCTTGTGTATAAAGTGCATAATCAAATATAAAGTGCATCAACAAATGAATGAGGGGATCATAAGCCCCCGTTCACACTGGGGCGACCTGTGAGGCGACCTGGTCGCCTCACAGGTCGCCGCAGGTTGCCTCCCATAGGGAAGCTGCGGACCCGTTCTGATAGGAGCGACACAAGTCGCTCCGACTCAGAAAAAGGGTCCGGAGCTTCTTTGGGGCGACCAGGAGGCGACCGCCATAGACTTCAATGTTACGAAGTCCGTGGCGGCCGCTCCGAGGTAGCGGCGCGCTGCTCGCACCGCGACCTCGGAGGTCGCGGTGCGAAGTAGCGTCGCCCCAGTGTGAATGGGGGCTTAATCTCATACAAAGTGCATTATCAAATAAAGTGCATCAACAATAAATAAATAGGTGAAGTATGAGTGCATCAATAATAATAAATAAATAAGTCAGTAATAGATAAAGTCCCATACACCAACGGAAAATTAAATGGTGCAATATCCAAAAGGGTAATTCTTCCACATAAAGCAAATCTTCACTCCCTTCACCACATAGACACCCAGTGTGTGGGAATGCTTACCAGAGGGCACCGACCCCTTAATTATAGGGGGGTCAATGCAAGCAGAATTGTGACACAATAGAATCCAGAGTGAGTCTGAGCCCTCCTGAAGGATCCACCTTACAATCGCCAGCACATCAGAATTTATTTCACACTCCTCCGCCAACCCCCACGCTCCTCAGCGGTATATAAATGAAGGAATGGCCAAAATGGTGAAGTACGTTCAAGCAATTTAATAGAAATAAGGTAGATACACTTACAATTAAGTAAAAACGGGCATTCAGTTAAACAGGATCCGGAGATACCACAAGCAAGTGCCGCTTCCGCGTCTCTCAATGAGAATCATCCAATCCCGGAAATGGCGTAACAGCGTGATTGCGTTCCAATAGTCCCGACCGGTTTCGTCAGCGCGCAGGCCGTCGTTGTCAAGGGTCATATCCACTTTGATTATGCACTTTATATACAAGAATTTATAAATTTCAATATATTTAATAAGCACTTAGTGCACTTTAGGTGAGCGCAGCTTTGTACACTTTAGGTGTATTTTATACCAATTTTACGTTTTTACGATTCAGCTGCAGCTCCTTTATTTGGTTCACACCAATACACAAATATTGTGTTATAAATGCACTTTATATTTATTTATTTGGTCTATACCAATATATAAATTTGTGTTATATATGCACCTTGGACTTTATGGATTTATAACACTCACACTTGATTATTATTATTTATATTCTTTACCATTTGCGCAGGTACTATTGGCGCATAACGCCAATTCATTTCAACATATGGAAGCTAGCTGGATGATATGGACAACAAAGACTCTTCCCTTAGAAGGAATCAGGCCCAATGAGTACTTTGGTCCCTTTAAAGTGTGAAGCAAAAACTCACATCATCATCGGCCACCCAATGAACAAATAGAAATTATCTTGGATGCAGATGTCATTTCAAAGACAATGACAGCAACATTAACAAAGCTGCGATAGTGAGCTCATTGCTGCCATTACTGGAGGAGGGCAAGCTGTAAGGTAGGTCTGTCATGATGTACAAGCATTGTGTTGCCTATTTACACATTATGGCAAGTGCTCCAGTGACCCCTCAAACCCCACCAGCCTCACACGGGGGACCCCTTAGCACTGCACTTGCTGAGAAGGCAACCACAGCAGGGAGATGTGGGCAGCACCAGCAGGGGACTTCCAGTAGAGGAGGTAAGGGACTGACCTGTGCAATATTGTTGCAAAGTGCAGGTAAGTATAACCTATTTTTTACTTTCATTTAAAAAAAAAAGGTTTTAATATCACTTTAAGTTTTTTTAAATTGGCTCTCAGGTTTTGGAGGGTGCTTTTTTTTGCTAGTTTCATCTATCAGTATGAAATATTTGAACATTTAATGGTCCATAAATACATTTTCAATAAGGATATCAAGTGCAAGGTTGTTTGTAATAAATCTCATCCAAATCTCGGAATGCGAAGCAAACCTTTAGAAAAATACATTTGCAGGCATAAATGAAAATGTTTTAATGCTCATACGATTTCTCTTGCATGGAAGTTGTAAAATATCCCACAATGATTCTTCGTTGTGCAGTAATTCAGCTTCTTTAGAGCATCGTATGAAATATTACTGTCGGAGACACGTGTTGATTTTTTTTTTTTTTAAATGAATGCGATGTTGAAGAGATTGTAAGCGCAAATTGACCTACAAGAAAACTGACAGCTTTATAGAGTCTTGCCTATGATTGAAATGTTGGGAAATCTTTTGGCAATTTTCCCAGACATCCAGGTAGAACAGTGAGTTCACTGATTATGCTAACGAAAACAATCTGCCTTTACACAGACGCACCTCAGGCTTACCCAAGTGTGAAGGCCCCATCCAAGTGCCAGATGAAGAGAGAGACCTACTTAACACAGAGTGGCTAAGTGACAAGACTTCATAAGCTTCCAGCGGCCAAAGGCAGCTAACACATCACACCCAGAAAAGGATTTAAGATTTAAGGATATATATATATATATATATATATATATATACAGTGCCTTGCAAAAGTATTCGGCCCCCTTGAACTTTGTGACCTTTTACCACATTTCAGGCTTCAAACATAAAGATATAAAACTGTATTTTTTTGTGAAGAATCAACAAGTGGGACACAGTCATGAAGTGGAATGAAATTTATTGGATATTTCAAACTTTGTTAACAAATAAAAAACTGAAAAATTGGGCATGCAAAATTATTTAGCCCCTTTACTTTTAGTGCAGCAAACTCTCTCCAGAAGTTCAGTGAGGATCTCTGAATGATCCAATGTTAACCTAAATGAATAATGATGATAAATAGAATCCACCTGTGTGTAATCAAGTCTCCGTATAAATGCAACTGCACTGTAATTAGTCTCAGAGGTCCGTTTAAAGCGCAGAGAGCATCATGAAGAACAAGGAACACACCAGGCAGGTCCGAGATACTGTTGTGGAGAAGTTTAAAGCCAGATTTGGATATAAAAAGATTTCCCAAGCTTTAAACGTCCCAAGGATCACTGTGCAAGCGATAATATTGAAATGGAAGGAGTATCAGACCACTGCAAATCTACGAAGACCTGGCTGTCCCTCTAAACTTTCAGCTCATACAAGGAGAAGACTGATCAGAGATCAAGCCAAGAGGCCCATGATCACTCTGGATGAACTGCAGAGATCTACAGCTGAGGTGGGAGACTCTGTCCATAGGACAACAATCAGTTGTATACTGCACAAATCTGGCCTTTATGGAAGAGTGGCAAGAAGAAAGCCATTTCTTAAATATATCCATAAAAAAGTGTAATTTAAAGTTTGCCACAAGCCACCTGGGAGACACACCAAACATGTGGAAGAAGGTGCTCTGGTCAGATGAAACCAAAATCAAACTTTTTGGCAACAATGCAAAATGTTATGTTTGGCGTAAAAGCAACACAGCTCATCACCCTGAACACACCATCCCCACTGTCAAACATGGTGGTGGCAGCATCATGGTTTGGGCCTGCTTTTCTTCAGCAGGGACAGGGAAGATGGTTAAAATTGATGGGAAGATGGATGGAGCCAAATACAGGACCATTCTGGAAGAAAACCTGATGGAGCCTGCAAAAGACCTGAGACTGGGATGGAGATTTGTCTTGCAACAAGACAATGATCCAAAACATAAAGCAAAATCTACAATGGAATGGTTCACAAATAAACATATCCAGGTGTTAGAATGGCCAAGTCAAAGTCCAGACCTGAATCCAATCAAGAATCTGTGGAAAGAACTGAAAACTGCTGTTCACAAACACTCTCCATCCAACCTCACTGAGCTCGAGCTGTTTTGCAAGGAGGAATGGGCAAAAATTTCAGTCTCTCGATGTGAAAAACTGATAGAGACATACCCCAAGCGACTTACAGCTGTAATCACAGCAAAAGGTGGCGCTACAAAGTATTAACTTAAGGGGGATGAATAAATTTGCACCCCCAATTTTTCAGTTTTTTATTTGTTAAAAAAGTTTGAAATATCCAATAAATTTTGTTCCACTTCATGATTGTGTCCCACTTGTTGTTGATTCTTCACAAAAAATTACAGTTTTATATCTTTATGTTTGAAGCCTGAAATGTGGCAAAAGGTCGAAAAGTTCAAGGGGGCCGAATACTTTCACAAGGCACTGTATATATATATATATATATATATATATATATATATATATATATATATATTAAGGTCCTCACACTCAAAACCACTCAACTCATGGTATATGAAGCATCCAAAAATAAGATAGAGTTTACGTCAGATATTTTTTTTTTTAAGAGTAGATCTAAGCTGGTATTTTACTGCATTATTTATTCTATTTAGTCTGTTGGGAATTATTTAAAGTTTTATTTCTCCCAAAATTATATAGAAAATCTCCAGATTTTTTAAAAAATGTATCACGTTATCAGAAAAGTGGAAATGAAGGTGGTTTCAATGGACTTTAAATGGCTCTTAAAAGGTTCAGAAGTTTATATCAACTATTCTGTTTTTGTTTTTCTACAATACAACAGTCAACCATAGCCCTACTATTTTCAAAAAGAAAAAAACGGTATAGCTAAAAAATAAAAGAGCACATTTAAAGGAACTGCTCACAAATTAAATATGGAGGAAAAAGGAAAAAGAGGACTGGTGCTCAAATCCCGAGGTAGACACATGGGATATTACTGGAGTGTGGAGTGATAGGCTCATTTTAATATTAAACTTTATTCTTCTGCTTTTTGATACAGTGGCGAGGGTTAGAGCACCTGTAAAATGTATTGCTGTCTGTGCTCCTGATGGTTAGATCCACCCTCATTGTCCTGGTGACCAAGTCAGTGGAATAAAAAGGGAAGGGAAATGCAAAATATTAGCTGTCACTAGAGCAAGTGGTAAGCAGAAACATTCCAATAGGTACCCCTGTTTGAGTGACAACTCAATTGCCCTAATGTTGGAGACATTATCTGCTACTTCCTGTTGTGTCTTTGGGATAGAAAGTATAGGGACATCTCTCCAACTAATGGGGAAGGGGGAACTAATGGTATTGTCAGAAGACCTAATCTGCACTGTTTGTTATTGGTAAGTAATTTAAAAAATTAAGGCAAGAGGACCAGCATGATAACCAGGCAACTACCACTCATAGAATTTGGGGTTAGAATCCATGATACATATAGGAAAGGTTTTCTTTATTTATACATATCATTCACATAAATGTCTCACAGACTATAGATACCTGCTAGTCTGGAGTTTAGTCTATCTAAAAAACGCAATGGATTGGTGCTTTGATGAATGAAAGGAGGCCAACAGTTTTGACTTTCCCCCTCCCCAAGTGTCATGGTCCTAAGTTGCTACTTTTTTCTACGTTAATTGCCACACCACTTCTTGTCTCGCTAATCTTCTAGACTCTTGAGAAGGGCTTCATCGGTGGCCAATAATGTAAACTGATATTGGGACTATACTGAACACTAAGCCATCGCTCAAGCCTATTAGTGAATTCCTTAAAATATTACATCAATTTCAGTCCTGGCTTAATTATTCCTCCCTCTGGAATGTTTTCAACAGTGACTCACTCTCCTGGAGGGCTTTCGTTGGAAAATTGCAATATGAATGTTTTAAATGAAGCTTGGGTGGGGCGATGATCGGATCTGGAGCGCTGTTATTAAACCAATTAAATTCAGCGTGAGAAGGCCCAAAAATACAACTGCCTAGCAACTGCTGGGTGAAGACTCCTCAGATAATGTAGAGTTAAAACACATGTCATGAAACACTCAAAGTCACTGACCAATTTGTAGCCGTGTAATAGTATGAGGAAGTGATTTCATGTGAGGCCTGAACTACTCGGCTTCATGGCAAATCTCTGCTCTTGGGTGTTTTCCCCTTTTTCTTTTTTTGTATTTTTACGTAGCTGCTATAGAAACCAAACTAGAACCCAGTGAAAGAATTACATCATGGCCTCAAAATAGTGTAATCTTATCTGCGCTCACATATTAAGGCCAAGGATTCTGCTTCATACACATACTTCATTGCTAGCCACGAGAAGCATTTAAACTCAGTGAAGCAGTCCTCCATTCACAAATCACTCTCTTTTATAGTGGAATGTTTGGTTTCTTTAGCACAACAACATTAGCTAAGAGTAAAGTTTTTAAAGTATAGGAGACGCTGATACATCTTTAATCAGTTAATAAGGCATATGCAATTGCAGGAACCCAATCATAATTATTATTTTTCTGGTCTAGGTACCTATCTCACATGCATACATGCACACATACTAGGGCCAATTTAGACATGTAGACATGAGCCAAGTATGTCTTTAGAGTGTGGGAGGAAACTGGAGTACCCAGATAAAACCTACGCAAGCAAAGGGAGAACATGCAAACTCTACTAAACATAAAGCTCTGACTTAATAAGCTATGGGAGGCAAATACTTTTCTTGGTTCTTGGTTTTCTTAGGTGACGTTCCTGAGCAATGGCAAGTAGCAGCTTGGAGTTTACATCGAGTTTTGTCCTTTCACTTCCAGGGGCCAAATAGAGCAGTGGGGGGTTTTGAAAGAGAGGTGACTTTAATAGAATAGAGAAGGCTTAGAACTCCTGTCAAGTTTTATTGCTGTCTGTGTCCCTGTTAGAGAGATTTACCTTGTCCATGTTAGTCCAGCCAACCATTGTTACTGCCATAGAAAGTGATGGGAAATTCTTCAGTCATCCAAACAAGAGTATGGGTGAACTCTTTCATGGGGGATATCTGTTCAGGGAAGGATGGATTCTCTTTCACTTTGAAGAGATTTCTTTTCACTTCCTGCTATGTCCCCGGACAAAGAGTGAAGGGGATCTTCCTAATAACACACATAAACCATAAATAAAAAAATCCATCCTGTAGAGAAGATTAGCAAACAATGTATTCCCATGAATCAGCCAAATTCACTGCAAATTCAGACTTGGATTACCAGTTTGCCTATACCTGTACATAACCTGCATATGACCACACCACTTCATGGACATTGGAGGCGTGGCAGAGCCTAGTGCCCTTTTCAAACAAACCCTTTTAATAAACTCTTTTGGCAATAAAGTATGTACAGGCTGACAGCAAAATACCCTCTAGATGAAGTGCCAGAAAAGTATGGCTGAAGGCTTGTGAGGACAAGGACACTGCTCTACAATTCCAGCAATGACAGCTACAAGGATCGCTGCAAGTTCCATAAGGACCAGGAAGACATTGCATGTAAGGCTCTACAGAATGGCATACAAAAATTTTGCCTGCTGCCACACAAACATAGCATAGTGGAATAGCACAAATAGCACAACTGCATACCACATCACAACAGAGGACAAGCCAGGAAGACAATGCCTAAAATTGTCATTACAGATATTGCTTGACAGTGGCAAAACCAAAAATGCATTACAATGCATCAAAGCACATAAAATGCACAAAAGCTACAAAGCTAGAAGAAGGATTTACATATTCTAAATGAGCTTAAAAATAAGTTATCATTGGCCTCTGTAGCTACATGTACTGTGGAGTAATTATTCCTCAAAGATTTTTACAGAGACTCTGAAGTCAGGTTGCAGTAGTTACTCCACAGCTTACAGCTGTTATTTGTTTAAATTATAATGCTGGACAAAATGAAATGATGTGACTTGCCATTTTAATGCCTCCAAGTGAACTGTCAATTTAGTGTTTCCATTGTAAACTGTCATTTTAGTGGCTTCAACGTGCATTGCCATTTTTGTTCCTCCATTGTGAACTGTCATTTTAGGGCATCCATTGTAAAATGGCATTTTAGTGCCTCCATTGTGAACTGTCCTTTTAGTGGCTACATTGTGAACTCTCAATTTACTGCTTCCATTTTAGTGCCTCCAACTGTCATTTTAGTGCCTCGATCGTGAACTTGTGAACTTCCATTTTAGTGTCTCCATTGTGAACAGTCATTTTAGTGTCTCCGCTGTGAACTGCCATTTTAGAGCCTCCATTGTGAACTGACATTTTAGTGTCTACATTGTGAACTGCCATTTTAGTGCCTCCATTGTGAACTGTCCTTTTAGTGGCTCCATTGTGAACTGCCATTTTAGTGCCTCCATTGTAAACTTCCATTTTAGTGCCTCCACTGTAAACAGTACCTGCAAATACAGAGACCCATGAAAGCTTGTTTTTACAACACATTTCATTTTTGTTAAGAATATGTAAATATTTGAATGTCCTTAACCTGGCCATAGGCTCACCTTAAATACCAACAGATCAGCAGTGGAATGGAAAATATCAGCTATTCTCTGCGATCCTGATCCAAGTTGGATCTCACACTTTGTAGGTTGATTAACTTATCTCTATAAATAGATGTCATATTCAGGTTGGGAGAGGTTCTTGGGCCCAATTATCTGTCATCTATGCCGAGTGAATACAGTAACGATGTTCACATAGCACATGCATCTGCTACACTGACCTTTGGCCTACACCCAGAAAGTGCTCCATCTTTGTGTCTGCTTGTTGTTAAGAATGACAAGAAACAGAGAAAGGATAACACAGGTTTTCTCCCTCTCTCTCATTGTGTTTTCGAGCCCTCTCCCCTATTTAATGGCTCATAGGAGGCTGTCAGCATGCAAGGAGCCAAGTAGGAGTTGTACGCTTCGAAAAATACTGGCAGCTGACAAGTTCCTTGCTCAATTTCTGCACAGGAATGATCTGGCAGATTTGCTCAATGGGTAAGGAATGGAAAAACCGAGGACACCGTCCAAACATTTGAAAAGGTTATATCATTGCCTAATTGCTTTCTATCTCATGTATCTTGGAGTGCAAGGAGCTTTCTTGCTCTGCGTGTTTAAATGTTTAACACACATGAAAAATACATGTATTGTCCAAATTGTGTTTCTCCACAAATAACAGACTTGGAACCAATTTATTTGTACAGTATCAGCAAACAGCAATTGACACATTCAGGTACTTTCATTTAAAGTCGAACTACAGGCAAAACTTTTCTTTTCTTTGGAGTAAGAGAGGTTATAATCTCTGTCAGATTTCCTTTCCATCTGTGTCCCTTAGTGGAGATTTCCCCTTACTTCCTGTCCTATAGCCAGTGCCGAGACAAGATCATACAGTGTAATGAAAGGGAGAGGCAACACCGCTCCAGGTTAAATGATCCTCCCTCTAATGACTGGGTGCTGGTCCAGTCTGTGGTCTGAGCATGAAATCCAATATACAAGAGAAGATGACTGCACTCCAGAGTGCATGACTAACCAAAGTTTTTTTGTGAAACGCGTCAACCCTACAGCTGTCTGTATCGTGACGTTTTGATATTCTCTTGCATTTTATGGAATAAAGTTCTTTATCCTCTGCAATCTGGAGTGCGGTCACCTTCTCTTGCATATAAGATTATCCAGTGCTCAGGGCAAAGATGTCAAATTGTGCCCCCCCCATGCCCCCCCCCCCCAATTATGTGCGTGCTTATGAGGAGGAGGAGAGAGAGCACAGCCTGCATCTCCTTCTGTCTATCGCCTTACTGCTACCAGCACTGGGCCGACAGAACTAGTAATGCCGCTGTCACTTCTACTGTCAGCCTTATAGTAGAAGGAATTTCCAGTGCCCCCATCCCTAACAATACACGCTGCGCCCAGGGCAGCCCCCCTTTTGCCCAGCCTCGGTCCTGGCCCTGCCCATAGCCAAAACAGGAAGTGAAAAGAAATCTCTCCAAAGTGAGGAAATCCCTGGTTATCACCAGGGTCACCAGAATTGGTGGCCACATTGGACTTTGTCCTTTTATTTCTGTACTGGTGACAAACTGATTTTGTTTTAATAATTATCTTTTAATCAGTTTGGAGCAATTCAATTTATCACTACAAATTATTTCTTCTGTTATCATTTCTGAGTTTCTATGGCTTTTCTAATGTTCCATATTGCCCTGAGTGCTAGCTTGGAGAGCTCAAATATAAAACAGGCATTTTAAGAACCCGTACAAGCTAGAAGAAGCAAAGGTAACAACATAAAACCTGCAAAGTTGACCGACCTAACTTGCTGTATTACTTAAGAGGTTTCCTCCATCCTTCCCGGAGTATCTGGAAAAGCTGGCATGTTTCATAGAACAAGCATACAAGCATCAATTATTGTACCTGGCTGTGTAATGAAAGTGGTGATCTTTGGCTCTGTGATCTGTCATTCTTAAATAAATGATCATTTATCACTTCATTATAGGTGCACGTGGGAGCCCTCTGCAATATGTTACAATAAATGCATGTAAATATCTCTCACCTGCTGGATAATAACCCGTCTCACATCCTTTCAGTAATAATGAATGAATATTAATCACTGCTAATCACTAGTCTATAGGCACTAAGGGAGTGAAGCATTAAAAAGAATGAAATTCTTAAGTGCGGCATCACTACATTGACCAGTAATCATAAAGAGCACAGTGGAAGCCCTGCTCAGTCCATAAAAGAGGGTCATTATGAAAGCAGCGGGGGCAACATGGCTGCTTGTTGGAATATGGACAAGTGATTTGAAAGAGTGGTTGGGGGGGGGGGGGGGGGACTAGGTGAGTCCAAGGGGTTGATTTACCAAAGGCAAATGGACTTTGCACTTTGCAAAGTGCAGTTGCACTCTGCAAGAGCAGTTGCTCCAGAGCTTAGTAAATGAGCAGAAGCTCTGCTGAATTCCATCATCCAATCACGTGTAAGCAAAAATGCAGTTTTGTTATTTTCCTTTTACGTGTTTGGGTATTCTTTGCAAAGGGAAGCTTTACTTCATTTACAAAGCTCTGGAGCAACTGCACTTGCAGAGGGCAACTGCACTTTGCGAAGTGACAAAAGATTGTTAAAACGTAGCGCTGGTTCCACAAATCAATCACATGTGCTAAATAATGAATATAGTGCCAGTGCAGTCAATAATATATAAAGTGCAATGGAAAGGTGCAATCAAACAAGTAAATCAATGCAAATAAGGTGCCAGTGTTAGTGAGTCCTTCTTGTATAGGGTTCAGATGACACTCCATGCCTGTGGTTGAAGTAAAGAAATTTGTATAATGATGGCTTGCTTAAAGTGATTGTAAAGTCTCATTTTCTTTTTTTTTCAAAAATAACAAACATGGTATACCTTCTTCCTCTATGCAGTTGGCTTTGCACAGAGCAGCCCGGTTCCTTCTCTTCTCGGGTCCCTCTTTGCTGCTCCTGGCCTCTCCCTCCTGTCGAGTGTCCCCCAGTGGCAGCCGGTGTGTTGAGGGGTTGAGGGCGCCGCCCCCCCCATCCATGCGTCCGGCCCCCTAATCTACATGCAGGGGCGCCGGACGCATGGAGTACAATGAGATTTTTTTTTTCATCACCTGATTAGAGCCAAAGGCTCTAATAGGGCAATGCAAAGGGTGGAGCCGGGGTGCAGAGCAGTGTGTCCCGACTCCACCCATTGTGTGACAATAGCGAATGAAAATTCGCTATTGTTACACCGATCCTCCTCCTGGCCAATCAGGAAGCGCGTCCGATACGCGCTTCCTGATTGGCCGCAAGTCAAACCCCTTGCCATTGGCCGAGGAGGAGGCGGGAGCGGAAGGAGACGCGCCGCCGGTCACCTCAGAAGAAGCCGCCCGCTGTGGGAGCAGAAGAAGCCGCTGGAACTGAAGCCGAGAGCCGCCGCTGCCGAGTATCCCTAGTCCCGCCGTCAGCAGCAGAGAGCAGCAGAGTCGGTCCGGTCCGGTCATCGTGAGAGAGCTGGAGGTAAGTGATTCAATGCAGCCAGTGCCTCCCTCCTCTCTCTCCTGTCACTGTGAGGGACTGCGGACTCGAGTCCGGCGGTGGTGGGGGGGGCACACCGTGGTCACTCTACATTGATGGGGGCATGCTGTTGGTCACTCTACATTGAAGGGGGCATGCTGTTGGTCACTCTACATTGAAGGGGGCACACCGTGGTCACTCTACATTGATGGGGGCACGCTGTGGTCACTCTACATTGAAGGGGGCATGCTGTTGGTCACTCTACATTGAAGGGGGCACACCGTGGTCACTCTACATTGAAGGGGGCATGCTGTTGGTCACTCTACATTGAAGGGGGCATGCTGTTGGTCACTCTACATTGAAGAGGGCACATCGTGGTCACTCTACATTGAAGGGGGCATGCTGTTGGTCACTCTACATTGAAGGGGGCATGCTGTTGGTCACTCTACATTGAAGGGGGCACACCGTGGTCACTCTACATTGAAGGGGGCATGCTGTTGGTCACTCTACATTGAAGAGGGCACACCGTGGTCACTCTACATTGAAGGGGGCATGCTGTTGCTCACTCTACATTGAAGGGGGCATGCTGTTGGTCACTCTACATTGAAGGGGGCACACCGTGGTCACTCTACATTGAAGGGGGCATGCTGTTGGTCACTCTACATTGAAGAGGGCACACCGTGGTCACTCTACATTGAAGGGGGCATGCTGTTGCTCACTCTACATTGAAGGGGGCACACCGTGGTCACTCTACATTGATGGGGGCACGCCGTGGTCACTCTACATTGAAGGGGGCATGCTGTTGGTCACTCTACATTGAAGGGGGCACACCGTGGTCACTCTACATTGAAGGGGGCATGCTGTTGGTCACTCTACTTTGAAGGGGGCACATCGTGGTCACTCTACATTGAAGGGGGCATGCTGTTGGTCACTCTACATTGAAGGGGGCATGCTGTTGGTCACTCTACATTGAAGGGGGCACACCGTGGTCACTCTACATTGAAGGGGGCATGCTGTTGGTCACTCTACATTGAAGAGGGCACACCGTGGTCACTCTACATTGAAGGGGGCATGCTGTTGCTCACTCTACATTGAAGGGGGCACACCGTGGTCACTCTACATTGAAGGGGGCATGCTGTGGGTCACTCTACATTGAAGGGGGCACATCGTGGTCACTCTACGTTGAAGGGGGCATGCTGTTGGTCACTCTACATTGAAGGGGGCATGCTGTTGGTCACTCTACATTGAAGGGGGCACACCGTGGTCACTCTACATTGAAGGGGGCATGCTGTTTGTCACTCTACATTGAAGGGGGCATGCTGTGGTCACTCTGCATTGATGGGGGCATGTTGTTGGTCACTCTACATTTATGGGGGCATGCTGTTGGTCACTCTACATTGAAGGGGGCATGCTGTTGGTCACTCTACATTGATGGGGTTACACTTTATCTTGATTACTGAAGGCCCCTTTCACACTTGTGTGACCTCAAAGTCACGCTATTGTTTACCGCGTTTTTTGCCGCAAAGCAATGCCTATTACATTTTTCTGTTTGCGCCCCTCCCCCCCAAAAAAATTTTGAGCACCAGCCGCCACTGGTGTCCCCACAGCAAGCAGCTTGCTTTAGGGGCACTTGAGCCGAGCTGCAGCTCCCTGTATCCATTCAGACATGGAACTGCTGTTCGGCCCCACTGCCTCTCTCTCCTGATTGGCTAACTGACTTTGATTAACAGCTGTGGGAGCCAATGGCGTTGCGGCTGTGTCTCAGCCAATCAGGAGAGAGAGTCCCAGACGGCCGAGTGACTTGTGGACATCGCTGGATAGAAATGGGGCTCAGGTAGGTATTAGGGGGTGCTGGGGAGGCTGCTACAAACAGAAGGTTTTTTATGCATTAAGACTTTACAACTCCTTTAATCCTAGATATGAGTACTGACCTGCCCACCCACCTAATCTGCTGATTAGACAACAGCTATTAAGGACACGGTTGATTCATAGCTGCAGCCTGTCTCAGCTTTAAGGATTTTCCTGAGACAAGCAATAGGAAGAAGAATGCAGAATGGAAGGGGAAGGATCAGCCTTCGCATTGGGGCAGAAAAATACCTTAAATCTATGGAAGCCCAGACTGGAGTGACTCAAAGCTGACACGGGATTTATTTTCCTCACTTCCAGCAGCTTAATGGAGCAGCAGAGGAGGGCTGGTGAATATGTATTGCTGTAGAGCAGGGGTGTCAAACCCAATTTCATTGTGGGCCACATCAGCTTAATGATTTCCCTCAAAGGGCCGGTTGTATCTGTAAGACTAGACATCTAGAGCACCCACTCCCCCTTACATCAGATGTCAAGAGCCTCCCCCCCCTCCTCCACAAACAGAAGTCAAAAGTCCCCCAACTTCCCTTACATCACAGTGCACCCTCCCTTACCTTGTGCTGCTGCTGGGATGAAGCTGGGGGCATAACTGGGAAGCAGACAGTGCATGGTCTGTAGGAGGTCTGGAGTCAGCTTCCAGAGTCTGCTGAATACTGAGCCCAGGGGAGGCGGAGACGAGGGGGTGCTGCGGCAGCACAGAGAGGCATAGGATCTATAGCAGTAATTCTGCCCTCCTCTCTGCTGAGGGGGGAGGGGGCAGAGAGGAACCTTTCCATGGCTGCATGGAAAAGCGCAGGATCTGGTAGAGGAGTTATGTTCTTTTGCTACCAACTGCTGAGACAAGGTGGGGGCAGAAACGAGGGGGGTTGCAGGAGAGGTGCAAGGACCACATGAAATGGTCTGGAGGGCTGGATTTGGCCCGCGGGCCTTGTGTTTGAAACATGTGCTGTAGAGGGTAGTATTAACATGGACCCGTTCCTTTGCCCCACATGAATAAAGCACAGGTTCACTTTAACCTGTTAAGGCAGGAACAGACCCTGTAAAAGCTTGTAATTCTTAAGATGTTAAATGGGCTTCCTGGCTGTATAATAAAAAATGACTGGGGGCTGATGGGGAAAGTATGGTCACTGTACTAAGGATGCCAAGTGAAAACCCTTCCAGGGCAAACAATGGACGCCAACTGTATGTAAAAATGTGACAAGTCGGCATTAAGGCTTTGGGTGGTTGCTTATCAAACTGGGCCGAATGTATCATCATACAGTATAATATCTGAAGGAATCATTGTTCTTTTTTGCACATAGCAACCAATCACATTATTCCTTTTTGCTCCTGGAGCAGTGGGAGACAACAGAAGGAAGAATATAATTTTTCGCTTTAATAGGGTCGCCACCTGGCCAGTAAAGGTCAGACATTTTGCCAATATTATCAATAGGAAAGAGATCATATGGCCGAGATGTATTTTCCAGAAAAGGTAGCAAGCTTAGAAGCAAGAGTAGTTCTTCCATAAGACAGATTGATAAATTCCAGCTGCCGTTTCCTCTTTCAGATATGAAAAACCAGATCAAAGATTCCACACTGGATAGTTCAAACCACAGTTATGTTTATATTCAGCCTTCCTTCTGAAAGGCGTCAGACAGGGAGCCCATGAGGACAGACATATGGGAACTGCCTTTGCTGGAGTTGTTTTCAAAGATGCAGGTTCCCGGGCTACCATCCCAACACTTAATTCAGTACCTCATTACTAATCAGGAATAACTAAATTCATAATTTTCAGACTTCATTGGTTGCATGCTTGTTCCAGGTCAGTATCTTACCAGGTAGTGGCATCCTAAACTTGACTGCCAACAAAGATTGAACATTTAAAAACTGGTCAACAATGGAAGTTTCCAAGTTTTACTCTTAGTGGGTCACTTTAAAGGGTCAGCCCACCCTAAACTGATACTGTACAATGGTTTTGGTATAAACTGAAGAGTTAAACCACCTAAAAGTTTCTTAGAGCACTTGGGGGATCCATAGGTAGGAGCCCCATGCTCAGTCCCCAGGTCTGCACGCTAGTTGGGTAATTTTGAGGGGTTCCTACAATTCTTTCTGGATTTTGTAAACTGAAACATCAGAGGTGAGCAGAAACCCCCAAAACAACAAGAAGGACACAAACAAAGTCAAGAATTATGACAGGTAGGTCTTGATGTTGAATTATCAAAGGCATCAGAGGCATAACTAGAACCTTCAGGACCCTGGTGCAAGAAATCATGAAGGCCCCCCTGACTGCAGGGCTCTTTCCATCGGTCTTGGGGTGCATTCCATCAATCCCTGGACCCTTTCTTCTGGTTCCGGGAACCCTTCTCTCTGAGCCCGGGACCCTTCCCTTTGAACCCGGGACCCTTCCCTCTGAACCTAGAGCTCTTTCCACTGATCTCGGGGGCCCTTTACGACTTTGGTGTGATTTGAGCACCATAGACAGCAATGTTAAATCGCAAAAGTCACAAGCAAATTGCAAGGAAATTGCAAGCAAGTTACATGGCTTTTGGGGTCACAGCAGTTCGAACTGAGTCTCTGTTCTGCAGTAGGCACTCTTCCTGCCATCTTGGCCCCCCCAGGATGTCGAAACTCCAGGGCCTGATCCCAAGTGCAACCTTTGCAACCTTGGTAGTTCTCCCACTGAAAGGCATATAGAAAGCTAGGAACTGACTCAACCACATGAACCACCTTTTAGCTAAAATATAACTTTTTGTGTGGACTGACCTTTTAAATAAGAAGTGTCCCAAAGCAACCAATCAGTCTGCATGGGAAAAATAGTTGGTATCTTTAAATATCTAGTTTATTTCATAAAGTGCACTAACCAAAGGCTAAAAGGAGTTAATTCTTCATTTTTCCAAATTGAATTATTATTTTTGAGCTTTGCATCAAAGAGAGGCTTTGTACAGTTCAAAATTAGACGTTCTGTTTTTTAAACTAAGGTACCAAATTTCAACAGAGTTAATACTGATTTTACTTTAATTGTATCCATAATTTAGGAAGGATCTCCAGGTGCCTGACATGTCATAATACCCAAATGGTGAAACCCAAATCTCCCAATCCTCTTCTCCCCTCACCTTTCTCATAACTCTGGCATTGTATTACAACTTCACATAGTCTCTGTGAGAGGTGGAGATCCACTCACATGAACAGATGGTTGCAATACAAATTACTCACATTTTGAAAGGTTAAACGTCAATTTTGTCCCTTAAGAATTTTCTTCATGGCTTTATGTATAACCTTGTTAGCGCTTTGCTTGTCTGGCATGTTCCGATGAATACTTGATAGCTTGAAAGATTAATGGACGTTGCTTAGGTGTATCCCTACATGTGGGAAACCAAAGAATAACAAGTTCCACACCATATTAGACCCTGACCATGCCTGATTAGACCAGGATTTATCACCAACCAAACTCCACCCACTTCCTTTAAATCATGCCGCCCCAAAAGTCCCAATGGTTAGATCAGAAAAGGGGCAGAATCAGGTGACAAACTTGTATTAAAGATTGCTTTGAAACCTAATGAGTCATGAGCTTAATTTACTAAAGGGAAATAGACTGTGGGGTGGATTTACTAAAACTGGAGAGTGCAAAATCTGGTGCAGCTGTTTATAATAGCCAATCAGCTTCTAACTTCAGCTTGTTAAATTAGGCTTTGACAAAAAAAAAACCTTAACGCTAATTCTAATATTCCTATGAGCTGACAATCGCAACTTTACAGCTTACAAGGTAAATGTAAATTTAATTTGCCTAAAAGGGACGCCAGTATACTATATCAGTATAATATAACATACATATACCTTTTATCATCAGGCACTAACCTGGTTCCTGCTGATTTAAGGTGTTACCCGTTGCCCCGCCGCCCTCTGTGTGAGACTAATTGGAACCATAGGTAACTATGGAACAAATCACTATCTGGGATACTGCCCCTAATTAGAGTAATGTTTAAAGCTTATACATTTTCTATTACTTTACAATATAGGTGGGTGTTTAGTTCCCGTTTTGCCCCCCATTGGCCGTTGATCTGCTATGGATGACGTGGTGTATTGCATTGCAGGAGGTTGGTGTATGCATTGGTTTTGAAACCTTTTCTATCATGTTAAGCAAATGAAAGATGTAAACATATGACTATGTTTATTTGTTATTAATTACATATTTTGTTTATTCTGTTAAGAGAGTACCTAATCGTCTGTGGTCCTGAAGAAGCATAATGCGAAACGCGTTGACCTTTCCAGACCAGCACAACATATGTACCTCTTGTGTAAAAATCATATATAATATTTGCATAACCACTTGGAACCTGTATGGAGGTTTTTTCTATTCAGAGTTTGTTTTTTATTGTATATATGCATACATGCCTTTTTTGATTTAATTTCTCTTTTTAAACAATGTGCTGAAAAAAATTTAAACATTTTTAACCAAACAAATTTTGCCTGTTTAGTATGTGCCTCTAAAGTCTGCTAATTTTTTGTTGGACAACTATGTTGTACCAACTCTTTTTTGTTTTTGCTTAAAGCGGAGTTCCAGCCTCAAATCCTTTTTTAAACTAAAAATACCCCTATAATACTAATCAATCACCCTTTACAGAACCGCTATTCTCATACTTACAAGGGGTACAGTATTGGATTTTAGTCAAAATCTTACTTTTAAAAACGCTGTCTGGGCGTGGCCATCTTGGATGTGGGCATCTGAAGCCGCAGTGTAATCTGCTGTGTCCTTCTTCCTGATTCCAGGGAGTGTTCTGGGAGTTCTTCCTGATTCCAGCCTCCTGGGAGTGATGACAAAAAGCTCCCAGGATGCAATGCAAAGGCGGAAGTGATGTCGGTGGCCGTGGCCACAGAGGGGGGAGAAGGAGGAAGTGCAATCAAAAATGCCCTGAAAATAAGGTAAGGGACCCCCGAAAAAATGTAAAAAGGCCCAATTGTTGATCAGCATAGCGAGCACTCCAGGAATCACTAAAGTTGCAAAATAGGCCGGAACTCCGCTTTAAAATTAGGATTATGGCACACAAGGGTTAGCTCAACTGTTCTCCCCCTTTTCTACTTAACGCTAATTGGTTTCTATGCAGAGCTACACCAGACTTTGCACTCTCCAGTATTAGTAAATAACCCCCTGTGCACTTTCCAAGTAGAGTTGCACTCATTTTCCCCAGAGCTTAGTGAATGTGGTGAATCCTCACTTAATAAAGAATATCCAATCAGGTGCAAGGAATATTTAATAAAAAAACAAAACTGCATTTTTGATAGCACAGGATTGGATAATGAAAATCAGCAGAGCAGCACCATATTCACTAAGGTCTGAGAAAAATGAGTGCAACTGCACTTGCAAAGTTCCTTTAGAAAATCAACGTCATTGCCTCAAGACTGAGGTTGCCACCAATGCCGGCATTGTGATTTCTTTTCTATTTATACCATTGGCAAGTCCAGTTTTTTATGTAATATACTTCCCAAGATAAGAATGCAAGTAAGAAAGTAGACAGCTTCCTTTGTAAGATCCCAGTGGGCATGAATTCTTAACCCACAAGTCCCAACAGTAAATGCCAGATCTCCCTTGGATTTAAACAGTTGACCTGAGGTCACATAGTGGGTTTTGCTTAGAATATGGGCTTGGTGCTTTAGGGGTTCCCATGTACTTACTGCTTGGGAAAATAAACTGGCAAACTGTCATTTGGCCTGCTTTCCCAGTTCCATCAGCAAACTGGCCTGCATGAACAAGAACCGCCAGTTGACCTGAACTTATTTTTGAAGCAACCCAGCCTGAAATGCTATAGGTTTTAATTCATGCAAGACAAGTAAAAAAAAACAATGCTTCAATGTAAAATTATTTGAGTAATACAGATTAATAAATCCCAGCTGCTGCTTAAGAGTGTACCCCCAGTTAAAAATGTATTCAGATTCACACAATCCAATTTTTTTTTTTTTTTAGATTGCAAATTATACCCATTGTAAGAAGTGAAGTTTCACACCTGTTATCACTTTATAGTCCTGTATCTTTACATATTATGGATTTTGGCTGATTTTCCCCTGAAGCACAACAAAACAATTGATAGTAGGTCAAATTTTTTGACCGACGATATCATGTATGTTTCCACTGCCAAAAATCCTTACTGTGCACTGCCTGCGGCTCATACACAGCGCAGTGTAGACTCTACAAGCTATAAGATGCCAAGAGACCAGTTCCATACCAATGGAAGTCCAGTGTACATGTGCAGAAATATAATATCTGTGACTGTCCAGGGGTTGATACCAGAAGAATCAGGGGATAAAATGGAAGTGACAAAGGGCAAAGACTTGTCAGTGCTGGATGCTGATAAACTGAGAGGTGTGTATGACATAATGTGCAAGTATGCTACGCATACTCCTTTCTGCTTCCATTCTGCAGATGCCCAAAGCTACATCAGTACTGGCAGGAAGTGCTAGATATGTTGAATTCAGTATACGACATTGCGTTGACTCCAGATCCTATTCTATGCCTACTAGGGTATGTAATGACCAGGTCATGACCAGGTCGTGGTCATCATATGATCACTGTTTATGGCACGTTGAGTCTCACTCAATCCCCCTACTCTGGAGGACTGGATCTGGGAGATGGATACATTTTTAAAGTTTGAGAAATGCACCTACACTCAACGTAATGCCTCTCGAAAGTTAAAAAAAAAGAAGGATAGATATATCACATTCCAATTTTAATTTATAATTAAGGTTGGGTATGTCCTTAGTAGATTAGGATGGTCCGTCACAGAAAGCTCTGATACATTGTTCATATAACATCTCGGCTGCTCTGGAATATTTTTCGAAATGTTTTTGGATATTTCTGAATATCTTTGCATGTATTGAAAAAACTTGATGATAGTAAACTAAATTAATTGATGCTGTTATTTATTTTTTTGGGTTTTTTTTTCCTCTTCTTTTTTATTTTTTCATTTTTTTGTCTATTTGTTATAAAAAAATTAATTTCTACTTTAATATTCAATTTCCTCTCAGTGGAAAGCGAAGGAAGACAGTACAGTGGCAATACAATTCTATACAAGAGGGATCAGAGGGCCCTGCTTGAGAAAGTTTACCCTCCAAAAAATATTGATTTTTATTTAATGTCTATGTCCACCCTAAATCTAGTTTTCAATATGTTTGGCATCATGCCTTAGAGCCCATTCAGACTAGCGCGACTTGTCAGGCGACTTGTCAGCCTGACAAGTCACGGTAGGTCGCGGTCCATTGAATAGTACAGGACCCGTTCTAATAGGAGGGACACAAGTCGCTCCGACTTAGAAAAAGGGTCCTGTACTTCTTTGGAGCGACCTGGGAGCGACTTGCATAGACTTCCATTATGTGAAGTCCCTGCAAGTCGCGCCGAAGTCCCGGTGCACAGCGGTGCACGCGACTTCACAGGTCGCCCCCCGAAGTCGGATCGCCTCAGTGTGAACCAGCTCTTACTGTGTACGGCCTTAAAATAATTGCAAAGTCTACCCTTTTTTTGTTTTTTTTTAAAATTAAAATAATAAACAGGTTTATACCTGCACAGAGCCACCCCTTACCTCTTCTTCTGGGGTCCCCGCCACCGCTGGCAATCTTGGCTCCTCCTTTTCTGTGTCTTCCCCCATAGTAAGCCTCTTGCTATTGGGGCAGATGTGTGGACGTCGGCCAATCAATTCATCAGTTAATCAATAATGAATTAATTCATTCATTTATTTAGAAAAATATATTTTACTTTGTATCCCTAAATAAAAAACACATACAAAACCGCTACCAATAAATGTTCATCCTTCTGTTTTCAAACTGTTTGATAAGCGAGATCTCCTGGGTTGCTACGGTTTGCCATACACCTTTGCTATCCTCGTTGTTGTTTGGCAGTAGTTTAGAGGAGGAAATAAAATATCAAACAGGTGCTATGTAAAATCGACCACTGAGATTTTATTCTCTTTCTCTGAAAACTCAGCAGATGGAGATTTCACCTTTCTCTCCTTTATAAATTGACACATCTGATAAAAGGAATTATTTTTACATCGCTGGGGATTTTCAGCAGCCGCTTCCAGTAATAGTGATTTACTCCTTGGGTATTTTCCGCTTATAACAAGCCAGTTGAATAATAATAAAAGAAAAAAAAGATTTGGTTCTATCTGTTATAAACTGTCTACACATTATAAGTCAGATTTTATTAAAGTGTACCTGTCTCTCCCACGCAAAAAGGAGGCAGCTATTGGGTGAGTTATTATTTGGTTTACTAGGAATTAATTGCAATAAGGGGATTTTTACAAGCTACAGACTTTAAAGAAAAAAATTGAGTTGGATTGTGTCCTTACAAACAACAGCCCTCTCATGGAACGCTCAAAGAAAACGTACAGTTAATTTTCATCAAATATGTATTTTGAGATTTGTTAGGACTGTCTATCTTAAAGTTAATTGTGTTAATAATTGTGGGCCAAACAAAATCCCCATCGGAGTCCCCATCAGAGCCTCCCCTTACATTAGGATCTCCATCAAAGTCCTACTAGACATCAGAGTCTCTTTACATAAGGGTCCCCATTAGATTCCCCATACATCCAGGTCCCCATAAGATTCCCCCCATACATCAAGGTCTCCATCAGAGTGTGCCTTAGGAGTCCCTACTTCCATCAGGGTTCCCATCTGAGCTCCCCTCATCCCCATACACCAGAAGCAGAGACCACAGACTGCCTTTCATAACTTTAATCCTCAGTCAGTGCACATTGCTCTATAATAATCTTGTAGCAGGCCAAATGCTGCTCACAGGCAATGGTTTGGAAGCCTCTATCTTAAAGTGGCTTTAAACCTCATACATGAAATATAAACAAAGCATATTCCTCTGTAATGTGTACTTGTCTCAATTAAGAGCACTAAGTGTAATTTCTGTCTGCTGCTTCATTCCTCTGCTATCAGCATGAATCACTTCTGACAAGTTTTCCTGACACTAAGACAAAAATGGTGACAGAGGAGGGAGCTCAAGCTGATTGACAGCCTCATCTCTGTTCCTGTGAGCTATGTGGCGGGGGGTGTGTCACTTCCCTCCAATCAGCTCTCAGAGCTCTCCTCACTAAGCTCTGTAGTATGTAACTTCAGCTCCCTTTCTTCTGACAGCTCAGGCAAGCTTTATAAATTCTGCACTTGGAACAGATGTAGAGAAGAGAAGACTACAAATAATCAGACCACGTATGGAGGAAGACACAATGTAGTGCCCTAAACAAAATGAGTAAAGTTCAATAGAAAAATAATGTACATGTAAATAAATAGTGCCAAGATATAAAGTCCAATGATCACAAAGTAGAGTCCCACAAACTGTAAAATCAGTGAAAACAGATACTGTGGATAACAATGCCAGTGTTTATGTAGGTATTATTAAGAAGGTGCTCGAGTGATCAGCCACCAACATCAAGTTAATTTAAAACTCATCAAAGTGAATGACCATTACAGCAGGATATGAGCCCAAGCAAACATAGAGGTCTCACAGGAACCACTGTGACATGTAAACTTCATTGACATCACCTCATATATTATAAACTGAGGTTAAGTAAAGCTCACCAGGAGCCAGAAGAAAATTCCAATAGTGTAGTACATTTATTAACAAACATATAACAGCCAGAATGCAGTTAAGGACAGTAAATCTAGTAAAACTCACATGGGAGCCACTGCTGACCCGGGATTGTGCAGCGGCGTGACATCAGTAGCAGAATCTTCGCTCCAATGCGTTTCGTCCAATGGGATGTTATCAAGGGGTCATCTGGCTCTGATGTCTATGCTAATATATAGATATTCTGGTACTCAGACACAGGTTTGTACAATTGTAAACATATGGTCACCGCAATCTAGACATAATATTTTAATATTTTAATTGCAAATGACAAGGTCACTTGTGACATTGATAATAAATAGCAAAAGAATAACAAATAAAATTAAAAACTTGTGATAAAAAGATAACTGCGGATGAGTACTCCAAAAAGTGAAAATATAAAAACATAATATATAAACATAAAATAATAAACATAATTTGCATAGCAAATACAAGGTATAATAATGATAACAATGAGTATAAAAAATACCACAAATTATACTGAAATTCATTATAAATGTAGGGGGATTTGTTTCATCTCTGGGTATCACCTGAGACCAGTCACTTCACTGAGTAAATGTAAGGGTTTACAACTACTTTAAAGTAAATGTTATGGGCAAAAGTATGTGGGCAACTGACCATTACTCCTTTATGAACTTGTTGTACATCCTATTCTGATACCACGGATATTATTTTGAAATTATCTCCTAGCCCCTTCTTTTTCTGTTTTTACAGCCTTTACTCTTCTGGGAAGGCTGTCTATGAGATTTGGAGGTGTGTCTGTGAGAATTTTTACCCATTAAGCCAAAAAAAAGATTTGTGAGGTCAGTGTAACAAGGCCATTAACACCCGCCAGTCCATAGGAATGCATGGACCTTCCAATCAGGTCCACCTGAAAAACTGACAGGCCGACCTGATTGGATCACCCGTGTGAAAGGGACACTAGAATATATTATTTTTAACCCCAGCTTTGAACGAATGATAGATCAGAAAAATCACAAAATGTATGAATTTCATGAATTTTGCTAATATCATATAGATATTCATATAGCAGCTAAGATGTATTTTTTTTTTTTTTTTTTTTATTATTTCTCTCAAGAACAGCAGAAAGTACCTCATTTTTTTATCATGAAGTTAGAAAATCTTTTTTCATCAGTATTAGCTATAAAGTCTGTAATTTTAAGAAGGCAACACCAATGATTTTTCACAGCTCCTGGGCAATGGAAGAATATTATTCATTTTAAAAAAAAAGCAAAAAAAAAAAAACAATCAGTTGGTATCCATTGTATCAATATGGTCCACAAACCTGAGTTTGTACTATGTGTGTAAGAAATACCTGAAATTAAAATATATTTTACATTTTAAGAGGTGTTTAATAATTACACCAAAGATGACTTTTAAAAGAAGTGGTTAAAAAAAATGAACAGTGAACAATTAAAATAAGTATATGAGCTGTGCTGTGTTTAATGTTAATTTTCCATTTTCATTTACATCAGGGAATCTCTCTGGAATAAGACTATTTAATAATAAGACGGTGTAATAATTACTTTTTCACTTAATTGATATCGTTTTGAAACATGTGAAATCACAATCTCATCGTTTTCAACTCTTTACCATATTATTTTGCATATACGTATAGTCTATTCCAATTCTGTATGAGGAAGAGGCAATGTTCCCTTTTTATTCATTGTACATTCATAGCGATTCAGCATCTGTAAATTTATAAGAACAACATATTAACACTGTAGCTACTACATCTGATATAACCATATACAGTATATACCAATCTGTCCAAAATAAAAAGAGACACATTTAAGTGACATCTACCCTCAATGAGCCCCAAAACTAATTTTTTATTATTATTATTATTGTTATTATTATATTATTTAATTATTTTATTTGTTTGGTTTACACCTGTTACATTTTGCCTTAGCCCTGTGCTTTGTTTTAGCGCTGGTTCACACTGGCGCGACGCTACTTTCAGGGGCGACCTCCGAGATCGCGCCGCGACCTCGGAGCGGCCGCCACGGACTTCATAACATTGAAGTCTATGGCGGTCGCCTCCTGGTCGCCCCAAAGAAGCTCCGGACCCTTTTTCTAGGTCGGAGCGACTTGTGTCGCTCCTATTAGAACGGGTCCGTAGCTTCCCAAATGGGAGGCGACCTGCGGCGACCTGTGAGGCGACCAGGTCGCCTCACAGGTCGCCCTAGTGTGAACCGAGGCTAAAGGTAAGTCTCTCATAATATCCTAGAATACGATGCATACTAGCAAATTATGATATTAACTTGCAAGGGGAATGTTTTTTTTTTCTTCCACACTTTACTACCACTTTAAGGCCCTGTTCACACCTGAGTGTTTTTCAGCTCGTAAAACGCTCATCTCTGAAGTCTCCAAAAGCCCAACAAGCAAAATCCCATACATTTAAATGGCCCCTGTTCACATATGAGCGTTTTGTCGCCTGAAGCAAAAGGCCTGAAGCTTAAAAAAGTAGATGAGCTTCTTTTTTGGCAGATTACAAGCGTTTTTGTTAGATGTCAATGCCTGCCTCCAAACACTTGCAAAAAACGCCTGAAAAAAAATACCTGAAAAACACCAAAAAAAAAAATGCCCAAAAAAGCCTGAAAACGATATGCTCTGGTGTGAATGGAGCCTTAGAAGTAGATGTTGACCCCTGATGATACATGATGGCTTCATTAAGCAGAAGTCATTGTTGGGACGGGACGGGGGGGGGTGTAGTTAATGAAATACCTGGGCTTATTAATTAGCATGCAGTGACTTAACATGGAAAAATGTTCCTGATGCTAGATCTACCTTAACCTTTATGGGCCCATTTACATTGTCATAGTGCGTTAATGCATGGGTGATCGCCCATGTTATGTCATATTATTTTATTAGGTGTTGCATTAGGGCAGCCCGGGAGGGCTTCTGACCAAAAACATCCCAAAAATCGAACGTGTCACATAATTTGTGCCGTAATGTGCTATGGTACATTGATTTATGTGTGTTACCTTAGTGCATTTGTGGACTATTTAAAAGGAATTGCATCAACACATGTAATGCGTATTGAAGTAATGCCCATGTCAATATGCCCAAAATTGGGCCTAAGGCCTCGTTTACATGGGTGTATTTAAAGTAGAAGTCCACCCTGACACTAAAATCTGTAAATCTACAGTCATCCGTGATCTAAGACTAACCTATCTAGCCCTGTAAAGGAGAAATTGCTATACATACCTTTTCTGAAGCCGCTCCGGGTCCGGTCCCATGCTGAGCAGGCAGCCAACAACGGGAGCCCCTTAGTAAGTCTATGGGTGACATCAGTTTCTATTCATTTCACAACCGTTGTCAGGTGTCTCCTCTGCAGGGCTTCCGCCGCTGGAGACTGGAGCAGCTTCAAAAAAATATGTATAGCGATTTCTTCTTTACAGGGCTAGATAGGTTAGTCTTACATTTTGGATGCCTGTAGATTTAGAAATTTTAGTGTTAGGCTGGGTTCACGCTGCTACTACATGGACTTCCAATCCGACTTTGCTCTATGACTTAATGTCTGACTTTCATGCGACTTCAATAAACGGGATCTGACTTTGGTCCGGCAATACCAGGCCCTTCGAGTCTGGTATGAGGGGGGTAACCCCACACCAAAAAAAAAAAAAACGGAGGGGAGGGGTCCGTCCCCCTCCAAGACCGTACCAGACCTTTATCCAAGCTAGCGTTGGGAGAAGAACCGGAAGAGGAAGAAGACAGCGGAAAGAGAAGAACCAGAGGAAGAACCAGAGAAGGAAGATGGAGGAAGAACCAGAGGAAGAAGACAGCGGAGGGAGAAGAACCAGAGGGAGAAGACCTGGAGAAAGGCGACACGTTGGAGCTACTTAAAAAAAAGGACTTTGTCAAAAACCTGTACTGTATTTATTTATTTTTATTAAAAAAGAATAGCGCGCAAATGCAAAAGAAATTACTACCAAATCTGAAGAGAGTCCATAAATAAAAATGGGGGTTTGGTCCCACCATATGGCCATATCGTGCTCAAGCCCACTACTGCGTCAAAGTACCCCATTATCAGTGGAACCAAACCCCCATTTTTATTTATGGACTCTCTTCAGATTTGGTAGTAATTTCTTTTGCATTTGCGCGCTATTCTTTTTTAATATATATGTCTTTTGGTTCATACCACTGATAATGGGGTACTTTGACGCAGTAGTGGGCTTGAGCACGATATGGCCATATGGTGGGACCAAACCCCCATTTTTATTTATGGACTCTCTTCAGATTTGGTAGTAATTTCTTTTGCATTTGCGCGCTATTCTTTTTTAATATATATGTCTTTTGGTTCATAGCTGCAGCAGCTTTGGAAATACATGGGTATGCTCCCCCAAATTTTTTGCCTATTTATTCATTTTTGACACTTTTTTGGGGTGAATCAGTATGGGGTACAGTGTACCTCATACTCATTCACATGGAGGGGATCCGGGGGCCCCCTTGTTAAATTGTTAGATTCTCATAAGCCCCCTGCCCGCAGACCCCCACAACCAAAGCCCAGGGTTGTTGGGAAGAGGCCCTTGTCCCCATCAACATGGGGGCAAGGTGATTTCGGGTGGGGGACACAGAGCCTGCCCCAAAGCACCCCCCCCCCCATTTTGAGGGCATGTTGCCTGGTATGGTCCAGGAGGGGGCGCTCGCTCGTCCCCCCCCCCCCTTCCTGACCTGAATTTCTTCCCCTTCAAAATCCTCGGAGCACAAGTCGCATGCCACAAATTGTATCAGTTAAAGTGTTACTAAAGTCAATTTTTTTTTGTTAAAATACCAAACATGTTATACTTACCTGCTCTGTACAGTGGTATTGCACAGAGTGGCCCCGATCCTCCTTTCCTGTGGTCCCCAGCAGTGATCCTGGCTCCTCCTCTTCTTTTTAGGACTACCATAGCCACCCGCTGGCTATGGGGAGAGCGTAGTCTGCGCGCCCCCAACCTGTGTGTCTATGGAGCCGCGTCCATAGACGTACACAGCAGGACCCAGGTCCACCCCCCTTCCTCGTCACTGCATCTGATTGACAGCAGCAAGAGCCAATGGCTCAAAGGAAGTAAGGGGAGAATAGATGCAGCCGTGCACAGTGCTGATCTATTCTCCCCTCCCTTCCCCTTCACACAGGGGAAGGGGGGCACAGAGAAACTGAAAAATGTTTTACTTTAATGCAAACAATGCATTAAGGTAAAAAAAACATTTTTAGGTTTAGTAATACTTTAAGATAATGATCCGACTTTGATCTGGCTTCAATGATATTGAGTGGGCTGAAGTCGGACTAAAGTCAGAACAAAGTAGTGCAGGAAACTTTTTCAAAGTTGGATCGACTTGTGTCAAACCAGTTAAGATGGCTCTTATAGGGAACCATTGATATATACATGTTATGTGACATGTGCTCCCATAGTCGGAGCATATGTCGCACCAGTGTGAACCAGGCCTTAGGGTGAACTTTTTCTTTAAGACCCTGTTCACACCATGAAGGTTTAATGGAGCGTGTGCACATATCCATGTGTTTTCCACATGTCCCGTCTAGGGCAGCCTCTTCATTTCAATAGCCTGCACTACGTGCAGAAGTCACGCAAGAAAAGTACCTGACCCTTTTGCAAATTTGCGCTGCAGCAGAGTGCATTTTCACACAGTTAGCAGATGCGTGGGGGTACCAATAAGAATCAATAGCACCACCGTGCATCCTCTAAAAAGCAGCACATTTTCCATGTGTCGGGAAAGCACGTGACTTTGCTCACGTTCCCAACAAGCATGCAAGCAGTGTGTACACCCATGTGAAGGGCCCTGTTTGCTCACGCAGCATGCACAGGTGTTACGTGCATCCCTAGGCAGGCAGTCCCATTCATGTTAATTGGAACACAGCGGCTGCACAGACACAGCTGCTACTCCCAATTTGACATCTGGGTGGGTCCAGAATCTGCATCTGTACCCACACGGATGTCAAATTGGGAGTAGCTGCTGTGTCCATGCAGCCGCCCTATCCCAAATGACATAAATAGAACTGCATGCACACGGATGCACAAAGCACCTGTGCATCCCATGCAGGTAAACACAGCCCTCTTACAGGTTTTCCCCTAAAAAGAATCTTCATCCTAGAAGGAAAAAAATTCTGTAGCTGCTGACTTTTAATAAATGGACACTTACCCGTCCAAGGATCCAACACTGTCCTCACCCGGACTGGTTCTTAAGGTCCCTGGTGCCGCCATGTCTATTGTGGGAAGCTAGCTCTAACTCCTTGTGGCTGACTCCTTGCATGCTGTGCCTTGTGAATGGTCAAAGAGAGGGGGGGGGGTCATACCCTCTACTCGGATAGCCTTGATGATCAGGGCTGAAATGGGAGTGGGTACCAGTCAAGGCCAAGTACCTGCCCCCCCCCCTCCCCGAATAATGTGCCAAAAGTTTTATGCCCACGTGAACAAGACATTCAAGTTCATCTCTCTATCTAGCAAAGCTGCAAGGCAATTAGCAAATTTGAAGAGCCCATTAAACTTGAAGTGGGAGTGGGTACCGGTCAAGGCCAGGGACCTGCCCCCCCAAACAAAGTTCCAAAAGTTGTACGCCCATGTGAACAAGACATTCAATTTAATCTCTCTATCTAGCAAAACTTGCAAGGCAATGAGTAAAGTTGAAGAGCCCATTATACTTCAAGAGCAGTCATAACAGAACACGGTATGTCATAAATTAAGGCAAATAACATTTTTTTTTGCCCAGCTTTACAATATCAAATAACTGGGAAAGGTGAAGTAACGTTTCACACATCTACCCCAGAGCTCCAGAGAGAACTGACTGTGGTGTGTTCTGCAGAAATATGGCTCGAGCAGACGCACAGCCCGTAAACCGGAGCCTCAGCGTGGTGACACGGGGGGAGTCAATGAAACACTAAATGCAAATCCAGACAATTAAGTGCCTAATATAAACATTTTTATGAGAAACATACATCCTTTAAAAAGGAGATCGTCCACCCTACTATGTGAGGACATAAATGGGAAACTGTTCTTTTAATACCTGATTACAATTCCAGTCCCAATAGATTTGGTTTTAATTTGTAAAATAGAAACCTCATGTTCGGCCTCACTCCCATAGACATTTTCCAGCGCTGGAGGAGAAGGCGTCATGAAAACGACTTATAGGTTTTAACCCTTTTGTCAGATCAAGAACATTTTTAAAGGGACTTTAAGCTTAAACAATGCAGAAGAACCAGAATTACAATGATTTAACCACTTGCCTTCTGTGCACTTAAACACCCTTCCCATCCAGGCCAATTTTCAGCTTTCAGCGCTCTCACATTTTGAATGACAATTGCGCGGTCATGCTACACTGTACCCATATGAAATTTTTATCATTTTTTTCACACAAACAGAGCTTTCTTTTGGTGGTATTTAATCATCTCTGGGTTTTTTATTTTTTACAAAAAAAAAGAAAAAAGACAGAAAATTTTGAAAAAAATAAAAAAAGTTTTTCTCATTTTCTGCGAGTAAATTTTGAAAATAAATTTTTCTCCCTCACTGATGTGCGCTGATGAGGCGGCACTGATGGGCACTGATAGGCTGCACTTATGGGCACTGATAGGCTGCACTTATGGGCACTGATGAGGTGGCACTTATGGGCACTGATGAGGTGGCACTTATGGGCACTGATGAGGAGGTACTAATATGCCGCACTGATGAGCACTGATAGGCGGCATTGATAGGCGGCACTGATAGGCGGCACTGATAGGCGGCACTGCTGGGCACTGAGAGGTGGCACTGCTGGGTACTGAGAGGTGGCATTGCTGGGCACTGAGAGGTGGCACTGACGGGTGGCACTGATGGGCACTGATAGGCGGCACTGATGGACACTAACGGGTGGCACTGATAGACACTGACGGGTGGCACTGATGAGCACTGATGGGCGGCACTGATGAGCACTGATGGGCGGCACTGATGAGCACTGATGGGCAGCACCATCAGTGCCCACACTCAGTGCCCATAGTGCTGCCAGTCAGTGCTCATCAGTGCCTAGATGAGCAGGCACTGATGGGCACTGACTGGCAGCACTATGGGCACTGATTGTGGGCATTGATGGGGGCACTGATGGCGGGCACTGTGGGCACTGATGGAGGGGCAATGTGTGTGGTTTTTTTACCTTTAGTAATCAGGGCACTGGTGATCAGTGCCCTGATTACATGTCTCTGTGTCCCCAGCGGCTGTCGGCTTCCCCTCCTTCCTCACACTGCAGTGTCTGTGTGAGGAAGGAGCGCCGGCGATGAGAGATGATCTCATATGTTTACATATGAGATCATCTCTCATTGGACGGCTTGATCACGTGGTGAATGGCCGCTGTGATTGGCCATTCACCACAGATTCTCCCCGATGCGCGCTCGCAGGAGCGCGCGGGGGGGCGTGTCACTGGAGGCCGTTTAAAAACGGCCTCCTGAAAATTTGAGTATATAGGCTGTAGCGCGGATGGGAGGGGGTTAAAGCATGAAGTGGACCATGTAGTACTCCCCTCCCGAACCTGTTCTTCATATTGCACCTAGGCGAGAATGATGTCTGCTTGGGCATCTTTTAGACAGATACCCACGCCTAGACACATGGAAACATAGAAATATAGAAAAATGATGGCAGAAAAAAGACTAAGAGGTCCATTGAGTCTGTCCTTTTCTAAAAATCTTTAGTTTATACATGTTTTTATTTTTTTTGTATTGTTTTTTTTTTTTTTGTTGTTTTTTTTGTTTTGTAGATCTACACTCACCAGCCACTTTTTTAGGTACACCTGTTTAATTGCTTGGCAACACAAATTGCTAATCGGCCAATCACATGGCAGCAACTCAATGCAGGACCCTTTTGGAATTCGCGCGGCCACCCCGGGACATGTGTGAACCAGCTCTATTGAGAACCCAGCCTTAAGCATCTAGATTTTGTGAAGACGACTTGCTAAAGTTCAAACTGAGCATCATATGGGGAAGAAAAGGGATTTAAGTGACTTTTAATGTGGCATGGTTGTTGGTGCCAGACAGGCTGGTCTGAGTATTTCAAAAACTGCTGATCTACTAAGATTTTCATGCACAACCATTTCTAGAGTTTACAGAGAATGGTCCGAAAAAAGAGAAAATATCCAGTTAGCGGCAGTTGTGTGGAAGAAAATGTCTTGTTAAAGTCAAAGGTCAAAGGAGAAGGGGGAGACTGGTTTGAGATGATAGAAAGGCAACAGTAACTCAAATAACCACTCATTACATCCAAGGTCTGCAGAATACAATCTATGAAGGCACAACACATTGAGCCTTGAAGCAGCAAAACATTTTTTTGTATATAATACTTATTTTCTTTTTGGTAAATGTTCATATATATGTATGTAGCCGGAAGTGGACTACCATTATCTGATATTGCAGACTTATTCTCTGCTCTCTATGACTGTCTCTGTGCTCCCCTAGTGTTGGTCTCGTATTTCATGCATCATACTCCTGAGACTGGAAGAATAGCATTGTGGGAACTGTAGTCTTCTGAAAGGATATTACTGCCCTGCTGAACTGTTTATAAACTACACCTCCCAGCATACCGTTCGCTCCAGGGGAGAATTGTGGGAGAGCACAGGCCCACGCTCTCTTGCTTTCCGGGATCCATTGTGTGTGCATCGTCCGCCGCCGTCCTCTCTCTGAGGCATACTGCACACCACCCAGCTGTCTGCAGACTCAGGCCAGGTAGGACCGATGACACTCCCTACATCGCAGACATCCCTACAGCATCGCTGATTGATTTGATAGTGGTGGGACTCACTGAAACAGCAGATCACAGCCGTGGAGGATTGCGTGGAGAATTGCCATTGCCTGTTCTACCAGAACTCATAAGAGGGACATCAGGATTGGTGAGAGAGCAACTGCTCAGAGTCCAGCTATCAGTTGCTACAGATTCTTTTCAACACTGTATACAGAACAGACACTCTACAGTTGGATCAGTTAGTGAATCCTCATTAATCAGAACCAGCTGTCCTGCATTGCCTGTTTTTACACTGTGCTACACTGGGGAATCATTCGTTCTTTTGAGCTCCAACTGCCGGTGAAGATATTAGCAAGGCCTTGCATACTAAACATTGCTATATCATTACTTTTAAAGGGGACATGTTACCAGTATCTAGATTACCTCGTCTCTCATTAGGATACAGGTACTGTAGGCCGGCCTGAGGTTCCCTTTTAGCAGCAGTATTTCTCATAGCAATTTATTGTTATATATATTATAAGTCCTATTATTTACTATTACTATTTATAAGTCCTGACCTCAACCATATAGAACACCTTTGGGATGAATTAGAGCAGAGACTGCAAGCCAGGTCTTCTCTCCAACACCACTGCTTGACTCACAAATGCGCTTCCGGAAGAATAGTCAAACATTCCCATAGACACAGTCCTAAACCTTGTGGACAGCCTTCCCAGAAGAATTGAAGCTGTTAAAACTGCAAAGGATGGGCCAAATCAATTTTGAACCCTATGAACTATGACTGGGATGCCATTCGTTTATGTGCATGTAAAGACAGGCCTTCCAAAACTTTTGGCAATATAGTGTATGTGGTCCTGATGAAGCTTGCATCCCCGTGAAATGCGTAGACCAGCAAAAAATGTTCTTGGATATTTAATCAACAGAATCAATATTCCATTCCAGCTGCACTGTTATGCTCTGTAATATATGGTATACACAATGATTTTAATGCATATTTTTAATATGTGAATTTACAACATTTGTGAAGTTTTTTTATACAAAATGATTTGTGTCTGGTTCTTGGATATTTCAAGTCCCATATTGGTTCTTACTTTTACTAGCTGAAATTGGTATTTCAAGAGATGTGGAGCTCAAGTTACTCTCCCACCTCAATGAAAAATAAATAGAAAGAAAAGGAGGAGAACGTGTTCAAAAATAGTAATAACCTGAAAACCTTTTTCACTGCTCTGTCTGGAGGGAATGACAATCACTTTGCTGGAGGTTGTACTGCTTGAAGACAGCAGAGTCTGGACTTGTCACCCATTAGAGAGGTGAATGTCTTCTGTTGCAGAAGTCAAGTTTTGCATTAAAAAAACAGATTCCCTTTAAAGTAGGGGTAGAAAACCCTGGAAAGGTGGAGATCTATCTGAAACCATGGAAGAGATCAAGATCACCAGTAAGTGTTCCACGTAGATATTAGTTTATAAAAATAATTGCATAGCTGTTCATCCAATGAAACTGTATGTAAATTCGTTCTGTGTGAATGAGACAAAGACTCATTTTCTCAGGCTATTTTCTCTGCCACTCAGATGTGTGAATTTGGGAAAATACTGCATTATGGCAACTAGATGGAGCTGATGAGCATACATTTTTCTTTTGATATGCAGTATCATCTAGTGGCCACACTGCAGTATTTTTCCCATTCACACATTCGATCTGCAGTGAATATAACCTGAAAACATTTGATTTTGTCCTGTTCACACAGAACCAGTTTACATGTCATTTTGATAGACGAACAGCTATGCAAATTTTTTTTTCATAAATACACCCCTAAGACATTACTTAGCATATACAGATGATAGGTCGACTTCAAATCTAGTTCTGCAGGCATTAATTTAGGTAAATATACACTCACCAGTCACTTTATCAGGTACACCTTGCTAGTATCAGGTTGGACCCCGTTTTGCCTTCAGAACTGCCTTCATTCTTCGTGGCATGGATTCAACAAGGTGTTGCAAACATTCCTTTTGGTCCATAGCGACATGATAGTATCACGCAGTTGCTGCAGATTTGTCAGCTACACATCCATGACGCGAATCTCCTGTTCCACCACATCCCAAAGGTGCTCTATTGGATTGAGATGTGGTGAGTGTGGAGGCCATTGGAGTACAGTGACCTCATTGTCATGTTCAAGAAAGCAGTGGTGAGATGATTTGAGCTTTGTGACATGGTGCATTATCCTGCTGGAAGGAGCCATCAGAAGAGGGGTACACTGTAGTCATAAAGGGATGGACATGGTCAGCAACAATACTCAGGTAGGCCGTGGTGTTAAAACGATGCTCAGTGGGTACTAAGGGGCCCAAAGTGTGCCAAGAAAAGATCCCCCACATCATTACACACCCCCACCAGCCTGAACTATTGATACAAGGCAGGATGGATCCATGCTTTTATGTTGTTTACGCTAAATTCTGACCCCACCATCTGAATGTCGCAGCTAAAATCAAGAATAATCACCGCGTTTCAGAATGATATTCCCACGGTGGGATACTCATCTGTTTGCAAGACACGCCTTGGACAGCAATGTCTGCTTGCTGACACATAGCTGGACTTTTCATGTGGCTGAGATGGAGTTTCTAATCCAATCTGGTTGTACCCCCATATGCTGGCTTTGCTTTGGGGTCTTGGATCTTGTTGGGGAGACTGTTTTGCGGCGGGAATTCTGGGACCACCTTCCCTTGTTCACCTTCTCTTCGCTGCTGCCAATTATCCAGTCTTCTGCTTTTAAAATCTTGATTGTTAGATTTTTCATTGGCTTTGATAATGTGATTACAAGACATCTGACATCCCTGAAGAAGGAATATCATTCCGAAACGCGTTGAGTTTTGCCTTGTATTGCATATACTCACTTGTGAGCCACTGCATCTCATATCAAGCCATGCATGTTTTATATATGCTTTTTGCCAGTAAGTTGTGTCTACAATCAATTTAATACCAATTTCTTTATGTTATTTTGCCATCACACCATTATGTTTTTTTTTTATATTTTAATGAGTATTTAATAAAAAATAAAACATTTTAATACCTCACCTTACATCTATTTGACTTGTATCTGTAGATCATTTTAGTCCCACCCTGTGGGGAACTTCTTTTCTTCCTTTCTTAGCTGACAGGAGTGGCACCTGATGTGGTCTTCTGCTGCTGTAGCCTATCTGCTTCATTTGTTCGATGTATTGAGCATTTAGAGATGTTATTCTGCATACCTTGTTTGTAACGAGTGGTTATTTGAGTTACTGTTGCCTTTCTACCATCTTGAAGCAGTCTGCCCATTCTCCTCTGACCTCTGACATCAGCAAGGCATTTTCCTCCACATGACTGCCGCTCACTGGATATTTTCTCTTTTACAGACCATTGTTTGTAAACCCAAGAGATGGTTGGGCTTGAAGAACCCAGTAGATTAGCAGTTTTTAAAATACTCAGACCAGCCCGACTGGCACCAACAACCATGCCACATTCAAAGTCACATTAATCCTCTTTCATTTACATTCTGATGCTCAGTTTGAACTTCAGCAAGTCATCTTCACTACATCTAGATGCTTAAATGCATTCAGTTGCACACACAAGCATGCCACGTTCACTTAACCACTTGCCGACCGCCGCACGACTATCTACGGCGGCGGTCAGCCCCTCACAGGCAAAGTGACGTAGGTCTACGTCGCTCGCCTGTGAGGGTTTAGGGAGCGAGCGCGCGCCGCCGGAGGCGCGCTCCCGCTCCCGCGTGGTCACGGACCCCCCCGCGCGTGTGACCGGCGGACCCGATCGCCGCCGGCCACTCTGCGATCGGCGGGGGAGAGGGAGAAAGTCAGGCAGCTTGTGTAAACAAGCTGCCTGTCATTCTCCTCTCTGTATGAGAGATGATCACATGGATCTACTATGTAGATCCATTGATCACTCTGCATACAGTTGAAGCCACAGCCAATCACAGTTAGAATCACGCCCCTAGGGACACACACAGCCCCTCCCTCTCAAATAAAGTTAACCCCTTCACTACCAGTGTATTTTTACAGTAACAGTGCATATGTATAGCACTGATTACTGTAGAAATGTCACTGGTAACCCCAAAAGTGTCAAAAATGTCAGTCAAGGGTCCGATCTGTCCGCCGCAATGTCGCAGTACCGCAAAAAAATCGCAGATCGCCGCCATTACGCGTTAAAAAAAAAAACAACAAAAATGACAAAAATCTTTCCCTTTGTTAGTAAACGCAATAACTTTTGCGCAAACCAATCAAAATACGCTTTTTGCGATTTTTTTTACCAAACATAGGTAGCATAAAACAAATTGGCCGAAAATATTAAAAAATTTTGATTTTTACATTTTTATTTGGGGGAATTTCATATAAAAAAAAGGGAAAAATATTGCTATTTTTGCAAAATTGACGCTCTTTTTTTGTTTATAGCGCGTGATCAAAAAATTGCACAGGTGATCAAATACCGCCAAAAGAAAGCTCTGTTTGTGGGAAAAAAAGGACGCCAAATTCGTTTAGGTACAGCGTCGCACGACCGCGCAATTGTCCGTTAAAGTCACGCAGTGCCGAATCGCAAAATAGCCTCTGGTCGTTTAGCAGCCAAATCCTCCGGGGCTTAAGTGGTTAAATCCCCTTTCTTCCCCATTAGGTTGACTGGTTTAAACTTCAGCGAGTCGTCTTCATATTGTCTAGGCTGGGTTCACATGTGTGGATTGTATGCGGTTTTCACTGCATCCAATTCGCATGACATGCGAGTGTAACCGGCTCTCAACAGAGTCGGTTCACACATGTCCCAGGGCGGCCACAGTGCAAATTCCAAAAGGGTCCTGTGAGGTTTAAGGCCCGTACACACGAGTCGAAATTCGGCCGGGAATTTTCGTCCGACGACCGATCTGCCGATTTTCTGCTTGTTGATGCTAGTATGATGCTTCCGACAACCGACTCTGACTTTTCGGCTGAAAAAAATCTGGTGTGTAGGCTATAAAATTTTTGTCCTCCGTCAAAACACGTCCGATTTTCGTGCAGTCAGTACAGATTTCGACAGGGAAAAAGACTGGGCATGCTCAGAGAAGAAAAAACACAAAGAAAGCAAACCAACACATGACATCACTTCTGAAGTAGAATTTTGTCGTGCGGGAAAATTCGTGCGCAGTCTAGAGCACATTCCAACCAACAGACACCACTCTGGACAAAAGATGGACGACCGGTCGTCGAAAATTCGTTGCGTGTGTACGAGGCTTCAGGGTCCAGTTCAGGTGCAAATTCAGGCAAAAATTCGGACCTGAACCGGTGAATAGAAATGCACCGGACTGCTGCCATGTGATTGGCTAATTAACAGTTTGTGTTACCAAGCAATTGTAGAGGTGTACCTAATAAAGTGGGCGGTGAGTGTATGTAAATAAGCCTCCAAGGACATAAAACGGGAAAGTCATGTTTCATTGGTTATGGGACCCACCAGGTTGAATCAATCCTTAAAAACTCAATGTGTGGAGGATGCAACAATATAATTTACCCAGGAATCCCTTCTTCTTCAGGAGAGACACATGTACAATTACTCAGAGGAAAGAAACTGAAGAATCTGAGACATTCTATGTGCTTTCTGGAGCTTAGCATTCATCTCTGTGTGACTTGTGTCAGATTCCACACGTTGTGCATCTTGTAGCCCCTCCACATGAGAGGTTCTGATCTGCATCCAAAGTTTTGGTGAAATTGCAATCCACCACAAACTCACTTTCCACTGTCCCAACAAACTTTCTCCCACATCTAGAAAGTTTCAACTGTTGCCCCATAATAAGCCACATTCTCAGCGCAGCCCAATAACTGATGTCCCGTCCAAGCAAAACACATTTTGTCATAGTTAGGGAATGTTACCTTTAGCACAAGTGTAGTGTTTCTGCCCAGCGGAGAACCTAAATCAACATTATCTATTATTACACAATGTTAAGACCAGGGAGAAAGGTGGGTGGTGGGTTTTTAATAACAACTTGAGCTATTTTCAAAAAAAGAAGCAATTGAGAAGTACAAAACCAGAATGTTTTTTGTCTCGTTTTGCTGCATCAGCGACCTGGACTTTACAGGAAAAACAGGAACGTTCTCCCTATGACCCAAATATAGCTCTGCTTTCTCACCGAGCAAAGGGCGGCATTGTGGGGAAGATAAAATGAAAAATGCCAACGTTAGCCAGGTAATCATTTTTTTCGACTATGTCCTATATGGTACCTTAACAGACTGTATAGAAATTATTATGGGGAAACTCCATCTTTTACACTTCGGATTATAAAAAAAATATGTTTCCTTTGAGTTTAACCACTTGCCTACCGGCACTTTTGCCCTCTTCCTGCCCAGGCTGATTTTCAGCTTTCACAGGTGTCACACTTTAAATGACAATTGCACGGTCATGCAATGCTGTACCCAAACTACATTCTTATCATTTTTTGAGACAGATAGAGCTTTCTTTTGGTGGTATTTAATCACCACTGGGTTTTTATTTTTTTTTGCTAAGTAAACAAAAAAAGACCGAAAACGTTGAAAAAAAAAAACAGGTAATTTTTCTACTTCATTGATGGCCACTGATGAGGCTGCCCTGATGGGCACTGATGAGGCTGCCCTGATGGGCATTGATGAGGCTGAACTGATGGGCACTGATAGGCTGCACTGATGGGCACTAATAGGCTGCACAGATGGGCACTGATGGGCACTGATAGGCTGCACTGATGGACACTAATAGGCTGCATGGATGGGCACTAATAGGCTGCACGGATGGGCACTGATGAGGCAGACCTAGTGGGAACTGATGAGAAGGCACTGATGAGGATGCGTTGATGAGGCTGCTCTGATAAACAGCACTGATGGGCACTGATAGCTGGCACTGATAAGCACCGATGGACACTGATAGGCGACACTGATGGGCAAAAGTAGGCAGCACTGATAGGTAGCACTGATGAGGAGGCACTGATGGGCACTGATTTGCAGCATTGGTGGGAACTGTTGGGACTGCACTAATAATAAAGACACTGATAATCAGTGCCCTGATTATCCTTGTAAATGTCCCTTTCACACAAGCCGGTTATCGGCTCTCCTCTCCTCGCACGGTCAGCGTGAGAAAAGGAAAGTCGATGACCGCCTTGTGTTTACACTGTGATCAGCTGTCATTGGACACTGCTGATCATGTGCTAAAGGGCCACTGTGATTGGCCCTTTATTCAAATCTGTGTCCAAGGAGACAGCAATTACAGAGCCTGCCGCCCACAAATGACACCCTCCAAGAACTAGATGGCCGCGCTGTAGCCATCATTCGGCTATATCGTGGTCGGCAAGTGGTTAAAATTGTTTTTTAGATATACATCAATACATTTTAATATTTTTTAACAGTATTCTAGAAACATAGAGGAGTGACACCCTATTCATACTTGTGCAACTTGTCATGCAAATTTGGACATCTGAGTCGAATGACAAGTCGTACTCCATGTTTTCCAATAATAACCATTCGTACATGTGCGACCTAAAGTCCCAGCAACTTCAAAGTAGTTTATGCACTACTTTGGTCAGACTTTCATGCAACTTGAGGTCCATAGACTTCAATGGTAATCCTCAAAAGTTGCATGAAATTCATACCTGAATGTTTTACATGCAACAGTGGGTCCAACTTTTCAGGGGGAAAACAAGACACATCCAAGTCACATCCATCCAAAGTCGCATCAAAATTGCAATAAAGTTGCATCAAAGCTGCATGAAGCCTGAATGCAAAGAAAGACTAAGTGCTCTATTGAGCTTGTCCACCCCTTTTTGGTTACTACGATGCAATCTGCCACCTGCATCCAATGTCCTCACTAGGTGTATATGAGAAATCTAGTACACACATGAACACACACATATATATTTATATACAGTCAGTTTTCTGGCTGTGCTTGGAAGAACAGCCTGCTTGTCCTCCCATAAACAGACTTTTTCTGATATGTCCTTCTACATAGCCATTCACTGGGGAGATCAGTGTAGCACTGCATTTCCACCCACAGCTGTCTGAGCAGCCCATAGATGAGTCATTTTTTTTATTCATTCAGCCAGCGGGTTGAACGAAAAAAAAAAAAAAACTGACTTGATTGCCCCATCCACACACCTGATGAATCCTCCCTGCTGAGCCTTTGCATTCTGACAGCAGCTTCCCTAATGTCAGAATACACTGATCTGTGCTGCAGGCCACAGCCGGCAGTGCTGATTAAGCAGGGAAAACATGACAGGGGGGTTGTTCAGAATTGGAGAGGTAGATTGACTTCTGTACAACCAAACTGCCCATACATGGATTGAATTTTGACCAGTTCCAGCTGAACAGGTCCAATTCCGTTTCATGTTTGATTGGCCTTAAACCCCTTAGGCTCCTTTCACACACTATGTCCGTCAAACGGACTCCGCTTTTCTCAGTGGGGGATCGAGCCGCCGATCCCCCGCTGAGCAGAAGGATGACAGCTGTGTCTCTGCGCTGTGTGCGGAGACACAGCTGTCAGTTCCCCATGCATCTCTATGGGGGAAATCGGATGGGAACGAACCGTCGGTCCGTTCTCATCCGATCCCGTCCGATCTGATCCGCTGGACAGATGGAAAATAGGGTTTCCATCCGTCCAGATTTGACGGATTGGATCGGGTCGGATGTCAGCGGACATGTCTCCGCTGCCATCCGATGCCCCATAGGAATGCATGGGGGGACCGTTCAGACCCGCCAAAAAAACGGACAGGCGGATCTGAACGGTCCGCCTGTGTGAAAGGGGCCTTATGCAGCTGAGAACAGAGATTATGTGATCACTTATAAAAAAAGGAAAATGGTATTGTTAATGTTGTGTATTTGTATAAAAACACAAATGTTTTTTACTTTCATGTCTATTTTAAACTGAATGGGTAGCTTCACAAGGGGAGGGTTTACATTTACTTTAAGACAGTGTATATATATGTGTATGTATATATATGTATATGTATATATATAGTATAGCCTTTACAATTTGTAGATACAGTATTTTTTTTATCAACAATGTTTTTGGCAGAAAAAGGGTGTCTAAAAGTCATAAAAGCTAAATACAAAATCATCATTAGCATTAAGCAGAAAATTGTACTAGGTAAATCTGTGTTTAAGTGTAAACATAGTGATGGTATCGGATGTGCCGGCAGATGGATATACAAGAGAAATGTTCCCTCCATATGACAAACCCATTTGTGGATTTTTAAATAATGCTCATTTCCAGGCCAAGGGATCTAATATATGGAGCGTGGATCTCCTCACCCATGCCAGCTGCCCCTGGAACCACATTGCTATGAGCAGTGTCTACACAAGCTGGTAGCATCCCAGCAATGGGGGTGTGGGGTAGTATATCTTGGGGTTGATTTATTCAAACTGGAGAATGTCAAATCTGGTGCAGCTCTGCATAGAAATCAATCTGCTTCCAGGTAGTTTAATTGAACAAGTTGAAGTTAGAAGCTGATTGGCTGCCATGCACAGCTGCACCAAATTTTGCACTCTCCAGTTTTAGCAAATCAACCCCACTGTGTATATGTACAATGGACCCCCACAAAATGGAGTCTTAGGCTTGGTTCACATTGGTATGATGCGGGAAACCCTGCGAATCCACTGTGGGTTCCTGCATCGCACCCAAATCGCAGGCAGTTGACACTGTCATATGCGAACTGCTGGGAGTGTCAATACAAAGTTAATGATATCTCCAGATTGGTTCGCATATCGCAGTGTGAACTGGAAATTCGGTCAGGAATCAGATTGCACGGGTCTGAACACCCATGCGATACGATTCTGGTGCGGACCATAAAAAGGGTCTTGCACAAGTTTGGTCCGAATGTGATGCATCAACAGACATCGCATATGATTTGCACATCACATGCAATGTCTTCCATCGCACCAATGTAAACCTAGCCTTAAAGGGCAACTCAAAAGCAACAAGAGAAATCAATCAGAAAACCACTTATTTTACCCACTTCAGCTATAATCAGAAGACAGAAGGTCCACTAAATTTGAATGAACCTGTACTCCACATTAACCAGTTGCTGACCACCCACTGCAATTTTACTGCAGCAAGGTGGCTTGGCTGCATGAACCGACATAACTATACGTCGGTCGCGCGCGGGGCTAGGAGGTGCGCACGCGCTGTCCCCGCAATGTTCTGATTTGGTTCAGAACCAATCAGTCATCAGGTCCAGGCCAATGATTTTTGGCCTGGACCTGGTGATCGGTTCTGACCAATCGCATAACGTCCTGTGCCTGTTTAATGATAACACAGGCACAGGAAATGATGCAATCTTCTCTCCTTGAGACCTTTTCAGTTCCAGCGTGAGAGAAGAGAACATCAACTGTGATTACACAAGCACTACACTGACACCAGTACACATAGGAACATATTTAACCCCCTGATCACCCCCATTTAACCCTTTCACTCCCGGTCACAGTGTACACTATATACAGTATACAGAAAATTTACTAAACACTGTATTAGTGTCATTTGTGACTTCAGTTAGTGTGAGAGACAGTTAGTGGTAGTTACCGGCAGTCATAGATAGGTTTAGGGTACCCGTCATACATCCCCTAACAACCGACAACATTCTTCTGTTGCTGAGGTACAACAATCGCAGGGTTCTTGTATGCAACAGAGTGTCGGTACTAGTGCCGCTCAACCTTCTGGTGGACTGGCAAGCACCAGCGGCCTAGTACTGCAGTAATACTTGGTGACGTGGCGAGTCCCATAAGTGCAGTTCAAGCTGGTGCGGTGGCTAGCACAAGTAGTGTCCCGCAGCCACCAATAATTCGAAGACAGGCCCGTAGAGCCCATAGTGTCCTTCCAGATGCACTTGCAAATCCTGACTGGGAACCCACCACTTCTGCATCGATCGTACTTCCTCCATTCACTGGCCAACCCGAAATTCAGGTGGAAATAGCAGATTTTATTCCCCTTGGTTTTTATGAGTTGTTTTTCATGGAAGAACTATACAGATCTATTGTGGACCAAAGCAATTTATATTCTAATCATGTCATCGCCGCAAATCCAAATTTGACCCTTGCCAAAGAATTTGCATGGAAACATATCACTGTTTCTAAATTTAAAACCTTTCTGGGCCTATCCCTCCTCATTGGCATTACTAAAAAGCGTGAGTTGCGGTCATATTGATCCATTGACCTAATTCATCACATGTTCTCTGCTGCCATGGCCAGGACTAGATACGATCATATCTTGTGGTTCATGCACTTTAGTGACAAAAAACTCTGTCATCCTCGGGGTGACCCTGGATATGACTGGCTCCACAGAATTCGGCCCCTCGTAAATCACTTTAACCAGAAATGTCCAGCCTTGTATACGCCCCATCAAGCTGTCTGCGTTGGTGAGTCCCTGATTCCATTTTATGGCTAACTTGCTTTCAGTTTCTCCCAGCAAGCGTGCCAGATATGGGGTCAATATGTATAAGCCCTGTGACAGGGCAACAGGATATACATGTCGTTTCCAGATTTACGAAGGAAAAGATAGCAATGTGGAGCCCCCCAACTGCCCAGACTACATGGGGAGCGGTGGCAAGATTGTTTTGGACTTGGTGTCACCCTTATTCCGAAAGGGGTACCATTTATACATGGACAACTTTTACACAAGCGTGCCACTTTTTAGTCACCGTTTTGATTTTGGAATTGGCGCATGTGGCACTGTGTGACCTAATTCTGTATCCAGAAGGTGCTGTGGCCCAAATTCACAATCCAGATGCAGTGAGCCGGCTGCATGAGAGGCATTTTCCAGGTATCTTCTCTAGTACCCCTACCCAAAGAACACCCCAAAGAAGATGTCGTGTCTGTAGAAAACGCGGATATAAGCATCATGCCCGCTATTTTTGTCCCTCCTGTCCTGGCCAACCTGACCTCTGCATCGGGGACTGTTTCCATCGTTACCACACACTAGTAGAGTATTAGTATAAGGTACAGTATGGCACAGTCTAGGGCACACTATCACAAAGGGTCTCTAAAGATGTTAGATGGCTATCGCATTTTGAGAGACCCTAGCCTGGAACGTTTAAGGTTTTTTTTACAGTAACAAAAAAAGTGTAAAAAAAAGTTACAAAAAAAGTTACAAAAAAAGTTACAAAATAAATAAAAAAATAAAAAAGTCAAAAATAGTTTTTTAATTGAGTTAACTTTCTGTTCTTACTCTACCTTTCTACTTTTACTGTACTTTATAATATACTGTTATACTGTAATGTTTTATTGTTACTGTTTTTCATTGTTAACCATAGTTTGCTTTGCAGATACCACCATTCTACTGTTTTACTGCACTGTATATTATTATATTGTAATGTTTTATTGTTACTTTGTTTTATTGTTAACCATTGTTTGTTTTGCAGGTACGCCCATCAGCTTTAGCACTGATTTATTTATTCTTACAGCAACAGCGTTTGCTTTCAGCGTATACGTAAATCAATGATTGCAGCGCTGTAGGAGGTGATTTCACCACTGCAGTTAAAAAAAAGAGAGAATATATGGCGAAGCATAGGGGATGGGGTGGACACAGAGGGCGGATCTCCCCTTCGCCATATATTTTTTAACACTTTTCTTGTCAGAGATTTCTTCATCCACATCGATCGATAGGAATGGAGGAATCTGCTATGTTATTTTATTTTCCTTCAGCCCATGGGTAGTGAGGAGTGACATCAACAATTTACACCCTTAGAAAGCCTGATGGCAGTAATTGGTTTTCGGGGTCCTGTACACTGCTACACTGCAAAAAGGTCTTGCACATGGGGTATCCCTGTACTCAGGAGAAGCAGCAAAATGTATTTTGGAGTGTCATTCCACATATACCCATGGCATGCGTGAGCAATATATCATTTCGATTAAAACTTTGTGTAATAAAAAAATATATATTATTTTTTGTCATTTTTCAAACACATGTGACAAAAAAATTAAATATTCAATGGGCTCAACATGCCTCTCCGAAAATTCCTTGGGGTGTCTACTTTCCAAAAAGGGGTAATTTGGGGGGGTTTGTACTGCCCTGCCATTTTAGCACTTGGAATGGTATAGGCAGTCAGAAAGTAAAAGCTGCGTAAATTCCAGTATATACACCATAGATTGTAGATGCTATCATTTTTGTGCAAACCAATAAATATCCGCTTATTGAGATTTTTTTTTATCAAAGACATGTAGCTAAATACATTTTGGCTTACATGTATGAGGAAAATTGAGTTTATTGGATATTTTTATAAGAAAAAGTAATTTTTTGATCTTTTTTCGTTTAGATCGCAAAAAATAAAAACCGCAGAGGTGATCAAATACCACCAAAAGAAATCTCTATTTATGGGAAAAAAGGACTTCAATTTTGTTTGGGTACAGCATTGCATGACTGCGCAATTACCAGTTAAAGTCACACAGTGCCAAATTGCAAAAAATGGCCTGGTCATTAAGGGGGTAAAACCTTCCCATCCAGAAGTGGTTAAACTTTAAAAAGTAAATAGCCTACATGCAAACATCATAAGATGCATGCCTAAACATTTACGTGCCCTTTCTGTGCACCTCTCTGATTTAGCTTTGCTTTGTTTCTGATCATCTATTTTATGATGCAGAGGACGGGGAAGTGGTTGTCATCATCCTGGAGAGAATAGGAAGTGATGTCAAGCAGATCTCGAGACCTTTGAGGGCTGTGCTCTGAAGCCATCATGTTTAGTGATGAGTATGTACACTTGTTATAGGGAAGTGTATCTGGGTACTTAGCAGAACCCTGACCCTGGAAATAGTATTCTCTCAGAAAATCTACCATGTACATACTATAGGAATATCTATAGGGTATATAAAGCCGGGTATTAAATGTTAGCAACTTATGTTGTGTATGTGGTTTAGTGGTTCTTGGTTCCTTCCCAGTTTTCCAAGTGGTGTCTCTCAGGAGCATAAGTTGTGTTGTTTGGGCTTGTTCTGGTGGCCTTGAGTAGCCTCAAGGACCCGCTGGCCATCACTTTACACTGAGTCATGGAAATTAATGGAATGACCTGTTGATAGTTAAGTGTGTGCATCTACCTTAGAGGCTTTTTTTAATCAGTGTACGGTGGGGGGCAGATCAAGTAGCTCTTATAGTGATATTAAACCCTCAGGTTTTTAAACACTTTCAGCAGATGATTGAGTCACATGATTTGAGTCATTATTGAGGTTTCTTGTTTCAGGGTGGCTCCTTTCTCTTGCAGCATAATTTGGAGCCACCCTTCCATCAGTGCCGGATTTCTAAGGGGACAATAGGGCCAATTGCTCCAGCTCCCTGCCAGACGGGGCCTGAGGCTTCCTTTATAAAAAAAAAAAAATGTAATAATTATAAAAAAGTATTATTATTAAAAAAAATTAACAAAGCCTGTGTGGGGGTCAGTATATGGAACAGTTAAGGCTGGCCATACATTATACCATTCTCTTATTCCATTACCTTTAGATTTACCTTCAACTATGTAGTGCAAGGGCCTGCCTGATTGCATAAAAATTGAAAGTGTTTAGGTTTGACCTCATATTATGTGATTTTGGTAAATCTAAAGGAAAATTGTTCAGGAGAATTGTATAAAGTACGGCCAGCCTAAGTCTAACCAGAGAGGCAAAGAAAGGGATGAGGGCTTCTGGAGCAAAACACCTGAAAAAAGACATGAAGTTCAGGCATTGGGATTCGTAAGATTTGGAACATATAATAAGTCATTCTCGTTTGGTTTAACAGTACAAGTAAAGCTTTCCAAAGTGTTGACGTTGACCTGAAAAAGGTGATGGATTTTATTGTTACTCTGGAAATCTTTATATTTTTTACAACAAATGTGGTTTATCATTCATTTCAGTTCATTGTTTAATTTGTCATATAATTTAATTAATTATGTGGAGGGGCCCCCGAACTTTAAGTGTCCCAGCCCACCATGCAGGGACTAGATTTGTGTCTCTACACTGTGTGCAATAATAGAAACACACAGGGGTTTATTTACTAAAGCTGGAGAGAGTAAAATCTGGTTCAACTGTGCTTGGTAGTCAAGGTTTCTATGCAGAGCTGCACCAGATCTTGCACTCTACAGTTTTAGTAAATCAACCCCCATGTCCCTTAGCCTGGGATAGCAAGGCAGTCCCCTGCTTCTCCCTCCTCTCTTCTTCAAGCTGACAGACTGACTGGAGACTGCATGGTCCACTCTTATATCTTTCCTGTAAAGACTGGAAGTTCAGGGAAGCAAAACTAAGAGAGCAGGAGTCAGCAGCACTGAAAGTTGTAAGTGCTAGGATAAGAATTGAACAAATAGTTCACTGGGGAATGTTTATTTTATTATGTTCAGTGTGTTAAACTAAAAAAGCTGAGAGTTTTACACTACTTTAGGTTGTGGGTCCAGAAAGTGATGATTATTGATTAGGATATGGGTGGTGGTGAGCAGACTGAGCAAGGATAGGTCACTTGGTGGGACTGAAAAAAGATTTGCATAGCCCTATGATGTGGAGTGTGGTACACAGGTGTGAACAAAGAACAGCATGGATTGTCCTGTAAGTTCTCACCTGGGGAGCAGAAAGGAGGCCATTCCTATCCTTGGAGTTGAGATATTGGGGAAATATTGTCCTTTATGCTTTTCTGATTAAGGCCAAGAATAATGTGCTCTGCCACAGGAGTTGTAGTCACCTGTGTGCCCTTGTATGCTTGGTGTGAGATCAGTTACATCCCTTTACATATTTATGAACATCACCATTAGGACCCGATCCTGCTGTATGGTACCACTCCAATATTTATATATATTTTTCAGCACTGAGACATGTTGGCGTTGTTGTTGAGGTTGAAGATCAATGTGTTCCATTGTGTAGATTTCAAAGTAATTAACATTCACAGAAGAGTTTTGTAAGCATGCAATGCATGTATGCTTTATGGAGGGGATGTAACCCTATTTTACTGCTTAGAACAAACAAGTGTGGTTAATGAATTTGGGAATGTGAAGTCATCACTTGTCCAGAGTCTCCTACAATAGCCCCAAGCCCTAGAAAGATGTCCCTGGAATTTCTCACTGGTGACAATGGCCCTATTTTACTTTAGCTGAACAGAAAACCATGAATGATGGTTACATTTAAGTGTCACTGATCAGTTTCCTCCCACAGTCACAAATATATTATTAGGTTCTTTGTTTTTTTACCTAGATTGTCCTTCACTGGTGCTTATGGCATTGTGGTAGAGAGCCATTAGATTGTAAGCTCTGCTTATGCAAGCCCTGATATGAATGGTTCAGTGTTTTTGGAGATGTTGGCACTACTTGAATAAATAATAATAACTGGTGGCCAGGCTGGGTATAGAATGAAATTGAGTAAATAAAAAAAAAAAAAAAAAAAAGCCAACAATGGGCTCCATTCAAAAGTTTTCATTATACATGGGTTATTTACTAAACCTGAAGATTGAAAAATATGGTGCAGCTCTGTGTAGATACCAATCAACTTTCAGGTTTGTCAAAGTTTAACCACTTACCGCCCGCCCGCCGTCATATGACGGCGGGACGGTGCGGCTATTATCCTGGGCGGACGTCATATGACGTGACCCAGTAAATGCACTGCAGGCGCGCGATCGCGGGCGCGCCGCCGTGCACTGCCGGTGTCGGCGTGTCCCCGGGACACAGCCGGTCACCGGCAGGGGGGAAACAGCCAATAGGCATGGCTGTTTCCCACGTGATCGGCTGTGTTCCAATGACACAGTCGATCACAATGGAGGCGCCCGGGAGATGACCGCGCATGCGCGATCGGGAGCGCGCAGCGCGGTCATGTCGGTGGCACTGTGTTCCGTAGGAACACAGCTGTCACCGGCGGTAGTAAGCAGTCACTGACAGTGATTGTTTACTATGTGATCGGCTGTGAATCCATTCACAGCCGATCACAAAATGTAAACAAAGAGCAGTAACTCAGTGTTACTAGCTCTTCTCTCCTCATACAGTTTCCAGTGTGAGGGGAGAAGAGCTAGAAACATTGAGTTACTGCTCTGTACCCCTGTAAAAGTAAAATCACACAAATAAAGGTCCCCCACACACAGTCCTCAGCCCCCCCCAATGTCCCCTGTCACCCAACAGTCACCTCATCAGTGCCCAGAAATTGACACCCATAAGGCTATGTTCACATGTGAGCGCAGCGATCGCAGGCAGAATAACCGCGATTCTGCCCGCGATCCGGAAATCATTGCAAATTGCGGGACGCCTGTGCGTTGCCCGTGATTTGCAATAGCACCCCAAACGCTGTGCGATGTTGCCGCCATTTCCGCCTGCCGAATCGCGGTAACATCGCGCAAACATCGCATGACGCCCAAAAAAGGTACAAGAGTTTCTTTGGGGCGTCATGCGTTGTTTGCGTGATGTTACCTCGATTCGGCAGGCGGAAATCGCTGCAACATCGCACAGCGTTTGGGGTGCTATTGCAAATCGGGGCAACGCACAGGCGTCCAGCGATTTGCAATGATTTCTGGATCACGGGCAGAATCGCAGTGATTCTGCCCATGATCGCTGCGCTCACATGTGAACATAGCCTAAAGTTCACCGGTCACCAGAGACTGCCATCAGTACCGCCGTGCACCATCGCCCGTCACCTGTCACCCATCAGTGACCATCGCCCGTCACCTGTCACCCCATCAATCACCGTCACCTGTCACCCCATCAAACATCGTCACCTGTCACCCTATCAATCATCGTCACTTGACACCCCGTCAGTGATTGTCATCTGTCACCCCATCAATCATCGTCACTTGTCACCTCATCAATCATCGTCGCCTGTCACCTCATCAATCATCATCACCTGTCACCCCATCAGTCATCGTCACCTGTCACCCCATCAGTCATCGTCACCCCATCAGTCATCGTCACCTGTCACCCCATCAGTCATCGTCACCTGTCACCCCATCAGTCATCGTCACCTGTCACCCCATCAGTCATCGTCACCTGTTTGTCATATACATGCAATCACTTACTGACCGCCTAACGACTATATGCGTCGGCCATTAAAAGCTAAATACTGGAGTTATGGCAGCAGATAGCCCCCATAACCCCGGTATTTTTTGAAACGGCGGGCGGTCGGCTTTCAGATAAGGGTGGTCCCAGTGGCGGATTCGCCGCGGAATTACCCTTACGGTGCAGGGGAAGAGGTGCCCCCCCCCCCCTCCTGCCGCGTCCCAGACGTTTTCCCAGCTTACCGGACCCGCCGGCAGCGGGGAAAACTATCCGGTCCCGGATCCTCAGAGACAGGAAGTCGAGTGAGGGCAAGATGGCCCTCACTCAACTCTATGGTCTTGGAGGACCGGAGCTACGTCAAAAGACGTTGCCTAGCAACCGGTTTAAAGGGCCGCTTTTTTTTTTGCTTTTTTTTTTTTTCCTCTTTCAACAATTTTTTTTTTTTTTTTTCTTTTTTAGTGTAGTTGTGAGGTGTGAGGTCTTTTTGACCCCAGATCTCACAATAAAGAGGACCTGTCATGCCTATTTCTATTACAAGGGATGTTTACATTCCTTGTAATAGGAATAAAAATGATCAAAACATTTTTTTTTTTTAAACTGTGTAAAAATAAAAAAATAATAAATAAAATAAATAGAAAAAAAAAAAAAAAAAAAAATTAAAGCGCCCTGCCTCCGTTAGCTCGCGCGCAGAAGCAAACGCATACGCAAGTCCCGCCCACATATGTAAACGGTGTTCAAACCATACATGTGAGGTATCGCCGCGATCGTTAGAGCGAGAGCAATAATTTGAACCATAGACCTCCTCTGTAACTCTAAGCTAGTAACCTGCAGAAATTTTTAAAATGTTGCCTATGGGGATTTTTAAGTACCAATGTTTGGCGCCATTCTGTGAGCATGCACAATTTTGAAGCATGACATGTTGGGTATCTAATTACTCGGCGTAACATTATCTTTCATATTATGGAAAAAAATTGTGCTAAATTTACTGTTTTCTTATGTTTTAGTTCAAAAAAGTGAATTTTTTTTCAAAAAAATCGCATTTGGAAGACTGCTGCGCAAATATGGTGTGATAAAAAATATTGCAACAATCTCCATTTTATTCTCTAGGGTCTCTGCTAAAAAAAAAATATATAATGTTTGGGGGTTCTAAGTAGTTTTCTAGCAAAAAAAAATGATTTTAGCTTGTAAACACCAAGTGTCAAAAATAGGCCCAGTCTTAAAGTGGATAAATGGACAACTTTGTGTAAAGCGCTACTTGGATGTTAGGCCTATGTATGTGGCCAGGCTGTGAAAAAGTGTTACACATGTGGTATCGCCATACTCAGGAGGAATAGCAGAATGTATTTTGGGGTGCAATTTTTGCTATGTACATGCTATGTGTTAGAAATATTGCATAAATGGACAGCTTTGTGTAAAAAAAATGTGTTTTCATTTTCTTTCCACATTTTCCAAAAACTTGTGGAAAAAAATGACATATTCAAAAGACTCATTATGCCTCAAAAATTATACGTTGGGCTGTTTGCTTTCCAAAATGGGGTAATTTTATGGGGGTTTCCATTGTCCTGGTGCTCCAGGGCCTTCAAAAGTGCGATAGGTTGTCAGGAAATTATATGTGTAATTTGTGCTCCTAGAATGCCGGACGCTGCTACTTGGATGTTAGGCCTCTGTATGTGGCCAGGCTGTGAAAAAGTCTCACACATGTGGTATCTCCATACTCAGGAGGAGTAGTAGAATGTGTTTTGGGGTGTAGTTGCAAGTATACATGTGCTGTGTGAGAGAAATAACCTGTTAATACGGCAATTTGTAAAAAAAAAAAAATAAATAAAAAAAATAATCTTCATTTTGCAAAGCATTGTGGGAAAAAATTACAACTTCAAAAAACTCACCATGCCCCTTATTAAATACCTTGGAATGTCTACTTTCCAAAAAGGGGTCATTTGGGGGGTATTTGTACTTTCCTGACTTTTTAGTGTCTCAAGAAATGAGATAGGCCTTCAGTACATCAGGTGTGATCAAGTGTGATCAATTTTCAATGATTCGCACCATAGCTTGTGGACTCTATAACTTTCACAAAGACCAAATAATATACACTTACTTGGGTTATTTTTACCAAAGATAAGTAGCAGTATAAATTTTGGCCAAAATTTGTGAAGAAAAATTACTAATTTGCAAAATTTTATGACAGAAACAAAGAAAAATGCGTTTTTTCACAATATTTTCAGTCTTTTTTTATTTATAGCACAAAAAATAAAAAACCCAGTATTGATCAAATACCATCAAAAGAAAGCTCTATTTGTGTGAAAAAAAGGACACAATTTTTGTATGGGTACAGTGTTGCATGACTGAGTAATTCTCAGTCAAAGTGTGAGAGCGCTGAAAGCTGAAAATCGGTCTGGGCAGGAAGGGGGTGAAAGTGCACTGTAGGCAAGTGGTTAATTGAACAAGCTGAAGTTAAAAGCTGATTGGCTAGCATGCACGGGTGCATCAGATTCTAATGGCACTTTTCCACTGCAAGTACCGGCTCGGCTCTACTCGGCCCTGCTTGGCCCGGTTTGCTTTTCCACTGCTGGTACCGCATGGTACGGTGTTGGAACGGTTCGGTACCGTACGGTATGGTTTGCTTTTCCACTAAAGTAGTACTAAAGTTAAGTGAGTGGGATAACAACGGGTGGGTGGGATTCTCTGACCAATCAGTGGCTAGTAGTGACTGCATGCAAAGGATTGTGGGATATGGTACCGGGTATGGTACCTCTTGGAACCACAATCGAGGTGGTACTGTTTTTGAGAGCCGTACCGCTCGGGTTCCATGCAGTGGAAAAGTGCCGCCGTACCGTACCGAACCGTTCCTACATCGTACCATGCGGTACCAGCAGTGGAAAAGCACAAAAGCGAGCCGAACCGTTCGTTTCCTTGCAGTGGAAAAGCGCCATAAGTGCATCAGTTGTAGTAAACCTCCCCCATAGTGGCTTCTTTCTAAAGAAAAAAAATAATAAAGGGACTATAACAAGATGTTCCCGTTAGATATTCTAAATGTCCCAAATGCTGCAACTAAGCCAAAACGTGGTGCCACACCCCAGATATGGATTCTTTGCAATACGGAAAGAACCATTTTTGGACATTTCAGCTTCAAGGGAGTGACATCTTAAAAATGGGCTTTTGAAAGACACTGGGCACTCAAACTATTCTGGAGAAATCTTGCCTTAAAGTGGATCTTCAGTGCCCTCCAAAAAAATAAAAATAAAAATCAACCACTACAAATACAGTAGCTGCTGACTTAAAAAAGGACACTTACCTGTGCCATTCTCACCCAGGCCAGTTCTTCACCAGTCTTCTGGTCCCTGACATCGCCATGTTTATTTTCGGAATCGGGCTGTGACTCCTTGCGGCTTCCCACAAGTCCCACAGCCCCCCGATTTTCCTCTTTTGAGATCCCCCGCCACCACTCCTGGCTCCTCCCCCCCTAGTGAAAAGAAGTGGCTTCCTTGGGGGGCACTTGTGCTTGCTCATCCCGAAACAGGTTGCTTGTGCCTATTGAGACACACAGCCCAGCTCAGCTGGTAATACCCCCCCCCCCTTCCCTGTTCTCTGCTGACAGGTTTTGATTAATACCAGCAGGAGCCAATACCTCTGAGAGCATGGACCAGGGAGAAGAGCTGCTGCAGGCGTGCACAGTGCTGAATCAAGATCAGATTCAGGTGAGTATTTAGGGAGGGCTGGGGGCTGTGCTACCATTAAAAGGTGTTTTACCTTAATGCGGAGAATGCATTAAGGTGAAAACCCTTTTAGCTTTACAACCACTTTAAGACCCTGGCTCCTGGGCTTGGCCCACCTTATGCGAGTGGCTAGTGTTGGGGCAGGTTCTTCTCCTGCCAGGGAGAGCACATAGCAGCACAGAAAGTTTCCTGAGGCGTAAGGAAAGTGCTATTTAGGAAGTCTCCCATTTGGAGGTGGACCAACCAGGCTGCATTCCCGCTCCTCGCTGCAGAAGCTGTTGGCATCATTTCAAGATCACGATCCTCTGCTACTGGTTGAAAGTGGTTCTGGTCGGCTGTAGTACCCGTTGGGCCTGACTGTACACTGTTCAATATACTGTTTCCATTCATCTCAACCTTTTTTGTCGCCGACGCATCACGCTGTACCCTACCCATACTCTTATTTTATTTCAGCTCACATCACTGCACGCTGTGGTGTGAACTGAACTAATGGGTTATTTGTGAAATTGCCTTATCTAAGCATTAGGACTGTGTCGGGCAAGGCTGCCTAGCACAGCCCATCACGCATGGTATGAAATGGCCCTTATTTTCTAATCCAAGGGACAATAATCAACAGGATAGGTAGAGAAGAGTGCATAGATCATAATAAAACTTGACAGGGGTTCCAATCCTTTCCTTTTCAATCATAAACACAAAAAGGTCTATGCATACACTTTCATTTTAATTGGCACCCTTTGGAAATATAGAAGACATGCAGGAAGGAAACATGGACTTTATAGGCCCTGGATACTAAAATCATTATTTTATTTAAATTACATACATTTATAAAAACTATCTATAAAACCAAAGACAAAATAGAATAGTCAATTCAATCCAATAATATGGTTAGTCGACCCGAACCAATCCCATGGAGGTATCACAGAACCAACAGATAGGCTTGACGGTTGTTGCGGTCCAAGATGGATTGGCCTAGGTCAGCGTAACTGTTTAAAGCTCAACGTGTTTCGTGACAAATCAAAACATGTTGAGCTTCAACAAGCTATGCTGACCTATGCCAATCCCTCCTGGATTGCAACAACCTTCAAGCATATCAGCTGGTTCTGTAATACCTTCATGGGATTGATCCGGGTCAGCTGACCATATTAGAAGCTTGAATTGAATATTCTATTTTATCTTTGGTTTTATAGATGGTTTTAATGAATTTATATAATTTAAATAAAATAATGTTTTTATTATCTGGTGCCTATGTAGTCCATATTTCCTCACCGCATGTCTTCTAGATTGATAAGAATGTGGCACTTCATATAATCGTTTATAAACTCACAGTACCACCCTGTGGTGGTGTAATTTGTCTATAGTACCCTTTGGAAATCAGCAATGTTCACCCCCATATTGTTGATAGTTCCAGGCCCCCATGTTGTGTGATTTTCTGACAATAAGGGGAAGAACTGGCCTAACTAGCAAAATACTTTTTATGCTCCTGTATATGCTGTACATAAGATACAGAATAACTACATTATAAAACAACCCAAACTAGCAGAAGATAAGTCTGAGGGTTGAGGAAAGAGAAAAAAAAGGTCTGTTTCTTAGGATATGTTAGAACTTATAGGAATTGGGGGCCGTGGACATTTTGTTTAGTCATAACTAAGTCATATCAAATGGCATGTTTTGCTTGTAGATAGAAGAGGTGAACCGCACAAAAGGAAATATTACTGAACCAGAAGTCAAGTTAATATAAATAATCCTCTCTGCAGGAAGTGTCATTTAACTCAGTGGCCAGAGCCACCACAAAGAAAGAAGAGATGATTAACCCTTTTGTAGGTCTCAAACTTTTTTTGCCATGTTTAGCTGACTGCAAGGGCAGCAGATAGCAATGGGGATAGAATACTTCCCTTGGAATACAATCTACACTATGCAGAGAAAGGTGAGGACTATCGTTCAACATCTGTCTGTAGAAGGACACCCTTGTGTAGGGTTGTTAAGCCAGTTCCTGGAGCCACAGGGAGCTCTTGTTCAGCAACCTTGCCAGGATGGTGGGCTGAAATACCAGCATATCCCACTGGTTTCCAGTACAGTCACTTGTTGATTCTCTTTGCAGATTCTAGGCCTGTATAGGAGTGTGGGTGAGTGCAGCAGCAGAAAAACACTCATCCAGGTGCAGAGAATCTGAAGTACGTATTTTCCAGCGTATAAGACGACTGGGCGTATAAGACAACCCCCCTATTACATGATCTACCGGTAATACTTATTACCTTGGAGATATTATACTCGGAGTATAAGACGACCCCCCATTTTTGGGGGATTTTTTTGAGGTTCAAAAGTAGTCTTATACGCCAGAAAATACAGTATATTGTAACAAGAGTTTAGCAATACAGAACAGGCTCGGCGGGGAGGCAACCCAACCGGGAGCACTTACAGCAGGAAACAGCGGTGTCTCAGTAGCAGTGGGCCAACAGCGTCTTTTTTAAGGGGCGAAATTTGGCCTCGCCGGTCCATACTCAAGTGGGGAGGCTTCCAGAAAGGATAGTGTATCTCTGCACTTTTTCTACTCCTCTGGAATCTCTAACTGACCTAAGTACTTTCCCTGCCAGACGGGTGACCTGTCTCTACACTATCCCCCCACTAAATGCGCACCAAACCCGGTAGCCAGGGTCTTAAATAGACTTTACCTGACCCAAGATGGCTGGCAAAGTCACATGGGGTGCCAGAATCCACTTGGCTTCTTCCTCCACCTGCATTACCACTGCAGATGAGTGCCACCTGTAGTGGAGAAAAATGACTTCACCTGCCTTCAAGAGTACTCCAAACTTTCTTCAGAGTCCTCTTTTTATGGGGTTCCAGATGCAAATAATATTTGGTCATGACTATAGCTGGGGCATGTGCAACACAGTTAACTGGACGTTTTAACTGGTGCATCTGGGGGTCTACCCCATTACTGCTTTCAAATGACCCGTGTAAATGCTCACCACCACTCCAATCCCAAACCTAATTACATGATCCTTCAGGTATAGACAAAGCCTGAGAGTCAATAAATCATTGTGGGACTTTACTGCCTGTAACCTTCAAGTATTGTACAGTTTGGCACCAACATGTGCCCAATCATAGTCCCCCTAACATCTGGATAAAATAAAAAAGAACTCTCTCAGTTGTAATTCCCTTTTACAGGTCATCCTAACCTAACCCTAGGGTGCACCCCCTAACCTATAGGCATACAGTATCTCACAAAATGAGTACATCCCTCACATTTTTGTAAATATTTTATTATATCTTTTCATGTGAAGAAATTACACTTTGCTACAATGTAAAGTAGTGAGTGTACAGCTTGTATAACAGTGTAAATTTGCTGTCCCCTCAAAATAACTCAACACGCAGCCATTATTGTCTAAACTGCTGGCAACAAAAGTGTGTACACCCCTAAGTTAAAATGTCCAAATTGGGCCCAAAGTGTCAATATTTTGTGTGGCCACCATTATTTTCCAGCACTGCCTTAACCCTCTTGGGCATGGAGGTCACCAGAGCTTCACCGGTTGCCACTGGAGTCCTCTTCCACTCCTCTATGATGACATCACAGAGCTGGTTAATGTTAGAGACCTTGCACTCCTCCACCTTCCATTTGAGGATGCCCCACAGATGCTCAATAGGGTTTAGGTCTGGAGACATGCTTGGCCAGTCCATCACCTTTACCCTCAGCTTCTTTAGCAAGGCAGTGGTCATCTTGGAGGTGTGTTTGGGGTCGTTATCATGTTGGAATACTGCCCTGTGGCCCAATCTCCAAAGGGAGGGGATCATGCTCTGCTTCAGTATGTCACAGTACATGTTGGCATTCATGGTTCTCTCAATGAACTGTAGCTCCCCAGTGCCAGCAGCACTCATCCAGCCCCAGACCATGACACTCCCACCACCACCATGCTTGACTGTAGGCAGGACACACTTGTCTTTGCACTCCCCTGCCACATACGCTTGACACCATCTGAACCAAATACGTTTATCTTGATCTCATCAGACAACAGGACATGGTTCCAGTAATCCATGTCCTTAGTCTGCTTGTCTTCAGCAAACTGTTTGCGGGCTTTCTTGTGCATCAATTTTAGAAGAGGCTTCCTTCTGGGACGACAGCCATGCATACAGATTTGATGCAGTGTGCGCCGTATGGTCTGAGAACTGACAGGCTGACCCCCCCACCCCTTCAACCTTTGCAGCAATGCTGACAGCACTCATACGTCTATTTTCCAAAGACAACCTCTGGATATGACGCTAAGCATGTGGACTCAACTTCTTTGGTCGACCATTGCGAGGCCTGTTCTGAGTGGAACCTGTTCTGTTAAACCGCTGTATGGTCTTGGCCACCATGCTGCAGCTCAGTTTCAAGGTCTTGGCAATCTTCTTATAGCCTAGGCCATCTTTATGTAGAGAAACAATTCTTTTTTTTCACATTCTCAGAGAGTTCTTTGCCATGAGGTGCCATGTTGAAGTTCCAGTGACCAGTATGAGAGAGGGAGAGCGATAACACCAAATTTAACACACCTGCTCCCCATTCACACCTGAGATCTTGTAACACTAACGAGTCACATGACACTGGGGAAGGAAAATTTCTAATTTGGCCCAAAACAAATAATTTAGAGGTGTACACACTTTTGTTGCCAGCGGTTTAGACATTATTGGCTGTGTGTTATTTTGAGGGAACAGCAAATTTACACTGTTATACATGCTGTACACTTGTACACTTGAACACCGTACACGCTTGTGATCCTGTTACTTGCAAAACAACCCGCCAGCAACAGGTTCACTTTACAGGGCAGAGAAACACCAGCTTCCATGGTGTTATTCCTTTGCTGGCCAAAGAAGCATGGCTACACCTAGTCACTGGCAAGTGCTGCACTTTTTAGCCAATCCTGTTTCTGATGATTTTATTCCAGTGACAGGACCACAAGTGGGACATGGCCCTTACTTGACCTTATCCTTGTTGACCTCGCCATCTGAGAGTTATGCCACTTCCTGTGCCAATGAACCAACTCACTTGGCACCATGAAAAACAGTGTCTTTGGTCATTTTTTTCATGGATTTGCACGATGAAATTCATAAAATCACAAAACATATTTATCACAGTGAAAAACACATCTATCACAGATGAAAAACGAAACCCTAACCTAATTTTTTACCAAACCTTTACCAAAAACATATTTGTGGTAAATTGAAGAAGGGTTTGAACGTCTGACCGTGTTTTTATTGCTATCTATGGCTTCATATCCTTGTGACAACCATAGACTTTATTTCTTGCATGGACATCACAGGGAGAAGAAGTAAAGGAAATTATCCACAATGGGGTCACAGACAAAACAAAAATAACAAATTTACTAAGTTAGGCTTTTAATCTAGACTCCAAGCTGATATAAACTCTGTTTAATGAATATAGGGACCAGGGCTTTTTTTCTCAGCAAATAAGTACAAGAACTCAACCACGACCGATCAAAAGCCTTCTCCCCTCCCACACACACGCACCCTCCAAACCACATCAAATAGTGGGTGTGGTCAAATTTCACAGTGGGAGGGTCCTAAATGGGCATTAAATACCAGGAGTGCATTACATACAGAATGTAGAGTTCAAGGGTGCAGAGGGCAGAGTTTAGCCTTCTTCCACATCTGCTTACCTCTGCACCCCCCATCCACATCGAATTTTCACCCCTCTGCAGCCCGGACCTCTGCATGCAACCCCCACACTACCCCCATATTCTCCCCACCCCCTTAAAAGCTCCACCGTCTTCCACACATCATACATTTGTTGCTGTATTAGGCTGAAGCACTCAGTCTTTTGTACTTCCTCGCACACTATATTTGGCTTTACTTCTCTCACTTTTAGGGAAATCATGCAGTAGGGATGTGAGCATCTGCACTGCACCCCAGGAACTTGCATCTCACTCAGGAGATCAGATCTGTGGGAGCCGTTGGGAGACAAGCTGTCACTTGTAAACACAGAAGCTGGACTTCTGTGTTTACAAGTGAAAGTGGTGAGCAGGGAGCAAAGGGACTGATCCAGAGGTGCTGGGACTGAGAGTTCCATCAAGTTCCCGCTGAAAAATAGCCCTGCTAGGGACTCATCATTAAATGTTTTTGTTTTTTTGTTTTTTTTATAGCTGATACACATGACTCAATCTCTCAATTTCATTTTTCACCTTGAACTAATCAAGTCTCCATTACTTTGCGTAGTTTGCAGTCTAAGACCCCATTCACACTACCGCGACTTGGACCGCGACTTGTCAGCCTGACAAGTCGCGGTCCTCACGCTCCCATAGTGTAGTACAGGAGCCGTTCTAATAGGAGCGACACAAGTCACTCCGACTTAGAAAAAGGGTCCTGTACTACTTCGGGGCGACCTGGAGGCGACTTGCATTGACTTCAATTATGTGAAGTCCGTGCAAGTCGCGCCGAAGTCGTGCTGCACGCGACTTCACAGGTCGCCCCCGAAGTCGTGCACAAGTCGTGCCGCGGTAGTGTGAATGGAGTGTAAAGCTGAGTAGATATTAGTAAAATTTTAAACAAAAATTTGTACGAAAATTCATATGAAAATTCTTAGAACATTCAAATGTCATTTGAAAGTAGTTCAAGATTTCAGTTGCTTTTAACATTTGATTTTAGAATAAATGGAGTTTTCCATACAAAATCCAAGTACACTTTTAGAAATTTGTACATTCGAAAAAAAAAATTCTATCTTGCTTCCTTGAAATTTCTACTCACTGCGGCCGAGGAGGGACATCGGGTTGACCCCATTAACGATTAGAAAAATGAACAAATGTTTTTACAACGAAAAATGTTGAATAAAATTCTACTAGTGTATACCCAGATTAACACGGTGAATTTTAATTTACATGAGGGGAGAGCTTATGTATTCAGGGATGATCTCATTGCACCCTGCTGCTCCTTCATTGTCTATTAAGCAGCCTCAGGGGCAAGTTCTTGACTAAGCAGTAATGCTAAACTACACTTGAGGTCGGGGACCTGGAAGTGCTGTCTGTTGATTGGAGACGCAAAGCTGGCTGAGCAGAATTACAAATCACTTATTAGTCATGTCAGTCCACATATATGTTGTCTTTACCTGTTTGTCTGGAGTGCAGCTTTCATCTAAACTTTAAAGTGTATGCAAACTCCAACAATGAACTTCTCCTATTTGTTCTTTTTAGATCTGATAAATATTCAGTACCAGTGAAAACATTTTGTTAAAATTGTCTGATAAGTGCAAACAAATACTAGCTGATCCTGCCAAAAATGTTGTCAACTGCCTCCTATGGCCTCTATGCTTAACTCTTAGCACTTACTTTGTTTCCAACTTTCTTCGTGGGGAAAAAAATAGCAAATAAAGAAAAAACAATATGGCGTATACAATTGCAACACAAATCATATTGCAATTGAATGTTATTAAAAATTACCTTTCCTTTTCAATCTGCAGCTGTTGTAATTTTCTGAAAATTGCAATACAATATGGCTACCTGGAGGTGTTCTGTATACAGAATGTATACTGACCACACCCCAGAAACATAATTTCCTGCTTGTGTGATTGGCTCACTAATATTCCAGAAGTCTGCACTAAGAGACATGTCAGATTTCTGGCATTCCCTGCAACAAAAATGTAATTTTTGGTGAGATACTCCCAATAGGAACACGTCTAAAGGGATGCAGGCCCAGCAGCTTTCCTCATTAGAGCCCTGCAGCTGCCACAGCTGACAGATAATTATTAAACCACTCCCATTTGACCCACTCAGCACAGAGGCACAGAGGAACAAACAATGATTTCTTCAGAATAACAAAAGGTAGGAATCTGCAACAAAGTTTGTTAAAATTCTTGTAATGTACAGAGATCACCCAGAGGGGAATGTTTTTTTCTCAACAAAGGTGGAGTTTACGCTTTAGGTACAGTAAGAATTGGAGGTGGTTTGTAGTCTTTTCCTGTAGTGACAATGCTGCTTTCTATAGGTACATATGGTGAATAAGCATTATCACACTAGGACAGGAAGCGTGTTACTAGCAGCATCACCAGGTGAAAATAAAGGTAAAAACCCTAAACTTATGCAGCAACCCCATCTAAGGACTGGATAGATACAATAGACCACATTTTTGGGTTATAGGTTTTGGGTTTAGATATGCTTTAAATAAACCACTACATCTACCTTCAATAAGCTTTTCACTGGGCTGCAAGCTGGAACTGCAGCCTCTTGTCACAAGTCTCTGAGCCTCCCAACTTCTCACTGGAAAAACTGAGTTAAAAGACCTAATTTAGCCCCCGTTCACATGCAAGCGATCCGACTTCGGGTGGCGACCTCCGAGGTCGCGGTGCGAGCAGCGCGCCGCGACCTCGGAGCGGCCGCCACGGACTTCATAACATTGAAGTCTATGGCGGTCGCCTCCTGGTCGCCCCAAAGAAGCTCCGGACCCTTTTTCTAAGTTGGAGCGACTTGTGTCGCTCCTTTTAGAACGGGCCTGCAGCTTCCCTATGGGAGGCGACCTACCGCGACCTGTGAGGCGACCAGGTCGCCTCACAGGTCGCCTTAGTGTGAACGGGGGCTTAAACTCAACCACAAAAGAATTATATAAAACATATATAAATAGCAATACTCACTGGACTGTAATGAATTAATATTTACTTGAATCAACCAAAAATCTTTTACAAAAAGTGAATATGTGCAAATTGTGTAATGCATTTAAAATTTGTACCAAGACTCGCATCATACACACCTAAAAACATGCATCCACCTCTCTCACTAAATAGAAGTATTTAAGGAAGCTGCTGTATACATCAATATATATATATATATATATATATATATATATATATATATATATATATATATATATATATATATAATATCCAACAGTCACAATAATCAAAAATAATAATGTCAATGGTGATTCCATGTATGGTGGATAGATGGAGCTATGGGAAGAAAGATGTAACGGATCAACCGGCACCCCGACTGGGTACCTCCGTTGACCGATGCTCCTAATGCTCCCCGAGGGCTGGTTGATCCGTTACAAAAGAGTTCAATGTTTGGTAAAACAAAAAGGAGCGAAGACAAGCCAATAGCCATGCCATGGTGGTATCCCTATGAAAGGTGATGGTAAGACTCATAGATGCCAGTACTCCAAAGTGCCAAGTGAAAGGAAAAAAGAGGAAGAATGGAATTGAGGTTGACTCCTATTGTGATATCTCCCACAGTAATTAGAGAGAAATAAACTTGTGTGGTCCAGAGGAGGATAGGTGTTCACCATAAACAAAGTCAATGGCTGAATAGAACATTTGGTTTATGATCTTAAGATAGAATATGTGAACATAACCTCCCTCACACATCCAGTGTCCTTAAAGTGATCAAACAAGACCCGCAGGTTGCAAATTCAATGGCTGTGCTTGTTAAAACATGCAAGTAATTGTATACTTATCCATCCAGTAGTTTCATGGAGAAATGGAACTATAATTCTCATGCAAAGGAACGCACTTCCCAAATGTCCATAGTCCTGCACCAACAGATCACCAATGGGGCATCGGAGAAGAGGTGAATGGTAGGTACGCCTGACTGGTTTCACCAGGCACAGGCCGACTGCTTCAGGGGAAAAATGGCTACTTTAATGTTTATAACTTTTATCTCACACAATAATGGGGTAGGGTTGGGTTACAGGGACAGGGCAGACCTGTAAACACACTGGCCTTCCCAGGCTTGGACTCAGGACCACCTAGAAGAGGAACACGCTAAAAACCATGTATTTTTACTAGGGGAATGTAATTCCGGCATCTCCAGCACTGAATGTATGTAATGGCAAGGGGTTCAGGGTCTATTGGTGCTAGCTGCTGGGGGATTTACTGTTGCTGAAGGGGATCTAATTTTGTGGGGCGGGGGGTCTATTGTTGCTAAAGACATCTTTTTTTTTTGCTGGGAAGGGTCTTATGTTGCTGGGGGACAGTTGTTGCTGGGAGGGATCTAGTGATGCTGGCTTCAGGAAAATCTGTTCTTGCTGCTGGGGGGCTTTTGTTGCTGAGGGAGGGGCTATTTGTTATGGGTGATCCATTGTTGCTGGGGGGCTCTATTGTTGCTGGCTGCTGGAGAGTCTATTGGTGCTGGCTGCAGGGAGATCTGTTATTGCTGCTGGGGATTTTTGGTTGCTGGGGGAGGGGGTATTTTGTTGTGGGTGATCTATTGTTGCTGGCTCCCGGAGAGTCTATTGGTGTTGGCTGCAGGGAGATCTGTTATTGCTACTGGGGGGCTATTGTTGCTGGGGGAGGGGCTATTTTGTTATGGGTGATCCATTGTTGCTGGGGGGCTCTAGTGTTGCAGGCTGCTGGAGAGTCTATTGGTGCTGGCTGCAGGGAGATCTGTTATTGCTGCTGGGAAGCTATTGTTGCTGGGGGAGGGGCTATTTTGTTATGGGTGATCCATTGTTGCTGGGGGGCTCTAGTGTTGCAGGCTGCTGGAGAGTCTATTGGTGCTGGCTGCAGGGAGATCTGTTATTGCTGCTGGGAAGCTTTTGTTGCTGGGGGAGGGGGTATTTTGTTGTGGGTGATCTATTGTTGCTGGCTGCTGGAGAGTCTATTGGTGCTGGCTGCAGGGAGATCTGTTATTGCTGCTGGGAAGCTATTGTTGCTGGGGGAGGGGCTATTTTGTTATGGGTGATCCATTGTTGCTGGGGGGCTCTAGTGTTGCAGGCTGCTGGAGAGTCTATTGGTGCTGGCTGCAGGGAGATCTGTTATTGCTGCTGGGAAGCTTTTGTTGCTGGGGGAGGGGGTATTTTGTTGTGGGTGATCTATTGTTGCTGGCTGCTGGAGAGTCTATTGGTGCTGGCTGCAGGGGGATCTGTTATTGCTGCTGGGAAGCTTTTGTTGCTGGGGAAGGGGGTATTTTGTTGTGGGTGATCTATTGTTGCTGGCTCCCGGAGTGTCTATTGGTGCTGGCTGCAGGGAGATCTGTTATTGCTGCTGGGGAACTTTTGTTGCTAGGGGAGGGGGTATTTTGTTGTGGGTGATCTATTGTTGCTGGCTCCCGGAGAGTCTACTGGTGCTGGCTGCAGAGAGATCTGTTATTGCTACTGGGGGGCTATTGTTGCTGGGGGAGGGGGTATTTTGTTATGGGTGATCCATTGTTGCTGGGGGGCTCTATTGTTGCTGGCTGCTGGAGAGTCTATTGGTGCTGGCTGCAGGGAGATCTGTTATTGCTGCTGGGAAGCTTTTGTTGCTGGGGGAGGGGGTGTTTTGTTGTGGGTGATCTATTGTTGCTGGGTCCCAGAGAGTCTATTGGTGCTGGCTGCAGGGAGATGTGTTATTGCTGCTGGGAAGCTTTTGTTGCTGGGGGAGGGGGTATTTTGTTGCAGGTGATCCATTGTTGCTGGGGCGATCTATTGTTGCTGGGTGCAGGGGATCTAATTTAGTGGTTTTCTTGAAATCATTAACAAATTCCATACAAATTACTTAGTACCACAATTGTTACTTGGTTCTGTATTCTCTAAAAGGGGCGGTACTGGGCAGTGGGTAGGGGGTGGAACAAAGGAGGTGGGTGGAGACAAGGGGTGACACAGACAGGGGGATCTCCTGCTCCTGCTCTGCTAGAAACCATGAGATGTTAGATAGTAGGACAGTCAGGTGCAGAAGATAAACCCTAGGATGAAAGTAAGAACCACCAAGCAAATAACCTACACCACCAAAGCCACATCAAAAGTGTTTAAATGGAGTTTAGCTTTAGGCGTGCATCTAAGTCACAGTCGTTTCTTTGTACTTTCATTCGTTTCAGTAAAGCCTTTTCAGCAGATAAACAGCTGTGTTGTTTCCAGTATTGTGTAAGATATCACGAAGGTACATGATTGCTGATCATGAGGTGTATTGCACAAATGATCTTTTGTTTGAGGAAGTAAAATTGTTGATTCCGTTAAATGTAAAGAGTCATTATGTGAGTAAGATTTAATGTAGGTAAAAAAAAATAAAAAAATAACTATAATTCCATATGAAGAACTGATGTTTTAGCACTGGTATTTGTGCACCATACCTGACTGGTCATATAAACACATTGACCTCACAAGTGTCTTTGTTCTGATGCAAAAACTGATTGGCCAAAACAGGAGGAAAATAACTAGTTATGGTTGAGCCTGGATATTGAATTTATAGCATTCAAAACCAATAAACTAGGGGCCTCCAAAATTTCTAAACAAAGGGCCAGTTTACTGTCCTTCAGACTTTAGGGTGGCCAGTGTGAATAGAAAATGTCCTGGCATCAGAGGACTTAACAATGCCTTAAGCTTGGTGGTCAGTGGGAGTAAAACAATTGCATAGCACTTGTGGTTGATAGAAGGAAGAATAGTGGCCTATCACTGGTATTAGTTGGAGGAATAGTGCCCCATCATTGGTTTTAGTTGGAGGAATAGTGCCCCATCATTGGTATTAGTTGGAGGATCAGTGCTCCATCAATGGTTTTTGTTGGAGGAATTGTGCCACATCACTGGTATTAGTTGGGGGAATAGTGCCCCATCACTGGTATTAGTTGGGGGAATAGTGCCCCATCATTGATATTAGTTGGAGGAATAGTGCCCCATCATTGGTATTAGTGGGAGGAATAGTGCCTCATCACTGGTATTAGTTGGGGGAATAGTGTGCCATCATTGGTATTGGTTAGAGGATCAGTGCCCCATCATTGGTTTTAGTTGGATGAACAGTGCCCCATCATTGATATTAGTTGGAGGAACAGTGCCCCATCATTGATATTAGTTGGATGAATAGTGCCCCATCATTGGTATTGGTTAGAGGATCAGTGCTCCATCATTGGTATTTGTTGGAGAAATAGTGCCCCATCACTGGTATTAGTTGGGGGAATAGTGCTCCATCATTGGTTTTAGTTGGAGGAACAGTACCCCATCATTGATATTGGTTGGAGGATCAGTGCTCCATCATTGGTATTAGTTGCAGGAATAGTGCCCCATCATTGATATTAGTTGGAGGACTAGTGCCCCATCATTGGTATTGGTTGGAGGATCAGTGCTCCATCATTGGTATTTGTTGGAGAAATAGTGCCTCATCACTGGTATTAGTTGCATAAATAGTGCTCCATCATTGGTTTTAGTTGGAGGAACAGTGCCCCATCATTGATATTAGTTGGAGGAACAGTGCCCCATCATTGATATTAGTTGGAGGAACAGTGCCCCATCATTGATATTAGTTGGAGGAACAGTGCCCCATCATTGATATTAGTTGGAGGAACAGTGCCCCATCATTGATATTAGTTGGAGGAACAGTGCCCCATCATTGATATTAGTTGGAGGAACAGTGCCCCATCATTGATATTAGTTGGAGGAACAGTGCCCCATCATTGGTATTAGTTGGAGGAACAGTGCCCCATCATTGGTTTTAGTTGGAGGAACAGTGCCCCATCATTGATATTAATTGGAGGAATAGTGCCCCATCATTGGTATTGGTTGGAGGATTAGTGCCCCATCATTGGTATTAGTTGGAGAATGTTGGATGAATAGTGCCTCATCATTGGTATTAGTTGGAGGAACAGTGCCCCATCATTGGTATTAGTTGGAGAATGTTGGATGAACAGTGCCTCATCATGGGTATTAGTTGGAGGAATGGTGCCCCATAATTGGTATTAGTTGGGAGATCAGCGCTCTATCAATGGTATTAGTTGGGGGAAAAATGCACCATTTTTGGTTTCATGGGGAGGAATAGTGTCCCATCATTGCTGTCAGTGGGAGGAGTAGTTTCCCATCATTCAGCTTCGGGTGTGGCTGCTGGAAGGTTCTCTGGCTGTGTGTCTGTTGCTGCTCCAGGTGATCTGTGTAAGAGGGTGTGAGGTGAAATCCCTCCCAGCTCTCCTGGCCCCCTTCTGGGGAAGCCATGGAGGCCAGCAGGGCCTCTCCTGCTGGAGGCTCTCAGACATCCCCTGGGCGGATGGATGGCACCCCTGCTCCTGTGCAGCCCGTGGTTGGTGATCTCTCTGCACCTGGTGAGGATGAAGATGCTGGATCCATTCGGGAGCGAGTGGTGGCCGGGATCAAAGTCCTCAATAAGGAGAGAGACAAGCTCTACAAGCTTAGAGCGGATTTAAAGCGCCTGAGAAAGCAGCGTGAAGGCTTGTTCAGCAAGAACCGTGGATCTATGGATTCAGAGGTCCAATTAGCGAAAGTCCGTGTGGATCATCAAGAAACTATCGTGGCCATGATGGAAGGCAGGGATGTTCCCTTCAGGGAGAAGTTTTGCAATGAACGGAGGTTTGCAAAGATGGAGGTGGAGGAGGAGACCCCCGGTTCTGACCCCCTTCCCCCTCAAGGTGAGGTAAGCAGCCCATTGCCATCTCAGGGCTCAGGAGGCATGTTGAAAGTTATACAGGTAATGGAGTCTCCAATGCAGGAAGATCAGCTGGTGTTTGGTGATGTGGAGGACTTACCTGAGAGTGTGCCTGATAAAGTAAAGTATATAAAGCCCCAGCTTACAGATAAAACAGTTTTTGTGCCTTTTAGCACCTTGCCTAGTGATGGGTTTCCTAATGACACTGATTCCCCTATGCTCAGCAATGTTGTGCCTGCTGCTGATGTCTCTAAACAGGAAAAGTTGTGTTTAAAAAATGACATTTCTGCTGAAGAACCACAAAACCCAGAAGAGCCGATTAACCCCCCTTCTGCTGAGCTTAAAACTATTTCAGTCACTGTTGTACAGGACTCTACAGCGCAGCAGCAGGAAACATCTGGTACTGCATCAGAAACAGTTATCCCTAATAACATTGCAGGCATGGTGGATCCCACCATTATATGTGGAACTGATAATGCTGCTTGTTTAGGCCAAGCTGGTAAAAATAATAATAGTAGTGTACCTGATAATGTGACATCAGTGTGGGGTCTTGGCCCTAAAAAACCTACATTTGCACAGGTGGTAAGCTGTGCTCCTGGCAATATCACCAAGCCAGGGTTACAATCAAGGAGGAGCTCTGCTTCTAATCAGGGTTTTCCCTCGCGGGCTGCCACTATGAGCGCCATTGGATCTGGTATTGGATCTATGGCTTCTGCTGGGGGTCCAAGGCGGAACGTAGTCCTCCTTAAATGGGAAGGTGGTGCAGTCCCTCTAGCAAGGCGTATGGTGGTGGACCTGATCTTAGATATGGGTTTTGGGGCTAATGACCTATATGCCCTGATACATGTGGCTGGAAGCCGGGAATACACAGTTAGTTTCACCAGACCAGAGGGTCTTGACTTGTTCTGGGAACGATATATGGCTCGGTGCAGGTCAAGACCCGAATGGGAAGGTCTGGTGCCAGTGGCAGTTTCCCAAAGGTCAACAGTGAAGAAAATTACTATTGTCCTTACAAATGAGAGTGTTCCTGCTCGGGACTTAGAGGTCTGGTTGAGAAATTATGGGGATGTTTTGACCAGGCCGGATAAAATTCATGATGAGCGTGGCATCTGGACCGGGGGTTGGTCGGTAACGGTCAGGTTGGCTAGGGATGGGAATGTTGTCCGTCACCTGCCCTCCTCTGCTTTTATAGGGAGGGATAGGATGACTATTTTTTATCCCGGTCAGCCAAAACTGTGTCACCGCTGTGGAGAAAAGGGGCATTTTAGCTCCTCTTGTTCAGCACTGATCTGTTCAGTGTGTCGGGGACAGGGTCATGTGGCCAGGGACTGCACCCAGGCGATAAGGTGCAACCTGTGCCTGCGCCTTGGCCACCCCTACAGCCGATGTCCTGAAGCCTGGCATAATATGGATAGAGAGGTGATAGATGATCTGTTAAGGCTGGACAGGATGGAGGATGAGGCCCCTGTTGTACCACCCTCCTCTGCGGTGACTGACCCCCCTGGTCTTGTGCAGGATCCCTCCCTAGTCCCTGTGCCCACCCCTCCTGTATCTGTAAGTTTTCCTTCTGTGTCTGTCCCTGTGTCCCCCCGGCCTACTGTACCGGCTCCTCTTGTGTCAGAATCTGCCAAGTCTGTGCCCCCTGAGTCAGTTATTCCTGATCAGTCTTCCCTTCCTAAGTGTGACCTTAAAGAAGCCCCCCACCCACCAGGAGTGGTAGAGGGTACCAAAAAGGGTGCTGCTGCGGCTTCCTCTGTAAAGAAGTCTTCTGTGAAGACTTCAAAGAAGAAGAAGAAAACAAGAGATGAAAGCATCTCTGAATCTGACCTGCAGTACCTGGAGGAGAGAAGGAAGATTGTGAGGCGGAAGAGACAGACGGTGAGGACGGAACAGGGACAGGATGCCTCAGTGACTGTCTCCAACCGTTCTAGGGCTTCTGCTTGGGATATCTCCTCATCTGGGGATTCTTCTGAGCAGAATTCAGATATTGAAATGGAGTTGGAGGAGGCTTCAAGAAAGAGAGAGGCTTCTGGTGATGAGCAGCAGAGGGGAGCTAAGAAGCAATCCACCCAATAACCCAAATGGCGGTTCCCCCTCCGTTAAAAGTGGTGACAATAAATGTCGCCAGCATTAAGTCGGTAAGAGCTCGTTCTATGGCCTTATTTTTGTTCAGCCAATTAGATGCTGAAATTTTATTTTTGCAGGAGACTAGGCTCACCTCCTTGGCAGATATTCATATGGCCAAGAGAGAGTGGAGGTATGGTCCATCTTACTGGTCTCTTGCGGCCGAGCCTTACGGCGGGGTGGCGGTGTTGTTTAAAACCGGCATGGTAACTGTCCGGCGGGTTATTGAGGTGGAGATTGGGAGATGTATGGTCTTAGACGTTCTTGTGGGAGGGCAGGACCTGCGCCTAATTAATATTTATGGGCCGCACACAAAGTGGGACAGGAAATGCCTTTTTACAAGGATCAAGCCATTTCTTTTTACATCCCGGCAAGTGGTTTTTGGAGGTGACTTTAATACTGTGACTAGGCCCAAGGACAGGAAGGACTTCAATGACCGGCTGGGATATGATAGCGTTTTTTTAAATAGTATGGTTAGGGATGCTGGTCTTGTGGATGTGCACATTAAGCACCTCCCGGATGACACAGGGTTCACCTTTCATCGAGGTAATAGTCAGAGTAGGATAGATAGGTTTTTTTTGAAGGAGGCCTCTGCTTTCTCACCCCCAGTGGTGCAGGCGGTGGAGTTCTCTGATCACTGTATGCTATCTGTGGTCTTGAATGCTTCAGATTTCCCTCAGAGGGGCAAAGGCATCTGGAGATTAAATTCGACTCTCCTTGAGGAAGAACATGTTAGACAATCCTTTGAGGAATTCTTTCAGGCACAGGTGACCATCCTGGACTTTTGTAGCAGCAAGGCTGAGTGGTGGGAGCTGACCAAAAAGAGGATTGCTGGATTCTTCAGGGGCCTAGCCAATAAAAAACATTTTAATAGATACATGACCTACCAACGTTTGCGGAGGAAGCTGGATATTCTTGTCTCGAGAGGAGGAGATCCTGGGGCAATCTCTGAAGTGAAAATCCTTCTCAGGAAGTGTCAATATGACCGGCATACCTCTTTGGTTCTGGAGCGGGACTATGGGAAATACCACTCGCCTGACCCTTACCAGAACTGCAAACAGGGTGTAGCTGTTAAGATGGTCGTTGGCCTTAAGGATAGTACAGGTTCCTTGACAAAGTCCAGGTCAGGGATCCTGGAGGTCGTGAGGTCTTTTTATGCTGAACTTCTTGGGAGGAAGGAGCTTGACCGAGACAAGATGGAAAGCTTTTTGGACTCTATTCCAGGTCTAAATGGTGGAGATGTCCCTTTGATGAATTTGACAGAAGAGATCACAGTTGAAGAGGTGACGAGGGCAATTGAACAGCTTGGCATCAAGAAGTCACCTGGACCGGATGGTCTGACGGCTGAGTTTTACAAAGCCTTTAAGTCTATTCTGGCCCCACATTTGGTAGAGATTTTTAACAGTTGTCTTGCTGAGGGGGTGCTTCCCACTTCCATGAGACACTCAGCTGTGATTCTTCTTTCAAAAGGTAAAGATCCTTCGATGATTGAGAATTGGCGCCCCATCAGCCTTCTCAATGTCGATAGAAAGGTGCTGGCGAAGATACTTTTTTGGCGCCTATCGGCAGTAGCAGAGTCTTTGCTTTCTCGCCATCAGCACTGTTCGATCCAGGGTAGGAGCACCTTCACAGCGGTTTTAGCTGTCCGGGAGGCCTTGGAGCAGTGCAGGGCTGCAGGCTGGGGAAAGTATCTACTGGCATTGGATCAGGCAAAGGCTTTCGATCGTGTCAACCATGAGTACCTGTGGTTGCTCTTTAGTAAGTACGGTCTGCCGGGTGGTTTTGTCGATTGGTTAAAAGTTTTGTATAAGGGGGCAGAAAGCTTCCCTCTTGTTAATGGTTGGGTTGGACAGTCCTTTGAGGTTGGTTCTGGGGTGCGCCAGGGTTGTCCGCTGAGTCCCCTGCTCTATGTGTTTGCAATCGACCCCTTCATCAGGAGGCTAGAGAGCAGCATGTTGTGTGGGGTACCAGTGGGAATCCCGGGTGAGCCGCCTTTGAGGGTTGTTGCCTATGCGGATGATGTGTCAGTGATTGTCACTGGGACAGATGAAGCGGAGGAGGTGGTCTCTCTGACATCACGGTACTCTGAAGCATCAGGCTCCAAGATCAATCGGGAAAAGAGTGAAGTTTTTTGGATGGGAAAGGAAGGTGAGGGGTTTGATCTCCCGGACACTTTTCCAGTGCCCCAGGAAAAAATTAAGATATTAGGCATTGAATTTGGACCTGGCGATTATGGCCTCAAAAACTGGGAAGGCAGGCTGGAAGTTGCCAATACTAAGGTGGTCAGCTGGAAGAGATGGAAGTTATCTCTGAGGGAAAGGGTTGATCTGATTAAGACTTACCTGATACCGATCTTCTTGTATGTCAGCCCTGTCTGCATCTTGCCAGTGTCTCTCTATGCTAGGATCTATAGTGTGTTCTTCCAGATGCTGTGGGGGAACAGACTGAACCCCATCAAGAGGAATGTCACCTATCTATCCAGGAGGGAGGGTGGCTTAGGTATGGTCAACCCCGTTCTTTTCTTTTCTCTGCTATTTCTCAAGTTTAACATTGGTAGTATGCTTGCAGTGAAACCTCCTGGATGGGCAGGCATGTTTAGATCTTGGTTTAGGCCTTTTCTGCGACTTTGGGAAGAAGGTGGCCAAGTGAAGAATCTCAGGGGTCATCGTGGTCAGCTCCCAGCCTATGTCGCTCCGTGTCTGAAGTTGCTGCGGCAGTGGCGACTGTCGGCTGAAGATCTCAGATCCGCTCCGAGGAAAGTCCTTATGAGCCGAGTCTTGAGTGAAGTCTTTCATGACCCACTGGCCTTAAGGGATTGCCCAGGCCCAATTTTGAGGGAAGGGTTAAGATTGATTAATTTGGCTAGAGTCCCCCTTAAATTCAGGGATCTGGCCTGGTTGTGCTTCCACGGGAGGCTCTATGTTCGGGGCAATTTGAAATTCCGCAGTGGGATGGATCGTGGTTGTCCTCGGGAGGAATGTGCAGGTGAGGAGGAGACTATGGACCATTTTCTGCTTCGTTGCCCTTTTAACATAGAGGTATACAAACAGGTTGGGCGGGCCCTCGGTGTTCCTTTCCTCTCCAGGCTGGGTTATGCTGAGTGGGTGTACGGAGCATTCAATACTGGTGGGGGCTTTTGTTTGGATACACTTTTTTTAGTTAGTTTAGTAGTCCGTTATTACACATGGAACGCACGGTGTCAGGTCACCCTTCGGCGTAAAATCCTTCCTGTTCAGGTGGTGGTGTGTGACATTCTGCATGAGGTGGGGAAGATTCGGGCGCTTGAGAGAGACAAGTGGGGTCAGAGGGCTTGGCTGAAGGCGTGGAGGGGTTTCAAGCCTCCCTGACTGCCAGGAGTCTCTTTCCCGGGTGTGGCTTTCTGTCTCTTATCACCCTAGATTTTTTCTTAATGCTCAGTTTTTGATAAATGGCTGCATACATAGGTGATGGGTTGTGCCTCTTAGGCCCTCTCTGCTGCTTTATGTAAATAGTTTTCTAAGAATGTTGGAAGTGGATTATGTATATATTGTATATATTCTGCACATGGATGTGAATTCCTTTGTTTTTTTTTTTTTTGTTGGAATATTGTACTATAGTTCTGTTTTTTACTTTTGTATAAAATATGTTGCTTGATTCTTTTCAATAAAAGATCAATAGTGTCCCGTTGTTGTCAGTGGCAAGAATTATGCCACTGTTGTCCAGTGGGAGGAATAGTGCCCCAAGAGCCAGATATGCAATAGGCAACAGTTTGCAGACCACTGCAATAAACCTTTGTTTATTGGTTTTGAAAGGTATGAATTCAACGTTATTGTGTAAAAGTTGGTGCCTATCGTATTACCACAAAACTGCTTTCAACATTGTGTCTGAAATGAAATGCCCTCTCCAGGAAATTATAAAAAATTAACCAGATAGCATTCAATCCTACTTTTATTTTTGTTGGTATTATTGTTTGCACTTTTTGATTGAATTTATTATATGGATTACCAGCACTGGGTTTAGGAGCATGTTTACGTTAAAGCTGAACTAAAAATAAATAGCCCATTAAATGATAAAATTACAAAAGCATATTTTGCTGCAATATGCACCTTCAATTTCCCCACAGTGTTTTTTTGCAACTAGATGTCCTCAATCTGATAGCAGCCCTGCATCTCCTACACCATGCCCGCGGCCCTTGCATCTCCTGCACCATCCCCGCAGACCCTGCATCATGTCCGCGGCCCCTGCATCTCCTGCACCATGCCCATAGACCCTCTGCATCATTCCCGCAGCCCCTGCATCTCCTGCACCATGCCCGCAGCCCCTGCATCTCCTGCACCATGCCCGCAGCCCCTGCATCTCCTGTATTATGCCTGCAACCCCTGCTTCTCTCTCTTATTTGTTACAAATATTTTTTTCCTTTTTGTGTATGTTTAGGTGACCAGGGGGCGAGGGGCAAGGGGTTGGGGGAGTGCCACAAGATTAGCTTGCACAGGGCACCTAAACACCTAAGGGCGGCCTTGAACACAGCGCAGCAGTTGTTTTCTGAGTAAAATCCAGTTTCGAAGCCCAAGTGAAATCTCAGTTTAAATCAGCTAAATACATTCCAGGTGCATCAAAAGCAAAAATGTGCGCATTTTAAACATAGGTTTTCTTTATAAAATAGCCCCAGCCAGAGTAAAAAAGCCTGTCCCCCCATCAGCATACTGTAGAGAAGGACCCCTGCTCTCTTTCCAGAAGCAGTGGTATCTCTACAGAGGTCCATCGTGCCACCTGCTGAGTCAGAGCTTGAGCTAGCCCATTAACAAGGAACAGAGGCTTACCTGATTGGAGAGCTCCAGCTTTGATTCAGCTGGTGGTGGGTATGCAGAGAGACCGCTGCTTCCACTCAAGTTTTTCTCTGCTGTATGCTGGTGGTAGATAGGCTTTTTTACTCTGCTGCTGTCTAACGAGAACAAACTATAAGTCTTTTCACCCTTTTTTGCACCTGAAATATATTTACTGATTTTAAGTGAAAGTTTATATGAGCTTCAAAGGAGCCATGTACTGATATAAACATAGGCTGATAGGTCAATATGTGCTGCTTGTGATAAAACCAGCAAGGCATAAGAACATTCTGGAGAAAAGGTGTGATTAAATGAAGTAGTTTAGGTGGGGTCAGTGGCCATGGGTTTCAATAATAAAAAAAAAATATCTATAAGAAAAACAAGTGTTGCTATAAGACCTGCTCAGAGGAAACTTCTAGCTTGCTCAACAGTGTAAAAAATATACATATTGATTTATAAAAGAGAAGTTATGAATCATCTAAAAATACAAGCTGCCAAACCTTTGTTCTGCAATAAAAAACCATTGTACTAATTGCATTGTAAAACATTTTGAAATTTAAAAAAAAATATCATAAGTTATTATTTACTAAGGGATCATCCACATCAGTGGCAGACTGGCAACTTTCAGCCCAAGGGGAAAGTACAAACCAAAAGGCCCATGGTGCAGCATCTCACTCCACCTCCCACTCTCCACCTTCACGTCCTCCTCCCTCCTCCTGACCCCCCCCCCCCCCCCCACCATTCCAGGCGGAAGCCCTGCTCCAGGTACTCTCTACTCAATCCTGAATCCAAGTTCCCAACCTGGCCAGCAGAGGGTGGTTGGGGGGAGCTGGGACAGTTAAGTTGGGGCTGGCCAGGGGAGGAGAGTCTCCAGTGGGGCACGGAACCGGCCTCTGCTCAGACAGCAAATTATCTAAAGGTCTGCGCTGTCCTTGTCTTCAACCCGCACTCAGTAAGTCCTTTGGGCACGTCTGTGGCAGAAGCAGTGCAGCCTTTTTACAGGACATCAGAGCGGCCCAGGGGGCAATTGCCCCCCTGCCCCCTGGCCCAGTCCTCCCCTGATCCACATAACCCAATACATTCAGCCTCTGCTCCTGCTGCTCCAAGTTGTAATCTGGAGCATGTCTTACCAGTTCACTAATGCATTGGTGGAAGAGAATATTCACCTGGAGGAGCTAAGGATGGACCCCAGTCCACCAAATCGCTGGCATAGCAATTTATTTTATTAGTCGCTCAGTTCTCATAAATGTTCTGTATAGCGCTATGGCGTGCAAGCATGGGCAGCTAGAAGTCCACCCAGGCTAAGCTATTGGAAACTGCTAGAGCATTTTATATTATGGGCTCATTGGCTTACTATACATCATCAGTTGATATTATTTAATTTGGAATAGTGTTAAATGACCCATAAACCTGCAATCTAGAACCCCCCCCCCCCCCGAGTCCTTAAATATGGTGACTGCATTCATTTTTAGTTTCAGTCTAAAGGCCCGTACACACTTGACGGAAATCTGACAAAATATCCTCCGATTTTTCTCTCTCTTGCTCAGCGTTCATAACCGTTTTTAGTTGAGAGTGCATAAATGTTCACGAAATTTCTCGTCCGATTTTTTTTTTTTTTTTGGGACGTTTGTTCCTAGACTTCCGGGTCGTCAGAAACTTCAGATCATGCGCGGTCTTTCGTATGCGATTTTTCGTGGACGTACTGCATACACATTAAACGAAAATTGGTTGTCTGGGGACGGACGATAAAAATTTTGGTATTTGTCCCTCCGTTTTTTTTTCGTTGAAAATGTCGGCATCGGCTGCTGAAAGTTGTGTACACACTAGGCGAAAATCGTACGATTTTACCTCGGACGGGGATTTTTCGGCAGATTTTCTTCTAGTGTGTACCCTGCTTAAAGAGGTTGTAAACCCATACAACTTTTTTTTTTTTTTTTTTGCAACCTGTAAGAGAAACACATAATGAGCTAGTATGCATCGCATACTAGCTCATTATGAAATACTTACCTTAGAACGAGCCCCCGCCGTGCCGCCCGCTTACCTGTATGACGGGATCGCGGCATCCGGCCATCTGATTGGCCGGAGCTGCGGTGACGTCACTCCCGCGCAGTCACTATTTCTTTTATTTAAAGTGTAACTCTACCCATTTTTTTATTTTTTTTTATTTGGATGAAATATTGAATATTGTTGTTGCTATTATTATTATTTCTGTAGCTCAGGTTTATTGAATTTCTGTAGCCTGTCCATTTCCCATAAAAGGACTTTTATTACAAGGCTTGAAATAGACACTTTTCCCCATGTTGTCACGCTTTGTATTGTTACATTTTTAACCTGAAAAGTCGCTGACGAAAGGGACTTTTGGTGAAATTTCAACATTCTTCTTCCCTGAATCTAGCAGCTGTTTTTTTTTTTTCACCAAGAGAAGAAAGCTTAGTTGTATTTATCATGATGAGAATGAGTGAGAACAAACAGGAAGCTGTGATCGGAGCCCCCTGTGCTGTGCAGGGCAGATAGAAAGGTAGAGGGAGGACGGAAACGGCTCTGTAACCTGTGATATCGGGAGGACAGATTAGGCTGGGTGCAGCCATGTAGGATAAACAACAATGTCCTGACTTTGTCATCCACTTCCAGGACATTCAACTTAAAGGAAACCTGCGCTGAGAGACATGCGGGGGTGGGCTGATGGCCTCAAGTCTGAAAATGCTAGTTGCCTGACTGTAAAGCCTGTTACAGGGGTGTCCAACATTTTTGAACTTTCTGGGCCACATTGGAAGAAGAGGAATTGTCTTGGGCCGCACATAAAATACACTAACAATAAGGAGCGGATGAGCAGGAAAATTCGGGCAGATCACAAGTTAACGATCACTGATATAGATAATTGTACCCTATAATAAAACTTCATTCTTTTAAAGCGGTAGTATCCCGCTTGTTGTGACTTTTAACTACAGGTAAGCCTATAAAAAGGCTTACCTGTAGGTACAATTAATATCTCCTAAACCTGCACGGGTTAGGAGATATTTGCACTGCATGCAGCCACTGACGCGTGCGGCACATGCGCTCTGAAGGTCCGGCAGACCTTCAGAGTTTCCCTGCCGAGAAGTGCCGGAAAATGACTCCCACGCGCATGCGTGGGAGTGACGTCATCGCGGCTCTGGCCAATCACAGCGCCGGAGCCGCCGAACCCGGAAGAGACGCCGAGGGATCATGTCAGCTCCCACAGCGTTGTCCGGGGGTCCGTGTCGGGGGCTTCGTTCTAAGGTAAGTATTTCATAATGAACTAGTATGCGATGCATACAAGCTCATTATGCCTTTGTCTTGCAGGGTTTTTGTTTTTTGTTTTCTTAGTATACTACCGTTTTAAAGAGGAAGTAAACCCTCCTCTGTAACTTGGACCTATCGGTAAGCCTATGATAAGGCTTACCTAGAGGTACTGTAAATATCTCCTAAACATGTACCGTTTAGGAGATATTTACCTTACATGCAGCCAGTGACGTCACTGGTGCATGCGCTCTGAAGGAACGGCCGCTCGTGCCGTTTCTTCAGAGCCCTGTGCCGTGACCGTCGGCTCCCGCGAATCAGATGGCCGGATGCCGCGATCCCGGAAGAGGGGCGACTGGACATATCGCCCGTCATACAGGTAAGCGGGAGGCACGGCAGGGGCTCGTTCTAAGGTAAGTATTTTACAATGAGCTGGTATGCGATGCATACTAGCTCATTATGTTTTTCTCTTTCAGGTTGCAAAAAAAAAAAAATTGTATGGGTTTACAACCTCTTTAAGCACTTGCCGAACACCCTCTGCAGATATGCTGCAGCAGGCTGGCTCGGCTGCGCAAACCGACGTATGGGTACGTCAATTAGTGGGAGCGGTCCTAGGAGCGAGTGCGTGCTGCCTCCACTAGGCAGCAGGGTGCTGATCCACGGGACAGGTGGCACCGATTGCCGCTGGGCAGCCGCATCGTTGTTCTCTCTGAAATGATCACAGAGCTCCTGTGATCCTTCTATATAGGATCACAGGTCTCTGTGTTCATTTCACAACTCCCATACAGTTAGAAAACACTCCCCTAGGCTCATACTTAACCCTTTAATCACCCCTGGGTTAACCCCATTCCCTGCCAGTGTCATTATTACAATAGCAATGCATATTTGTAGCACCGATTACTGTAGTAATGTCACTGGTCCCCCCAAAAGTGTAAAAAATGTCAGTTAGGGGTCCGATCTGTCCGACGCAATGTCACAGTCCCGCTAAAAATAGCAGATCGCCGCCATTTACTAGTAAAAAAAAGAAAAATGACTTAGATCTTTCCCATAGTTTGTAGACGCGATAACTTTTGCGCAAACCAAGCAAAATATGCTTATTGCGATTTTCTTTTACTGAAAATATGTAGCAGAATACAAATTGGTCTAAAAGGATGAAAAAATGTGATTTTTCATTTTTTTTTTTTTTTGGAGGGGGGGGGGGGGATGTTAGATAGCAGAATGTTATAAAATATTGTTTTTTTGTTTTTTTTTTTGGTTTTTTTAGAATTGTCGCTCTTTTTTTGATTATAGCGCAAAAAATAAAAATCCCGCCAAAAGAAAGCTCTATTTGTGGGGAAAAAAAGGGGCATGAATTTTATTTAGGTACAGAGTGGCATGACCGTGCAATTGTCAGTTATATATAAACTAACACATGAATATCTGGTTGGATGGATGGATGGAGTAAATATAGGTGCTGCTGAAAACTGATGACATGAATAAGGCGTGATTGTGAAGAGTGGGAGATTTTTCTTTGGGAAGATAAAATGTATTCAAATCCAAGACAAACAAATTGTTATTCGGCAAAAGATAGAAAGAAAAAAATCAACATTTTAAGTATTTTTACGTTATTGTTGTTGGGCGGCATTTATAGCCATCTTGGCCCATGGGTCGCAAGTTGAACACTCCAGAACTAATTTATTTATTGTAGGCATTCATAATTTCCAAGCTGCTGACCTAGGACAAGTATACACGTTAATACTGAAATCCAGGCAAACAACCTGATACACAGATGGAACGCCTATATAGGAGCTGTTTTACCTGCTAATGTATTTGTATTTCTGTCCATTAAGTTATCTTACAGTCCTACCATCTACCAGCCTATTGCATTAGGGGGTTCACCTAAAGCTCAAACACATATGTGTGTGCATGTGTATATATATATACTGACAGTATCAGTAGAGCAGTGGACAGTGTCAGTAGGGTAGAGATTGGTGTCAGTAGAGCAGTGGATGGTGTCAGTAGAGCACTGGATGGTGTTAGTAGAGCAGTGGATGGTGTCAGTAGAGCAGTGGATGGTGTCAGTAGAGCAGTGGACAGTGTCAGTAGAGCAGTGGACGGTGTCAGTAGAGCAGTGGACAGTGTCAGTAGAGCAGTGGACGGTGTCAGTAGAGCAGTGGATGAGTGGACGGTGTCAGTAGAGCAGTGGATGGTGTCAGTAGAGCAGTGGACGGTGTCAGTAGAGCAGTGGATGGTGTCAGTAGAGCAGTGGACGGTGTCAGTAGAGCAGTGGATGGTGTCAGTAGAGCAGTGGACGGTGTCAGTAGAGCAGTGGACAGTGTCAGTAGAGCAGTGGACGGTGTCAGTAGAGCAGTGGATGGTGTCAGTTGAGCAGTGGACGGTGTCAGTAGAGCAGTGGATGGTGTCAGTAGAGCAGTGGATGGTGTCAGTAGAGCAGTGGACGGTGTCAGTAGAGCAGTGGATGGTGTCAGTAGAGCAGTGGACGGTGTCAGTAGAGCAGTGGACAGTGTCAGTAGAGCAGTGGATGGTGTCAGTAGAGCAGTGGACGGTGTCAGTAGAGCAGTGGACGGTGTCAGTAGAGCAGTGGATGGTGTTAGTAGAGCAGTGGACGGTGTCAGTAGAGCAGTGGATGGTGTCAGTAGAGCAGTGGACAGTGTCAGTAGAGCAGTGGATGGTGTCAGTAGAGCAGTGGATGGTGTCAGTAGAGCAGTGGACGGTGTCAGTAGAGCAGTGGACGGTGTCAGTAGGGCAGTGAATGGTGTCAGTAGAGCAGTGGACGGTATCAGTAGAGCAGTGGACGGTGTCAGTAGAGCAGTGGACGGTATCAGTAGAGCAGTGGACAGTGTCAGTAGAGCAGTGGACGGTGTCAGTAGGGCAATGTACGGTGTCAGTAGAGCAGTGAATGGTGTCAGTAGAGCAGTGGATGGTGTCAGTAGAGTAGTGGACAGTGTCAGTAGAGCAGTGGACAGTGTCAGTAGAGCAGTGGACAGTGTCAGTAGAGTAGTGTACAGTGTCAGTAGAGCAGTGGATGGTGTCAGTAGAGTAGTGGACAGTGTCAGTAGAGCAGTGGATGGTGTCAGTAGAGTAGTGGACAGTGTCAGTATAGCAGTGGACTGTGTCAGTAGAGTAGTGGACAGTGTCAGTAGAGTAGTGGACAGTGTCAGTAGAGCAGTGGACGGTGTCAGTAGAGTAGTGGACAGTGTCAGTATAGCAGTGGACTGTGTCAGTAGAGTAGTGGACAGTGTCAGTAGAGTAGTGGACAGTGTCAGTAGAGCAGTGGATGGTGTCCGTAGAGTAGTGGACAGTGTCAGTAGAGCAGTGGACAGTGTCAGTAGAGCAGTTGATGGTGTCAGTAGAGTAGTGGACAGTGTCAGTAGAGCAGTGGACAGTGTCAGTAGAGCAGTGGACGGTATCAGTAGAGCAGTGGAAAGTGTCAGTAGGGTAATGAATGATGTCAGTAGTTTTAATTCGTAATACTTTATTTTTTATTATTTTTGGCAATTTTTATTTTTTTTTATTATTAGGATACCCATGGGGGAGCTTTGGTAATAAATTAGGGGTTTAAACAGCAGGAATCTGTGCCACACAGGGTGATTAGGTTCTGCCCAGGCTCATCCGGCACACCCTGTGTGCACGCCTATGACCACACTATTGATAAAGTGATATCAAACCCTTACATTTTAAGCAGCTAATTTAATCACTAATTACTGAATATGCAGCTTTTTTTTCTTTTAATCCTTGCCTATGTTCCGGTTTAAAGAGGAAGTAAACTCTTCCTTTTTTTTATTTTAGTTTTTTCTTTCCTACAAAGTAAATGCATTCTAGATTGTAAGCTCTAACGAGCAGGGTCCTCTGATTCCTCCTGTATTGAATTGTATTGTAACTGTATTGTTTTCCCCCACACTGTAAAGCGCTGCGCAAACTGTTGGTGCTATATAAATCCTGTATAATAATAATAATGTGCTAGTATTTATGGCATACTAGCACATTTTGTGACACTACCTGAAAACGAAGCCCTCAATGTCCCCGCTGGAGGCCGCATCCATCTTCGGCCATCTTCCTTCCTGGTCTGCGGACTCCCGCTATGATACATGCGCACGGGAGCCGCTGGTCATGGCACGGGGCTCTGAAGAAACAGCACGGGCGGCCATTTCTTCAGAGCGCATGCGGCAGTGACATCATCGGGTGCAAGTTTAGGAGATATTTACAGTACCTATAGGTAAGCCTTGTTAAAGGCTTACCCATAGGTAAAAGTTAGAAGAGTGGGTTTACAACCGCTTTAAGCTGGGGCCATGATTTCATGTTTCAGGGTGGCTCTATTCTCTTGCATGCAGATACTAAAGTTGTGTCTCCCTACACTATCAATAGAAACACACAGCCCTAGGATAGCAAGGCACCCCCCTGCTCCTCCCTCCTAATCCCCATGACATATTGGGGTAACATATTCTTTCAGGCATGCTAAAATGACATACAGTAATGTTGGTGGAAATGCCACTATAGCATGCTTTAACCACTTTACCACTGGAGGATTTTGCTGTCTTACGTCCAGGCCACTTTTTGCGATTCGGCGCTGTGCGACTTTAACTGACAATTGCGCGGTCATGCAACGCCGTACCCAAACAAAATTTACGTCCTTTTTTTCCCACAAACAGAGCTTTCTTTTGGTGGTATTTTATCACCTGTGCGATTTTTTGATCATGCGCTATAAACAAAAAAAGAGCATAAATTTTGCAAAAATAATATTTTTAACATTTTTTTATATGAAATTCCCCCCCCCCCCCAAAAAAAATGTAAAAATCTATTTTTTTTTTAAATTTTTGGCCAATTTGTTTTCTGCTACCTATGTTTGGTAAAAAAAATCACAATAAGCGTATTTTGATTGGTTTGCGCAAAAGTTATTGTGTTTACTAACTAAGGGAAAGATTTTTGTAATTTTTGGTGTTTTTTTTTTTGTAATGGCGGCGATCTGCGATTTTTTTTTGCGGGACTGGGACATTGCGGCGGACAGATCGGACCCTTGACTGACATTTTTGACACTTTTGGGGGTACCAGTGACATTTCTACAGTAATCAGTGCTATAAATATGCACTGTTACTGTAAAAATGACACTGGCAGGGAAGGGGTTAATTTTATTGGAGAGGGAGGGGTTAATGTATGCCTGGTGCTTACTGACATGTGGGGGGAGGTGACTGAGTGACACAAGGACAGATCGCATGTTCAGCTATGCTGAACCCTGTGATCTGTCACTCCCTGTCACTTAGGAGATCCGCCCACTTTGTTTACACAGGCGGGCGGATCTCCAAACTAGATTCCCCGACGATCGGGGAAGAGCGGCGGGCTCCTCCCCTGGCCCGACTCCCGCTGTGAATAAAAACAGTGAGTGGGCGCCCAGAAGAAGTCTTTCTTATGACGAAACGTTGGCGATCCCAGACATAAACGTCCACACGCCCCCCAACGAAGCCGGCCGTTTATCCATATGCTGATCTGGAGACTTGCGGGATGCCGCGGTTAGATCCATGACCGGCACATACTACATGCCTGTTTTTGTCTTTTAAATTGTAAGTAGTTTTTTTAATAAATTTACCTATTGGTTTACGGGATTACGCTATGGGCCTCTGTTTCTTTCTACATATGGCTTTACGTTCAATGGAGTATATGAGAAGTTCCAAGTGTGCCACATATTAATGTGATCGGTTTAACAACACACCGGAAACGGCTTTCGGCTTTTGGAGTCTTTCGAAGCACCTGAGCTTGATATCGGTTGACCTACTGGTTTACTACTAGCTGGGAGAGGCTGTCTCATTAAATTGAGCAGCCACGGAATTTCGGTAAGCTGCTTGTTATACCTGAGCACAAGGGTGTCCCCTTCCTACACTTTTCCCTGGTGTCACTGGAAGAAAGTTATTTTGCACGTGGATTCACATCTCTGCACTTAATATTGGGACTATTCATTTGGACATTATCCCCTCTCCTTTTTTGTTTTCTTTATATGAGCTTTTCAGCTATATAATTGTATACTGATTTCAGCGCTGCACTTTTTGGTTTTTATTGTATTTTTTGAATCACTGTTAGTTGATTTTGTGCCAGCTGCTCACTATTGTTCTTAATCATTTGGTTTTCTGTCACATCTAGCGTGGAAATTTTTCTTCTATTTATATTACATTGGAAAAACATTGCCTGGTCTAAAGAATCTCAATTTCAGCTGCCACATTCAGATGGTTGGGTCAGAATTTGGTGTAAATACCATGAAAGCCTGGATCCATCCAGCCTTGTATCAATGGCTCAGGCTGGTGATGGTGTGTAATGGTGTGGGGGATATTTTCTTGGCACACTTTGGGTTCCTTAGTACCAACTGTGCATTGTTTAAATGCAACGGCCTACCTGAGTATTGTTGCTAACCATCTGCATCCCTTTATGATTACAGAGTACCCATCTTCTGATGGCTCCTTCCAGCAGGATAATGCACCATGTCACAAAGCTCAAATCATCTCACCACTGGTTTCTAGAACATGACAATGAGGTCACTGTACTCCAATGGCCTCCGCACTCACCAGATCTCCATACAATAGAGCACCTTCTGAATGAGGTGGAATGGGAGATTCTCATCATGGATGTGCAGCCGACAAATCTGCAGCAACTGCGTAATGCTATCATGTCATTATCAGGGTGAATTTGATTTAAATCAAGTTGATTTAATTATTGATTTAAATCACTAGTAAAAAGGCCTTATTTAAATCAACTCGATTTAAATCATAATTTTTAAAGAGCAACTGTCATCTCTGTCCTGCAGCAGCTCCTCCTCTGACCTGCTGCTGACTCACCGACAGTCCTATTCAATTTAATGGAACGGCTGGTGATGCGTCAGTGACAGAACAAGGTGAAGTGGTGGCAGCAGGTGAGTGGATGGCCGCTAACAGGCGCTGCCATGATGGATCTGAAATGACAGGTGCTTTAAATGTAAGGACTTATTCTTGCTGGTAGTTAGTGTGAAATTGTGTGAATGCATCAATGCAGTGCATGTTATCTCAGCTTGCAGAGCTTGGATTCATTAAATAAGTTTACCAAAAATGTAAATATTGCAGAATAAACAGCACATATACTGTATGCAGAATATATATATATATACAGTATTTCACAAAAGTGAGTACACCCCTCACATTTCTGTAAATATTTTATTATATCTTTTCATGTGACAATACTGTAGAAATGACACTTTGCTACAATGTAAAGTAGTGAGTGTACAGCTTGTATAACAGTGTAAATTTGCTGTCCCCTCAAAATAACTCAACACACAGCCATTAATGTCTAAACCGCTGGCAACAAAAGTGAGTACACCCCTAAGTGAAAATTTCCAAATTGGACCAAATTATCAATTTTCCCTCCCCGGTGTCATGTGACTCGTTAGTGTTACAAGGTCTCAGGTGTGAATGGGGAGCAGGTGTGTTAAATTTGGTGTTATCGGTCTCACTCTCTCATACTGGTCACTGAAAGTTCAACATGGCATCTCATGGCAAAGAACTCTCTGAGGATCTGAAAAAAAGAATTGTTGCTCTACATAAAGATGGCCTAGGTCAGGGCTTCCCAAACTTTTTGGCCGAGACCCACTTCTGAAGTTATTTTTTGGGACCCACTTGCAGCCATTTTCACGTCATAGTGCCCCTTTACACATCACAGTGTTATACTAGTGTGGTATGACTTAACTGGTTCCCGACCGCCCATCGCAGTTTATATTTGTAAATTCCTTTAATATTGCTTTAGGCCTGGTTCACATGTATGCAGGTTGGCGGCCCACATTTGCACAGGCATAGCAGCCCATTGATTTGAATGGGATGCCGTGCCCTCGTTTTCTGCAGAAAAAAGGTGCATGCAGCATTTTAAAAAATGCAGTGGCCTTGAAATCCATTCTGCTTTTGCACCATGCATCTTACCTGCAGTTCCTGCACTGGCAAGCTTTCTGCGTTTTTATATATGTGGGCCCAGCATTTAAAAACACAGTTTGCGCATGCAGGAACAGCAGGTAAGTCGCATGGTGCAAAAGCAGGATGGATTTCATGGCTGCTGCATTTTTTTACATTCTGCATGCACCTTTTTTCAGCGGAAAACTCAAATCAATGAGCTGCTATGCCTGTGCAAATGTGGGTCGCCAACCAGGCCTAAAATAAGCCATCAAGCAGTGTCTGAACTCTGGCCTACCTGGTGACTGGTCCTGGTGCTCAGCTCAGATGCGATGCACTGCTCCTTGATAACGGCTCCACTCCTACTCCAACCCCAAGGTGCCGCCTCCCATACAGAACAGCGCGCATGGCAAGGGGCGGGGTCGGAGCGTCAGTGGAGCTCAAGGCCCCACCTGCCTGCTCATGACACAGTGCGCTGCTGCCGATGCCTGTTGCGGATGCCTGCGCTGCTGCCGATGCCTCTCTGACTGCTCTACTGCCGGTGACCCACTCAAAAGCAGGTCGGTAGCCACAGTTTGGGAACTCCTGGCCTAGGCTATAAGAAAAGTGCCAAGACCCTGAAACTGAGCTGCAGCGGTTTAACAGGACAGGTTCCACTCAGAGCAGGCCTCACTAGTGTTGACCAAAAAAGTTGAGTGCACGTGCGCAGCGTCATATCCAGAGATTGTCTTTGGGAAATAGACGTATGAGTGGTGCCAGCATTGCTGCAGAGGTTGAAGGGGTGGGGGGGTCAGCCTGTCAATGCTCAGACCATACGCCAGACACTGCATCAAAATGGTCGGCATGGCTTTCGTCCCAGAAGGAAGCCTTTTCTTAAGATGATGCACAAGAAAGCCCACAAACAGTTTGCTGAAGACAACCAGACTAAGGACATGGATTACTGGAACCATGTCCTGCGGTCTGATGAGACCAAGATAAACTTTTTTGGTTCAGATGTTGTCAAGCGTGTGTGGCAGCAAGGTGAGGAGTACAAAGACAAGTGTGTCTTGCCTATAGTCAAGCATGGTGGTGGGAGTGTCATGGTCTGGGGCTGCATGAGTGCTGCTTGCACTTGGGAGCTACAGTTCATTGAGGGAACCATGAATGCCAACACGTACTGTGACATACTGAAGCAGAGCATGATCTTCTCCCTTCAGAGACCGGGCCGCAGGGCAGTATTCCAACATGATAACGATCCCAAACACACCTCCAAGACGACCACTGCCTTGCTAAAGAAGCTGAGGGTAAAGGTGATGGACTGACCAAGCATGTTTCCAGACTTAAACCCTATTGAGCATCTGTGGGGCATCCTCAAATGAAAGGTGGAGGAGCGCAAGGTCTCTAACATCCACCAGCTCCGTGATATTATCATGGAGGAGTGGAAGAGGACTCCAGTGGCAACCTGTGAAGCTCTAATGAACTCCATGCCCAAGAGGGTTAAGGCGGTGCTGGAAAATAATGGTGGCCACACAAAATATTGGCACTTTGGGCCCAATTTGGACATTTGCACTTAGGGGTGTACTCACTTTTGTTGCCAGCAGTTTAGACATTAATGGCTGCGTGTTGAGGTTGTATACTCACTACTTTACATTGTAGCAAAGTGTAATTTAACATGAAAAGAGAGAGAGAGAGGGGGAGAGAGGAGAGAGAGAGGAGAGAGAGAGACAGAAAGAGAACTAAGCTCCATTTCATGCTGAATAAACTAAATTATTAAAGTATCTTAAATAGAAAACTAGCTTTAGATATATATTTTACTCCAAAAGTATTTTATTAAAGTAAACTTGATAAAAATCCAAAAAAATCTGATTTAAATTTAAAAAATCTGATTTTGTTTTTAAATCATCCATTTTTATCCACCGTAGACCAAAATCTCTGAGGAATGTTTCCAATACATTGTTGAATCGATGCCACAAAGAATTAAGGCAGTTCTGAAGTCAAAAGGGGGTTCAAACCTGGTGCTAGCAAGGTGTACCTAAAAAAGTGTCCAGTGAGTGTGTGATGCACTATGTGCAGTATGATACTGTCAGCTAACTGTCAGTCAAACATTCTGTCATTCATTACATTTCCTGCTAGGAAAACTTTGCCCCCAACCCCCACAAATGTCCTGCAGATCCCATGTCCATGAACTGCGCCGGCTGTGTGTTGTTGCTACACCAAGACTGTAGGGGTGAGTACAGAATAGGTAACAATTTTATGAAACTATTAGATCAGCTTATATTTGAGTATCCCATTAAGGATTAGCTACATTACCTTTAAATGGAATGCAATTTTCTTATATGTATTAGCAGCTATTGCAGCAAGCCTGCGGGCGGACTCCATTTTGCTTAGCCGCAGACCTCAATTAATGTTGTGTATGAACAAAAGAGAGGTCCATTTTCATAGGTAATTAAACCTCACTTTTTCATTAGCGCCGTTCTGATTTACACCGGCTGATTTATGTGGCTTCATTCTCGGCTATGTAGTTGATTGATTCACTTTTATTCCGAGCTATGTCTCATCACTAATACATGCATTATGCCGCTAATAATGATACATACTGATATCTTGATTACAGCTCTTAAACTTTTCATTCTATCTTGTATTGTTTCTCGTAAACGAGTCTTGGGATCACAAAGACACTAAAAAAAATGAGAAGGCTTTACTAATAATCAATGACAAAGTCATCATGTACCATTAAAAAGCTACTCTGAACAATAAGTAAACTAAGTGAGCTGGTAAAGCTAGATTCCAGGCAAATAACTAAATACGGAGTTAAAATACATATACTGGAGCGGTTTTATTTGTCAAAGGATTTGTATTTCTGTCCATCAAGTCCTGAGATTTGCACAGCCCGTCACAACTCACAGCCAGGTTGGTGACCTGTGTAATTAAGAAATGCAACTGGGTCAACTCCTTGCTCCCAACTGGAAACTGGTCATTAAGGGAATATAAACAAACGAATGAGGTCATCTCTCTGCTTACTACTCCTGTCAATATGCTCCTTGCTAGCACATGTGCATTCAGCAAACCTGATTGGTCCAAGTACTGCTCCTCCCTCTGCCAGTGAAGAGTGATGCTCTACAAAGGATGACAAGGGGATACCATGTCAACTGCAAGTATTTAGACTAGTTGTATTTAAAATACATTATTATATATTTTTTAATCAATAGGTAACTAAATAAAAATATTAACTGGTGCTTCTTATTTAGTATTGTGCCCTAGAGCAGGGGTCTTCGAACCTTCCAAATGAAGGGCCAGTTTACTATTCGTCAGACTTTAGAGGGGCCCAACAGTTCCCCATCTTTGGTTATAGGAGGAGGAATAGTGTTGGTGTCAGTGGAAGGAATAGTGCTCCATTGTAGGTGTCAGTGGGAGGAATAGTGCCTCGTTATTGTTGTCACTGGGCAGAATAGTCCCCCATTGTTCGTGTCAGTGGGAGGAGTAGCATGCCATCATTGATGTCATTGAGAGGAATAGTGCCCCATTGTTGCTTTTAGTGGGAGAAATAGTGCCCCTATCATGGGACAGGTTGTCAATTGTGCCCCATTGTTGAGGTCAGTGGGAGGAATTGTGCCCAATTATTAGTATCATTGGGAGGAATAGTGCCCCATTGTTGGTGCCAGTGGGAGGAATAGTGCCCCATTATTGGTATCATGGCACAGGGTGTCAATGGGAGGAATTGTGCCCCATTTTTGAGGTCAGTGGGAGGAATTGTGCCCCATTATTGGTATCATTGGGAGGAATAGTGCACCATTGTTGATGCCAGTGGGAGGAATAGTGCACCCTCGTTGGTGTCAGTGGGGGGAATAGTGCCCAATGGTTGATATCAGTGGGAGGGGTAGTGCGCCATCATTGGTGTCAGTGGGAGGAATAGTGCCTCATTGTTGCTTTAAGTGGGTTAATAGTGTCCCTATCAATGGTGTCAGTGGGAGTAATAGTGCCCCATTGTTGGTATCAGTGGGAGGAGTAGTGCGCCATCATTGGTGTCAATGTGAGGAATAGTGCCCCATTGTTGGTATCAGTGGGAGGAGTAGTGCCCCATTATTGGTATCATGGGACAGGGTGTCAATGGGAGGAATTGTGCCCCATTTTTGAGGTCAGTGGGAGGAATTGTGCCCCATTATTGGTATCATTGGGAGGAATAGTGCACCATTGTTGATGCCAGTGGAAGGAATAGTGCACCCTCGTTGGTGTCAGTGGGGGGAATAGTGCCCAATGGTTGATATCAGTGGGAGGGGTAGTGCGCCATCATTGGTGTCAGTGGGAGGAATAGTGCCTCATTGTTGCTTTAAGTGGGTTAATAGTGTCCCTATCAATGGTGTCAGTGGGAGTAATAGTGCCCCATTGTTGGTATCAGTGGGAGGAGTAGTGCGCCATCATTGGTGTCAATGTGAGGAATAGTGCCCCATTGTTGGTATCAGTGGGAGGAGTAGTGCGCCATCATTGGTGTCAATGTGAGGAATAGTGCCCCATTGTTGCTTTCGCTGGGAGGAATAGTGCCCCTATCAATGGTGTCAGCGGGAGGATTAGTGCCCCACTGTTGGTATCAGTGGGAGGAGTAGTGCGCCATCATTGGTGTCAGTGGGAGGAATAGTGCCCCATTATTGCTTTCAGTAAGAGGAATAGTTCCCCTATTATTGGTTTCAGTTAAAGGAATAGAGCCCCATTTTTGGTGTCAATGGGAGGAATGTGCCTCCTAACTGGTGTCAGTGGGAGGAATAGCGCCCGAACACTGGAGGAATAGTGTCTTGTATTGGTGGAAAGAATAGTGCCCCAAGGTCCAGATAAAGGCAAGCAAAGGGCTGCATCCAGCCCCAAGGGTGCAGTTTGGAGACCACTGTCCTAGAGGGAGGCAAAGCAACATTCTTTACTTCTTTATTACTTTTTGGTTTAAAGTAGAAAACCTATGTCTTTCTGCTATCTCCCTATCTCTGACTTGGCGATTTATAGGATTTCTTCATAGTGATAACACTACACTGGCAAATGTGACTATTCATACATTTCAGTTAGATTTCCAATGCTTAGAGAAAATAAGTGCCTATAAGCAAAAGGGAATAATCTGTTTTTCAGGTGTATTTATGGACAGCTCTACCATTAACTTAAAAGACAACATACGAGAACAGAAGCTGAACACCTTGGCTGAGCCTCAGCTTTGTGATATCTAGAACATAGAAGAAGCCAGGGGTGATCATGTAATGGGGTTTTGAGGAAGGTCTTGGCCTTTCTATACTGGGTAACAGCCCTATCATTTTAGGTTTCTAGATGTTATAAATAGAAAAGTGGAGCCAAGGAAGGAGAATTTTGCCCGTATAATGAGCAGAGGAGAATCCATGTGATGACTACATTACCACTGGTGAGTACCCTAGTTGTGAATATGTGCCCAATTACCCTAAAATACCTAAAAAGAGAAAATATTTGTCTTGAAAAAGCACGGTTAAACTACTCTGATGGAAAAACCTGTGTTTTATAATAAAATTACTGTTATGATGGAGTTCGTTTGGAGTGAAGTCTATGTTTCTTTAACCGAACCTGACTGGACATTCTTGTGTGTGTGTGAGGGTTGGGCAATGGGTGATTGTCACGTCCTTAATGTTTCCCTTTTCATTTGGCACCGAACAAGGGTCACATGACAGGCTTACCCCAGGGTGGGTTCTTCTGGGCTATTCTAGGCACTTTGGTTGGGGTCACTACTGTAAACATGGGGTACCTTTACGTGAGCCAAGCTCATGACATAGACAGATGACTAAGCATGAAGGAACTTTAAAAAACTCTCTTGATTTACTCTTCATTACTCGGTCACTTGTGCCTTTAGGAGGGACATGCAGAACCAATGCCCTCTCCACCTGTGCAGCGTATAACCACTACCTCACTCCCAGTAATGGTATGGGGTCCTGCAGCGCACATAGCGTGGACTTCATGCATGCACTTCACCTAACTCTTTGTTTAATGTACCTGTATACAGAATGAGGTGTCTGGTGGTGCAGATCTACTCCTGTTGCTATGGGAGATAAAAACAGGAAAAAAACAAGCGCTCTAGGTATAGGCTACATGGGATGGGTAGCTGTATGTTAAATATGACCAATACGTTGCTCTAATATGGGTGATGGAAGAGGGAACAGACCAATGGACTGGATAAAATGCAGGAAATTGAACAAAGGAGTCCAAAGAAAGTCCAAATAATGTCCAAACAGATGAAGATCAATTTGTAGACAATTGCTGCTGTAAGGGCTAGCTCCGAAAAACACAGTGAAGTCGGTGCTGTGGGTAAATATAAAAGAAAACTAAGTGCAGCATTTATTTGTAGGCATAAAAACACAATAAAGTATCAACTCACAAGGTTGAAGTAATAGTAGGCTTGTAAGCTCCGGTGGTATATCGGGAGGTAGGTGTTAGCCCAGGGGTCCTGGAGGATGGAAAACCTTGTGCCGGTCTGGTGGATGGATGGACACTGTGCAGGGGATCCTCCAGTTCCGGGTTCGGCTGGGCGCCAAGGACCACGCTGGAACGCAGCGTATGCTCCGTGACGTCACCGGAGGCTGTGGATGACACGACGCGTTTCAGAGCTCGCGCACGGCTCTCAATGGGCATGCGTGCTCTGTTGGTATGGGAGATGGTTTACTGTTGAAGGCGTGCCAACAAAATCTCCCTCGCTGCAAGAGGCTGTCTCACCTGTCACATTAACATGATTACTGCAGGCTGCTAGAGAAACCTTTGTTACCCTTGGTAACCACTTGTGTCTTCGCACTGTATGAACTCTTTGTGCCAATGTCTTCATCCCCCAAGGTGTTTTGTGACCCGAGCTTTAGACTTTATGTGTCGGTTCCTTGTATTACACTCCTTTAATAACTTCAGACCAGGCAGAGGCAAAGTTACAAAAGCTTTACCTAAATTAATTAACCAGATGCCAAAGACAACAGTCTGAAATAAAGTGCAAACATTTCCCTAACAGCCCTAGTCCCTAACTTCAGACTTGTGACTGCCCAGCATACCTGCTTGGGAAAGAGGCCATCTTTGGCTGAGTCCATAGTTGGTGTGTTCAAGAGGGACCACACGCTCCAGTAAACCCTCTGGGCAGTGGGAGATCAGACTTTGGCACATCACTGGACTTCAAGACTCAGGCCGAACAGCAGCACAAAAACCCCTAGGTTTTTCCTAGGTTTTCCCCTGCTGGGCTCAAACATCCTGTTCCTTTTATATCACACAGAACCAGTGGGTTGGACCCAGAAATACCTGCCAAAAGATAACCTGGGAACATAATTAACGTTCAACTTCCCAGCTGGTGCAGCGTTACCTATTGCCTGCCTATATGTGTGTTGGGGAGTAAAGAGAAGAAGGTGTGTTGCATTGAAGTGGGCTCAGTGAGGGGTGGTGTTTCTGGTGTCTGCACTGTCCTTGGGAAAGGTATAAATGAATACCAAGTTTTCACTCCTAGGTTCTGCCTGGGTAACTTGGGACTCATTATCCCTGTGATGAGAGTAGGGGGAACCAGAAGAAGCCAGGCAATGGATGGTGTGGGGCTTATCTTGGAGGAAAAAACTCCCCTTTAGAGCATCTGACAGTGTTAGAAGTGAATTTTGGTGTCACAAGTTAAGGTCTCTGACCATTTTTAACCCTGCAGTCACTGGAGGTGTGAGTGCCAGCCCTGACCCTATTGGAGAAGTGGGAACCTGCTTTTTCCAGTTGATTTCAATCAAACTCTTTAACCTTTAGCAACTAACCAGCCAAGTTTCTTAGTTTAACTTTCCAATCTGTCTTAGGCCTCGTTCACAGGGCCTCATTTTATTCATGTCAATTGGGACACAGCAGCTGCATTGACTCAAATTTGACATCTGTGTGAGCGCATGGCCCCAAATGCAGACAGTGTTCGTTCAGAGTCATGGACCCCCATGGATGTCATATTGGGAGAGGTGGCTGTGTCTGTGCAGCGCCACTGCATCCCATTTGACATTAATGGGATTGCCAGCATGGGGATCCATGGAACACCTGTGAATCCCCTTGCAGATTAACACGACCCTAGCATGGGTGTACACTGTAGTATGCCTATGCGAAGAAGGTCTTAAGCCCCGTACACACGCACAGATTGTTGGCCGACCGATCGGCCGTCTTTTGTCCAGTGTTGTTTGTTGGTTGAAATGTGCTCTAGACTTGCACTGGACTTTTGTTGGCCAACAACAACCAACTTCAGAAGTGATGTCATGAGATGGTTGACTTTCTGTGTGTTTTTTCTTCTCTGAGCATGCCCAGTCTTGCTCATCTGATTTTTGTCTGCCGAAATCTGTACTGACTGACGAACAATTGGCCGTTCTGTTGTTGGCCAACAAAAATTTTATAGCATGCACACCAGATTTTTTTTGGCCGAAAATTCGCAGTTGGTTGTCGGAAGCATCATACTAACAAGCCGATAATCGGCCAATCGGACATTGGCCGACAATTTACGGCCAACTATCTGTGCGTGTGTACGAGGCTTTAGATTTTCAGACTATTCCTGCTAACTGACCTAAATTCAAGCCACAGGTGGCCCTGCAAGCACCATCCTGTTTAACAAAAGTCAATTTGAAGAAACTGACTGAACCGCATAGAAAATTACCAGCTGAATAGTAAGGGCGTCCTATCCGTTGCAGTGACTGTTCAAGAATGCCACGAGATTTAGTGAGCTGCAGGTGCCACAACTGCTAAATAGAATAGCCGGCAGTGAAAGTTCCTCCATACATTCTCTTTAGTGTGGATGAAGGAATCAATTGACTTGAAAACCAAGCTGTGTATGGCTAGCTTGAGAAAATCAAGATTTTTTTCTTATCTTTTACTTAGCACTAGGATATTCTGCAGCCTACTACAGAGAACATTGAACGTTCACATCTACCCTCTAGATTCATGATAGTCACAGCATCTGCAGAAGGTGCAGGGGGCAAATGTAGGTATATGCAAATGAGGAATGCAACATGTCCAATGTGTAAGGTGAGAGGTATTGAGAGCAGAAGTTTCTAAAGTGAATCATATGTAAATGGTTGATAAAATAAATATTTCTCCTTTGATGATTGTTAAAAGATGACATTTCAGTATTGTTGTTAAAATCTGCATAAATTATCCCTTGATAAATTAATACAGCAACCAAGGTCTACCTTTCACCATTAAAAAGGCATCCATGAGCTCCAGACAAATTACTTTGCCTAGGCTGAGATGATGTCATCAGTCTGCTGCAGGAAGAAGGATGAATTTTCTCAGTCTCCTCTCCCCTCAGTGACTAGACAGCAACTTTATAACTTTCTACACATCACAAGGTGAGGGGCTGCAGCAGGGGCTTATCTGTTTAAGTACTCTTTCACAGGGCCGCTCCGATTTTTTATTCCGCTGCGGCACTTTTATATTTTTTTTTTCACGGACACGGATGACACTTGTGTCATCCGCTCCGTATGTCCGCATATCATCCCATGCGGATGATATACGGACATAATGTATGTCTATGGGATTGCGGATGTCAGCGGATGACACCGCTGACATCCGATTTTGCATCCGTTCCGTTTTTTAAACGGAAGAAAAATAGGGTTCTGTTCCGTTCCAAAAAACGGAACAGAACTGAAAGGACGAAAATCGGATGTCAGCGGATGGTCATCCCCTGACATCCGCAATCCCATTGACATATATTATGTCTGTATATCATCCGCAAAAAAAATAGGATGAAATACGGACATACGGAGCGCCCGTGTGAAAGAGCCCTTAGACATTCGTGAACACAGCCAAGAACTGCTCTGGTACCAGGGTTTACATGATTGCATCAGCTCTGAGCCTGTATATGATTCCAAGAAATAGATGGTGACCCTGAAAGATGCCTAATCAAAATGGATCCATCTTTCTGGAGAAAAAAAGCAGATGATGGCACTGTAGGGATAGTATTGTGATCTCTGTGAAAGGTAATAAATACTGGACTTGGAATTGCACAGCTGATGCTAGATTCACTTTAAGAGCATTGAGTGCCGACAGATGTAACACTGTACAGCAAATATAGACAGCTTGATATCCCACTAGAATTGGAATTCCAGGTGTTTAGAAAACTGTAGTAAATCTGACTTGTTCAGATGTGCATGTGGGCGAATGTGCTATAAAATGTACTCACAATCCGATAAGTATTTGGAGGCCAAAAAATGTTCAGTGATTGGTCATATCTGATATCTACATACTTCAGGTCATAGTTTCTTAACTAGTAAACCCTTTCCCCCCCAGGATGACTTCTGACTAGCGATGAGCAAATTTCAGAAAAGTTCGATCAGTGCGTTTCAGATGACATTTTTTTTTTTTAATTCCGGTATTTCCAAACCACAAACTCCATTAAAGTCATTGGTAATCTGAACCAAGCTCCAAAAAATGTGCACTACAATGGAGCAAATGATGGTTTGGGAAGCCTCTGGCAACTCTGTCTGATGAGATTATGGGGCCAAAAAATGTCTGAGCCACTTCCTTTAAAAATTCTACCAGGGGCACTAAGATAGAAGGGTGGGACCTGTTGGCACTGACAGGCCAGCTAATGCCCAGTACACACGATCCGAAAATCGGTCGACATTCCATCCGTTATTTTTCGTATTCTAGCAGCTCTCAATAATATTCGCTAACGGGAGAGGTTACTCACGATACGAATTTTCTCGGACGATAATTCTTAGCTTCCGGTATGCGTAACCACGCTGTAGCGTGTGAGGGGAAAATGATGTCTACTGCTCATGCGCTGTCTACTGCTCACCATTTTTTTCGGACGAACAACATACTGATAATACGATTATCGTACGATGTGTTATAATACGATCAAAATTTTTATGCTTGCACGACCGGATAATATCGGGTGAACTGTCGTGATCGCCTCTCGTAAGCTGTGTACTAACGATCCGATTATCGTCCGATCCTTTCACAAGCGTTAATTTTCGTCCGATTTTCGGATCGTGTGTACGGGCCATAAGGCAATAGCAGAAGCATATATAAAGCACTAGCACTATAAAGTCCAAAAAGAAGCTACGCTCCTCATAGTACTTGACGTTGTAATGATAGGTGTTCAAAGTAAATTCTACGTTTAGTGCCGTGCCAGAACCAAATGCAAAGACACCAGCACTACAAATAAATACATTTCATGTGTTTATTGTGAAGACATCAACACAAAAGTCATAACCAACCAACATTTCGCCCTTTCAGGGTACCTTTCTCAAGGCCACATGATGACTGATGTCACTACGTGGCATTAAATGCCTCTATTTGGAGTACTGGTGGTGACATCCTTTCTTTGCAGATATAAACCAGATATAGCTTTTCAAGTAGCCTTTGGTCCATTTCTCCCAGAATCCTTTTGGAAATCCAACACCAAAAATAATACTGACATTTAGATTCAGAGTCCCTGAAATTTGGTCTGAATTTAAAACGGTTGGTTCTCAAGGCAGAAGGTTTTTTTATCTTAATGCATTCTCTGCATTAAGGTAAAAAAAATTCTGGGTGCAGCTCCCCCCCCCTCCTTATACTTACCTGAGCCCCATCTTGATCCAGCAATTTACATCATTGGCTCACACAGCAGTGGGACCCACTGGCTCCTGCTGCTGTCAGTCACAGTCAGCGAGCCAATGGGGAGAGAGCAAGAGGCGAGGCTGAGCCACATTCTGTGTGTGAATGGACAATGTTCATTCACAGGAGTGCGGCTCAGGAGCAAGCCTGCTTGAGTGTCCCCATAGCAAGATGCTTACTATTAGGGGCACTCCGCAGGGGGGAGGAGCTAGGACTGCCAGTGGACAGTGGCCATTCACAGGCGTGCGGCTCAGGAACTAGCCTGCTCGAGTGCCCCCATAGCAAGATGCTTGCTATTGGGGTCACACGCCATGGGAAAGGAGCTAGACTGCCAGCAGACAATGTCCATTCACAGGAGTGCGGCTCAGGAACTAGCCTGCTCGAGTGCCCCCATAGCAAGATGCTTGCTATTGGGGTCACACGGCATGGGAGAGGAGCTAGACTGCCATTGGGGGATCCGAAAAGAAGAGGATCAGGGCTGCTCTGTGCAAAACCATTACACCAAGCAGATAAGTATTATATGTTTGTTTGTTTTTTTGTTTTTTTTAATTACAACCTTTAGGCACCTTTCACACCGAGCGGGACCGTATTGCGATCCGTTCCGGCACTTTTTTTTTTTTTTTTTTTCACGGACATGGATGACATTTGTGTCATCCGGTCCGTATGTGCGTATATCATCCCATCCGTTTGCGGATGATATACGGACATAATGCATGTCTATGGGATTGCGGATGCCAGTGGATGACACCGCTGACATCCGATTTTGTGTCCTTTACGTTTTTTAAACGGAAGAAAAAATAGGGTTCTGTTCCGTTCCAAAAAACAGAACAGAACTGAAAGGACGCAAATTGGAGTCAGAGGATGGTCATCTGAAATCTGGGATCCGCTGACATCCGCAATCCCATTGATGTGCATTATGTCCGTATATTACCCGCAAACGGATGGGGTGATATACGGACATACGGAACGCCCGTGTGAAAGGGCCTTAGAATTACTTTAACATGATCTGAATCTCTACTTTTGAAGGGTTTGAAGAGTACAGTCATACTGCTGGCTACACTATACTAGGAAATACTACAAAAACAAACGGACAAGAAGGCAAACGCACCAAGTGAATTACCGACAGCATTTATTTAGATAATGGAAAAGTTAAAAATTAATACTCACAAAGTAGCAACTGACATAAGCCAATAAACCACAAGATGCCATGCAGTGCGGACGCACGTACTCCAAATGTATCAAAGTGGGTGTATAGCTGACGCGTTTCGGAGGTGCACCCCCTTCCTAAGAGCTAGGCTACCTAGCTCTACTGGTAGCCTAGCTCTGAGGAGGGGGGTACGCCCCCCGAAATGCATCAAATATTCCTGTTCACCAATCATGCACTGATGCGTTTTATATGGTTGAATATTTGACAGGATCCTGGCACCAATCCTTTTCAATGCCTCAGGCTGGTTAGCAGGGTCCACGCTGGCTGCTGTGTTTCCTCCTGGTGACGCCTTGGTGACCGCAGGACACAGTAGGGACTTAGGAGTTGTTAAGAGGTACCACAGTGGCCAGGGAATTCCACACCCAGAGCCAGAGCAGCCATCAGAAATTTTGGGGCCCCTTACACAGCTTTAGGCCTGGACCCCCTGGGGCCGTGCAACAGAATCCACACACTGGCCATCCCACTGAGTCTGCATTGTAATCCCATCATCCTTATCTGTCTCCAAAATGTATCCCCATCCCCGCACCAGAATTTTACATCCCTCTCCACAATGTATCCCCATTCCTGCCCAGAAGCATCCATCCCTCCTCTTTACATTGTATCCCCATTCCTGCCCAGAAGCATCCATCCCTCCTCTCTACAATGTATTCCCATCCTCGCCCAGAATCATCCATCCTTCTCCTGGACGGATGGATGATTCTGGGCTGGGGATGGGGATATATTGTGGTGAGGGATGGAAGATTCTGGGTGGGGATGGGGATACATTGTAGAGCGACTTTGACAGCGGCTTGGGTGTTATTCTCTATTGCCCGCCCGGGCCAGCAGCTGCCTGCAGTGCTAAGTGGCAAATGCTAACAGTGTAATTTCCTATGCTGTTGTAGGGGGTGCAGGCCAGCCCTGGGCCTGACCAGCTGGGCCCCTTGAGATGCTCGGGCCCCTTACAAGTGTATTGCCTGTACCCCCCTGATGGCGGCCTGCCCAGAGCAGCAGTCCTCTTGGCGCCTAGCCTTTGGGGATTTTCAACACCAGCAATGGCCAGGTATGGGCCCAATGCTCCAACTGAAGTGTGAAATGGGATCAGTGGGTTGATTGACTAAACCTGGAGATTTCAAAATATGGTGCAGATCTTAAAAACCAAACAGCTCCAAAGTTTTTTTTTTGTCAAACCTGAATTTAACAAGCTGAAGTTAGAAGCTGATTGGCTACCATGTGCAGCTGCTCCAGATTTTGCACTCTCCAATTTTAGAAAATCAACCCCAAAGTCAGAAGCTCTGCTACAGAGTGAGGTGGCAGCTGAACATATAAGTATAAGGCCCCTTTCACACATATGGTCCGTTCAGTTCATCAGTTCAGTCACGTCAAAATATATCAGTTTTCCGTCCTTTTGTCATCCATTTTTCATCCGTTTTTCATCCGTTTTTCATCCGTTTTTCGTCAGTTGTTATAGAAACATAGAATGTGTCGGCAGATAAGAACCATTTGGCCCATCTAGTCTGCCCAATATATCTGAATCCTATGAATAGTCCCTGGCCCTATCTTATATGAAGGATAGCCTTATGCCTATCCCATGCATGCTTAAACTCCTTCACTGTATTTGCAGCTACCACTTCTGCAGGAAGGTTATTCCATGCATCCACTACTCTCTCAGTAAAGTAATACTTCCTCATATTACTTTTAAACCTTTGCCCCTCTAATTTAAAACTGTGTCCTCTTGTGGTAGTTTTTCTTCTTTTAAATATGCTCTCCTCCTTTACCGAGTTGATTCCCTTTATGTATTTAAAAGTTTCTATCATATCCCCTCTGTCTCTTCTTTCTTCCAAGCTATACATGTTAAGGTCCTTTAACCTTTCCTGGTAAGTTTTTTCCTGCAATCCATGTACTAGTTTAGTAGCTCTTCTCTGAACTCTCTCTAGAGTATCTATATCCTTCTGGAGATATGGCCTCCAGTACTGCGCACAATACTCCAAGTGTTCTGTACAGCGGCATAAGCACTTCTCTCTTTCTACTGCTTATACCTCTCCCTATACATCCAAGCATTCTGCTGGCATTTCGTGCTGCTCTATTACATTGTCTTCCCACCTTTAAGTCTTCTGAAATAATTACTCCTAAATCCCTTTCCTCAGATACTGAGGTCAGGACTGTGTGCAGTACTGGAGGCCATATCTCCAGAAGGATATAGATACTCTAGAGAGAGTTCAGAGAAGAGCTACTAAACTAGTACATGGATTGCAGGAAAAAACTTACCAGGAAAGGTTAAAGGACCTTAACATGTATAGCTTGGAAGAAAGAAGAGACAGAGGGGATATGATAGAAACTTTTAAATACATAAAGGGAATCAACTCGGTAAAGGAGGAGAGCATATTTAAAAGAAGAAAAACTACCACAAGAGGACACAGTTTTAAATTAGAGGGGCAAAGGTTTAAAAGTAATATGAGGAAGTATTACTTTACTGAGAGAGTAGTGGATGCATGGAATAACCTTCCTGCAGAAGTGGTAGCTGCAAATACAGTGAAGGAGTTTAAGCATGCATGGGATAGGCATAAGGCTATCCTTCATATAAGATAGGGCCAGGGACTATTCATAGGATTCAGATATATTGGGCAGACTAGATGGGCCAAATGGTTGTTATCTGCCGACACATTCTATGTTTCTATGTTTCTGTGTCAAATATTCTATATTCTGCCCTTGGGTTTTTACGCCCCAGGTGCATTATCTTGCACTTATCCACATTAAATTTCAGTTGCCAGAGTTCTGACCATTCTTCTAGTTTTCCTAAATCCTTTTCCATTTGGCGTTTCCCTCCAGGAACATCAACCCTGTTACAAATCTTTGTGTCATCAGCAAAAAGACAAACCTTACCATCGAGGCCTTTTGTAATATCACTTATGAAGATATTAAACAAAATTGGTCCCAGTACAGATCCCTGAGGTACCCCACTGGTAACATGACCTTGTTCTGAATGTTCTCGTTTTCGTCAGTTGTCATCTGTTTTTCATCCATTGTCATCCGTTTTTCGTCCGAACCATTTTTTGACGGATGAAAAATAGGGCATTCATCAGTTCAAAAAAACGGACATTGACGGAAGCGGATGAAAATGGATGTTAGGGCTCTTTCACACAGTCCGCCTCCGTAGGCGGATCCGTGCTGCTCAGCGGGGATCGTTCCGCGATCCCCGCTGAGCCGGCGGATGACAGCTCCGTCTCCTCTTGCAGTGCGGAGAGGGAGGTGTCAGAGCCCCGCTACTCTCTATAGGGGATCGGATGAGAGCGGACTGCCTGTCCGCTCTCATCCGATCCCATCCGATCCGATCCCCAGGACGGATGGAAAATAGGGTTTCCATCCGTCCGGATTTCACGGACAGGATCGGATGCGGATGGCAGCGGGTGTCAGCGGACATGTCACCGCTGACATCCTGCTGAATGGGGCATCCGATCAGATCCGCCTAAAAAACTGACAGGTGGATCTGATCGGACCGCCCGTGTGCAAGAGCCCTTAACTGATGATCATCCGTTGTCATCCGTTTTTACATAGAGATACATTGATGTCTGTTTTTCGTCCGTCAACGGATGGATGAAAAACGGACAAACGGACAGCATGTGTGAAAGGGGCCTAAAGATGCTTTCTTCATGGCATAGTGCTATTGTAATTCCGTTAACCCTATGACAGGGTCACTTTACAAATATTGAATTTTTTTTTTAAATGACATTAACATTGTAAAGCATATATGAGATTTTAGTGTTTGGCTTTAAATCTATTTTAATACCCTCAGATCAAGTATTTTCAGTTCCATACAAGCTGTAGGAATATACAGCAGAAATATACAGTGAAATATACAATACACAAGTAAAGGGGAGCCTGAGATAAGGTGAACCCCCACCACCATGGAGCACATGGTAAACTCTGGCTTTTTCTAGGGTTCGCCGTCCAAAAGAAAAAATTAAGGAGTTTTGCTGTCTTTTTTGGCATCTTAACAAACTGAATACTAAATAAATTGCTATGTATTTTAAATTTTGCTGACCAAGGATTTTAGTCATTCAAATTACGAGAAATACCTTGAGAATTAATTAACACACACGTAAAGCTAATAAAAAAAAAATAGAAAAAAATCCCGACCTAATAACTATCTGTGCAGGAAATGGTAAGTTTTCCCAGCACAGCCAGTTCAGGTATTCCTTTTCCCTCAGCATTCTGCAAACATCTGGTTGTAATTACTGAATTTCTGGTCTTGAGAAACTATTTTGGGACAGGGATGTGATAAGGCAAAGGGAAGTCAAATGGGCTGGTTAATTGGTACAAGACAAGACCTTTCTTCCTTCTTTTACAGGAGGTCTGCTTTTATCTTATAGAAATGCTGTGTAATAGAAAAAAAACCCAGATCAGACCAAAACACAGGTAATGTGTCCCTGTGTCTTTCTATAAACTGGGCCAGAATACAGGGCCCTTATTAGAGGGGAACGAGTAACGGAAAATCTGCAAACAAAATGACATTGCTGCCACTGGGGACTCCGGCTCAATTCACATGCAGCTGCTCGCTAAAAGCCTCAGTCTTGCCTAAGATGCCAATACGTTCAAATAAGGAAAGAGGTCCAAGAAGCACCAATGCAATAATCTGAGCTTTATTTAAAATCAAAGGCACAAATCCATCAGGTACACAGCTTTTGCCATGATGTGTTTTGTACTGGCAGGTGCTTAGGCTGTTAATAAGGTACGACACGCACCTAGGGTTAGCTGTGTACCTGTTTTTCAGATGTCCTTGACTACATGAAACTAGTAGAAAATCTGCTCCACCGGTGATTCAGCAGGGTGGAAGCCATTGGTTGCTCTGCCAAACAAATATTCGATTAGTCTGGTGTACTAGGAAGTGGTACAAAGATACCTCCGCGTGACAGTACTTTGTTGGGTTTGATGCCGGAGTAATAGGCTACAGGCGAGGGATTCCCTGCCACACAGATGCAAGTACACAGAGGTATGGGACATGATGATCTCATGACATGATTTACCCAATATGGTCACATGGCTATACTGGGTCAATGACATTGAAGACCATACCTGCTCATTGGTTTATGTGCAGCTGCAGGGTGGGAAATCCCCCTCCCCCAGCTCACTGGCCAGGCACTGACAGCTGCCTTCTGGGTTTGACCAAAATTTGGTTTGGACCAGGGGCTGACTGGCAACGTTCGGCCCCGGGGGCAAGTACAAACCAGAGGCCCATGGTGCAGCAACTCGGCCCCCCTCCCACTCTCTCTCTTCCAGGCCTCCTCCTGACCCCCCATTCCTGGCTGAAGCTTTGCTCCAGGTACTCTCTACTGACTGGCCGAATCTGGGTTCCCGACCTAGCCAGAAGGGGGCAGTTGGGGGGAGCTGGGACAGATCCTTTGGGGCTTCCTGGGGGAGAAGAGTCTCCAGTACACCATCCATGCTTGGGGGGGGGGGGTCTGCACCCTGTCCTTGTCTTCATCCTGCACTTAGTAGGTCAGCAGTAGGGACTTTTTACTTATCTTCACCAGGAATCCTTTAGGTATGTCTGTGGCATAAGCGGTGCAGCCTTTTTACGGGGAATCAGAGCGGCCCAGTCCTCCCCTGGTTTGGACTAAGCCCAAGCTCTTCACTACTGTTCAAAAAGTGCAAAAACATACTTGTTGAACCTGCCAGAGATCTTGTGAGCTTATAACTTGCTCCTTTCAATTACTATTGTTCCCAGCTTTCTTTCTATATAGACTCCAGCAGTCTTGTTCAACCTTTTACCATAGAGGAACCCCTGAAAATGTTTTCAGGTCTCAGGGAACCCCAACTAAAACATTTCGATTTACAGCTCATGATGCATTAGTGTTATCAGTATGTTGTACAGAGTTTTAAATAAAGGATTAATGAATGGGGTTTCCATGATAATCATCAAATGAAATAAATAATAATAGCACTTCTGCCTAGCAGCACTAGGGTCATTGGTTCGAATCCCAACCACTGCACTACCTGCAAGGTTTAAAAAACAAAACAGACCCATCAGAGAGATAGCAGTAACATTAACCTCCCTGGCGGTATTCCTGAGTGTGGCTCGGGGTGGAACTTCAGTGCCATTAGCGGTAACCCCGAGCCACACTCAGAGTACCGCCAGGGAGAAATCGCTGGATCCTGGAAGAAGTTACTTACCTTGTCCCTGGGATCCCGCGATGTATTTCAGCAGTGTACAGCGGCCGGATCTTCCGCCTGATGATGTGTGCCCCGCCTTCCGTTCCCTGCGAGTGTCGCGTCGCAGGGGGGGGTGGAACCGGCGGCAAATTCAAAAAGTAAAACACACAAACACACTGATATATTGTAATCCTATTGGATTACATTACTAAATGAAATAAATTGACCTTAGTTTGCCCCCCAGTGCCCTTGCCTGCAGTTTTACTGTACTTTATATATATATATATACACTTTAACTTATTTATACTTATTTATTATATTATAATTTATGTTTTTGTGTAAAAAAAAATCATATGTAAATAGTTGGTTTGGGCTGCTCGTCCTTAAGAATTACATGCAAAATAATGGTACCGCTTTCAGCACCTAAAATCTGAAATAATCATACCGCCAGGGAGGTTAACAGTGGCCGAATCAACAGTTTGGTACATTCTGAGGAAAGAAGAACACACTGGTGAGTTCAGTGACATAAAAAGGCCTGGACATCCATGATGATCGCAGGATCCTCTCTGTGGTAAAGAAAAACCCATTTACAACATCCAGACAAGTGAAGGACACTCTCAAGGAGGTGGGCGTATCATTGTCTACAATCAAGAGAAGACTTCACAAGAGCAAATACAGAGGGTTCACCACAAGGTGCAAACCATTCATAAGCCTGAAGAATAGAAAAGCGAGATTAGACTTTGTCAAAAAACTTCTGAAAAAAACTAGACCAGTTCTGGAAAAGCATTCTTTGGACGGATGAAACTAAGAATAATCTGTACCAGAATGACAGGAAGAAAAAAAGTGTGGAGAAGGCTTGGAACAGCTCATGATCCAAAGCACACACCGTCATCTGTAAAACATGGTGGAGGCAATGTGATGGCATGGGCATGCATGGTTTCCAGTGGCACTGGGTTATTGGTGTTTATTGATGATGTGACAGAAGACAGAAGGCGCTGGATGAATTCTGCAGTGTTTAGAGATATACCCAGCTCAGCCCAGATTTAGCCAAATGCAGGAAAGTTGATTGGATGGCGCTTTACAGTACAGATGGACAATGATCCAAAATACATGCATTAGCAACCCAGGAGCTTTTGAAGGAAAATAAGTGGAATATTCTGCAATGGTTGAGTCAATCACCTGATCTCGTCCCAATTCAGCATGCATTTCAGTTGCTGAAGGCAAAACTAATAGCAGAAAGACTCACAAAGAACATCTGAAGGCAGTTGCAGTTAGAGCCTGGCAAAGCATCAGAAAGGAGGAAACACAGTCTTTGGTAATGTCCATGGGTTCCAGACTTCAGGCAATCATTCCCATAAAGGATTCTCAACAAAATATTAAAAATGAACATTTTATTTATGATTATATTAATTTGTCCAATTACATTTGAGGTCCTGAAAATGGGGGGACTGTATATAAAAATGGCTGCAGTTCCTAAATGTTGTACTTGATATTTATGTTCAACCCCTTGAATTAAATCTGAAAGTTTGCACTTCAAATTAATTTGGAATGTTTCATCTTAATTTTATTCTGGTGGCATACAGAGCCAAAAGTATGAAAATTGTGCCTGTGTCCAAAAATATCTGGACCTAACTGTATGTGTAAAGCACTGCATGAATTGACCACGCTATATAAGTAACTGAAGTAAATAAATTGTAAATAAATAATGGCTAGAAAAGAAACAGACAGTGAACATTCTAGTGCCCCCATACAATAGTGTAAGCAGGAGATCAATCTGCCAAAGCTCTCTCCTCAAGGAACCCTTAGCAACCTCTGGTGAATCCCATGGTTTTGCGAAACCCTGGTTGAGAAAGGCTGGGCTACAGAATACTCTCCTTCCCCAATGTTATGCCAAAGAACAGGGGGGAGTTTTTCTATAGTTCTGTCCTAGGGTGACAATGCTGCTCCTGTATAGAATACTAGGGTTGCGCTGATACTGATACCGTTATCGGTGCTGATTCTAAACATCTGCAGGAGGACTTGTACTCGTGTAAATGCTCTGATACCTTTGCGTTGTGATTCAAGCCCATACAAAATGAATGGGCTCAAATCGTACAGCAAAGAATCGCATGTGATCTGAACAGGAATGCGGTGCTTGTCCTAGTGACTTCAGCCTGGGTTCACACAGGAGCGATGAGGGAAACTGCATGTGATTCGCACAGGAATCACACTGCATTCCTGTTTAAATCCCATGCAACTCTTTGCAGTGCGATTTGAGTCCATCCATTTTTTATGGGCTTAAATTGCACCGCATGGTGTCGGTAATTGGCATCGGTGAGTACTTTAGCACAAGAATCAGTACTCGTATTCACCCTTAAAAAACAGGTATCAGTGCATCCCTAAAAGATGCAGTACAGTCAGTGAGCATGGTCACCCTAGAACAGGGAGTATGTTAGGCCGGCATAGACGGTTCAAATCTTGGCCGGTTCAGCAGGAGATTTGCACTGTGTGATTAATCAACTTGGGTACAACAAGCCTGCCGGATTCACTTATTAACGTGATTATCATTAGCTGCTCTTATAACCGCTAGCAGTAACCACTGTCTTTCCCCACCCACCCCTACCTCCCCGCTGGGAGCAGACAATTGCTCGACAGGAGAGATTCCCCTGTCAGCACTGTCTGTATCAGTGGCGGCCCGTTCATTGGGGGCGCAGGGGCGCCGCCCCCCCTATCCATGCATCCGGCCCCCTAATCTACATGCAGGGCGCCGGACGCATGGGTTCGAATAGGGGATTTTTTTTTTAAGCACGTGATTAGAGCCAGAGGCTCTAATAGGCTTCAAAAAAGGGCGGGCTTGGGGCACAGAGCACTGCGCCCTGAGCCCACCCAGTTGTATGACAATAGCGAATGAATATTCAGTATTATCACACTGATTTTCCTCCCAGCCAAACAGGAAGTGGGTCGTGAGACCCCTTTCCTGATTGACCAAAAGAGAAGTGATTTTACTGGCCATTAGCCAGGAAGAGGGAGGGTACGTATGGCCGTAGGAGACTCACAGCCGCTCAGAGAAGGAGCAGGTAAGGATGCTGGCTGTCCGGCTGGGCAGTCAGCCGGCCATCCATCCTGGGAGGGGGTGGTAGATCTGATTGCTGGCTGGCCATCCCGCCGGGGGTGTGTTGGTTTTGCCGCCCCCCCTCCCAAATTTTCATTCACCAGCCTCCACTGGTCTGTGTTAATGGGGTAATAGTGCATATTTCTTTCCTGCAACCTGTGATTGCTGGAAAGAAATTTGCACCGTCTATGGCTTGTCTTACTGGCAGGATCTCCAGATGAAAATAGAGGGGAAAAAAAGTCCTGAAAAAGATTGGGCTGGTGGGTCATAATGAATCAAATTCTTTTACTTGGGTGTAGATAAGATTTACGTCTCCTACATTGTCAAGTTATCATGTTTATTAGCCTGGAAAACAATGGGATCTGTTAAAAAGAAAAGGCCCAGCCTGGAAGTTTCTCTGAAGTTCCAAGGTAGTTAGAGATTATCCTTATTTCCCTTTGAAAAGCATGTATCACCTTATCGCTTCCTCAGTGCGTCTGAGGCTTGTTTCCTGAGTGCTATTCGGAGGTAGAAAACCTGCGGTGGTGAAAAAATAGAGGCAGCCGACAAGTCCAATCTGTCAAGCTCCATTTTTCGAAGAAAGGAAAAAACTCAGGAGTGAACGTATTTAGCGAGAGCCATTTCCTGCACTCTAAGGAGGAGAAAAAGAATGTTGCTAAGTGTGTACATGAGGAGATGTGTGTCGCCGTTATCTCTGACCTGCAGCTTAGCCCTTGTGTCTCAGCTGCCAAAAAGCTCCCATTCAACCTTGTGCTGAGTTCATCAGCGTTTCACGTGTCAGGATTGAAACCGGCAAATGCAGGACAGACAGTCACTCTATTCAACCGCCTGGGGACATCGTGACAACTGAAATCCCCTTACAGACTGTCCGTATCAACCTATGGCAGGTCACAACACATAACCCTTCTCAAACGGCAAGCCCCTTTCCCTGTTGTCAGCACTGTCACTTGAACAGAGCAAGGGAGTCTTATCACAAGGCCTGACGTGACTGTGACAATTAAGATGAATTGCAAAAACCCTGCTGGTGCCATACGTTGAACAATAACTTGGCAGAGGATCCTACACAAACTGTTGGGTGGTATAGAGAGAACTTCATCCCTGCTTAGGCCTTGAATTAGCATATTCAGCAGCCGGGAAGACTTACGAAGGATTTTATTCCTACCAATTTTATTTTAATCCATAATGTGCTGCCTATAAATTCGATGGGTAGCTTTATAGAGACCTTACCGGCGCCATTTTTGGGCAGCACTTTCTTTTGCATAACTTTTATTTAGTTGTTGTTGTACAAAACTGATTACCCTAAATGCAGGCGGTCCCCGGGTTACAAACTAGATAGGGACTGTAGGTTTGCTCTTAAGTCAAATTTTTTTGTAAGTCGGAACAGGTTCATTTTTTAAGTGTAGCCCCAGCCAAAAGAACATTTTTTACATTTTTTGGATAGCATAGGGAAGGGTTAACACCCCTGTACCATTTGTTTTGCTGTCTGTACCCCTGTTCAGAAGATTTCACCTCACTTTCTGTCCCCATGACAACTGGATTTTTAAAATTTTGGGTTGTTGTGGAAACAAGGGTTGGTGATAAACCTTCAGTGGAGACATCTTTTTCCCATGAGAACTATTACAGGAGTGAATTTCCCTTCCTAGGCGTAGATTTCTCCTCACTTCCTGTTGTTTCCCTCTGTTGGTAAGTAGGAGTAGTTTGTAAGTCGGACGTTTGTAACCCGGGGACCGCCTGTATAGTCATACATCATGCTTCATGTACATTTATTAGTTTCACTACATGAGCAATTTCAATCATATACCAGATTTTTATTCGAAAATAAGGCCCTATTCACACCTGAGCTTTTTGTAGCTTGAAGTTCCAAAACGCTCAAGATGGTTTTCAACTGTGCCTGTTCATACTTATACATAGTGTCACTTGAAGCTTGTAGCTCAGGAAAGGACATGGGCTTCTTTTTAGCTACAAGTTTCAAGCGTTTTTGGCCCCAGTAGACTTCGAAGGGTGCACCTGAAAAATAAAAATGAGTGTATGCTTGCTTTCCATTGGCTAAAAAATAATTTTTATCCACTTGCAGACCCGCCACAGTACATACAGTGAATCCGGAAAGTATTCACAGCGCTCCACTTTTCCCATATATTTTTATGTTACAGCCTTATTCCAAAATTGATTAAATTCAATATTTTCCCCCAAAATTCTACAAACAAGACAAACTCTAATTCAATTCTAATTCTAACTCAAATTCTACAAAAAATGTGGAAAATTGTTTGTCAGCGTCAAAAATTTAGTGAAATCAGCGGCATGCAAACAGTGCAACCATACCAACACTATGAATGATCAATCAGTAAAAGGTAGCAACACTAGCAATAACGATTAAAATAATATTGCAAATCACAGAACTACACGAAGTGCAGAATTATTAGGCAAATTAGTATTTTGACCACATCATCCTCTTTATGCATGTTGTCTTACTCCAAGCTGTATAGGCTCGAAAGCCTACTACCAATTAAGCATATTAGGTGATGTGCATCTCTGTAATGAGAAGGGGTGTGGTCTAATGACATCAACACCCTATATCAGGTGTGCATAATTATTAGGCAACTTCCTTTCCTTGGGCAAAATGGGTCAAAAGAAAGACTTGACAGGCTCAGAAAAGTCAAAAATAGTAAGATATCTTGCAGAGGGATGCAGCACTCTTAAAATTGCAAAGCTTCTGAAGCGTGATCATCGAACAATCAAGCATTTCATTCAAAATAGTCAACAGGGTCACAAGAAGCGTGTGGAAAAACCAAGGCGCAAAATAACAGCCCATGAACTGAGAAAAGTCAAGCGTGCAGCTGCCAAGAAGCCACTTGCCACCAGTTTGGCCATATTTCAGAGCTGCAACATCACTGGAGTGCCCAAAAGCACAAGGTGTGCAATACTCAGAGACATGGCCAAGGTAAGAAAGGCTGAAAGATGACCACCACTGAACAAGACACACAAGCTGAAACGTCAAGACTGGGCCAAGAAATATCTCAAGACTGATTTTTCAAAGGTTTTATGGACTGATGAAATGAGAGTGAGTCTTGATGGGCCAGATGGATGGGCCCGTGGCTGGATTGGTAAAGGGCAGAGAGCTCCAGTCTGACTCAGACGCCAGCAAGGTGGGGGTGGAGTACTGGTTTGGGCTGGTATCATCAAAGATGAGCTTGTGGGGCCTTTTCGGGTTGAGGATGGAGTCAAGCTCAACTCCCAGTCCTACTGCCAGTTTCTGGAAGACACCTTCTTCAAGCAGTGGTACAGGAAGAAGTCTGCATCCTTCAAGAAAAACATGATTTTCATGCAGGACAATGCTCCATCACACGCGTCCAAGTACTCCACAGCGTGGCTGGCAAGAAAGGGTATAAAAGAAGAAAAGCTAATGACATGGCCTCTTTTGTTCACCTGATCTGAACCCCATTGAGAACCTGTGGTCCATCATCAAATATGAGATTTACAAGGAGGGAAAACAGTACACCTCTCTGAACAGTGTCTGGGAGGCTGTGGTTGCTGCTGCACGCAATGTTGATGGTGAACAGATCAAAACACTGACAGAATCCATGGATGGCAGGCTTTTGAGTGTCCTTGCAAAGAAAGGTGGCTATATTGGTCACTGATTTGTTTTTGTTTTGTTTTTGAATGTCAGAAATGTATATTTGTGAATGTTGAGATGTTATATTGGTTTCACTGGTAAAAATAAATAATTGAAATGGGTATACTGTATATTTGATTTTTGTTAAGTTGCCTAATAATTATGCACAGTAATAGTCACCTGCACACACAGATATCCCCCTAAAATAGCTAAAACTAAAAACAAACTAAAAACTACTTCCAAAAATAGTCAGCTTTGATATTAATGAGTTTTTTGGGTTCATTGAGAACATGGTTGTTGTTCAATAATAAAATTAATCCTCAAAAATACTCATTTGCCTAATAATTCTGCACTCCCTGTAAGTGTGATACAATCAAATCAAAGAAAATATATTATCCAATAAACCTAATAGACTTAATGTGTAAGAGTCCAAGTGAAACAGAATGCTGTAGTTCCCGGTGCTCAATGATAACTCAAGTGTCACCACTGGTATATCCTCCACCAAATAGTAAAATTGCAAACTCACCAGAACCCTATGCTGTCTAAAATATAGGACAGCAAACACGCAATGGTATTAATGTGATATCTCTCTGGAAGTGGTGTCAATGGCAGAGCTTTATGCGCCCCACACTTTCAAAATGATGTCATCACACAGGGTGTTCAAGCAGATCATGAAGGATAAATACCCAAGCATGAGAAAAAAATCTCGTAGTGTAGTATTTATTAAAAACAAATGGTACAATTAAAATTAAAACACTGACTCACTGAAATAGACTTCAGTAGTCAAAATAATAAAACTGAGTAATGGTACAAATCCATAAACAAGGTCTAATGAGTGCAACACAACTGGTGCAGATAATGGTAATGCACTTACTGTGAAAGCCGCCAAACTAATATTAGGATGGCGGCTGGACCTTGGACGTATATCTCAGCTCAATGGCCGTTTCGCGCCACGTGCTTCCTCAGGAGCTTACCCTCTAATGACAACTTGAAAGAAGTTTGTTTAAAATCTTTGCAAATTTATTAAAAATAAAAAATGAAAAAAAATCTCATGTAAATAAGTAATCTCAGCCTTTGCTTAATACTTTCTTAAAGCACCTTTGGCACCAATTACAGCCTCAAGTCTTTTTGAGTATGATGCTACAAGCTTGGCACACCTAATTTTGGGCAGTTTCCTCCATTCTTCTTTGCGGGACCTCTTAAGCTATATCAGGTTGGATGGGGAGCGTTGCTGCACAGCCATTTTCAGATCTTTTCAGAGATGTTCAATTGGGTTCAAGTCTCGGCTCTGGCTGGGCCACTCAAGGACATTCACAGAGTTGTCCAGTAGCCACTCCTTTGTTATCTTTGCTGTGTGCTTAGGGTCATTGTCCTGTTGGAAAATGAACCTTCACCCCAGTCTGACGTCCAGAGTGCTCTGAAGCAGGTTTTCATCAAGGATGTCTCTGTACATTGCTGCATTCATCTTTCCTTTGATCCTGACTAGTCTCCCAGTTCATGCCACTGTAAAACTTCCCCACAGCATGATGCTGCTGCCACCACCATGCTTCACTGTAGTGATGGTATTGGCCAGGTTATGAGCGGTGGTTTCCTCCAGACATGACGCTTGCCATTCAGGCAAAAAAGTTCAATCTTTGTTTCATCAGACCAGAGAATTTTGAGTCCTTCAGGTGCCTTTTTTGCAAACTCTAGGCAGGCTGTCATGTGCCTATTAGTGAGGAGTGACTTCTGTCCTGCCACTCTACCATACAGGCCTGATTGGTGCTGCCGAGATGGTTGTTCTTCTGGAAGGTTCTCCTTTCTCCACAGAGAAAAGCTGGAGCTCTGTCAGAGTGACCATCGGGTTTTTGGTTACCTCCCTGACTGAGGCTCTTCTCCCCTGATCGCTCAGTTTGGCCGGACGGCCCACTCTAGGAAGTGTCCTGGTGGTTCCACATTTCTTCCATTTACGAATGATGGTGGCCACTGTGCTCATTTGGACCTAAAATGCTGCAGAAATTTTTCTTTACCCTTCCCCAGATCTGTGCCTCAATACAGTCCAGTCTCGGAGGTCTACAGACAATTCCTTGGACTTCATGGCTTGGTTTGTACAGGTGTGTGCCTTTCTAACTCATGTCCAATTGACTTAATTTACCACAGGTGGACTCCAATCAAGTTGTAGAAACATCTCAAGTATGATCAGTGGAAACAGGATGCACCTGAACTCAATTTTGAGTGTCATATCAAAGGCTGTGAATACTTATGTACACATGATTTTCTCCTTTTGTATTTTTAATAAATTTGCAAAGATTTCAAACAAACTTCTTTCATGTTGTTTTTATGGGGTATTGTTTGTACAATTTTGAGGAAAATAATTAATTTAATCCATTTTGGAATAAGGATGTAACATAACAAAATGAGGAAAATGTGAAGTGCTATGAATACTTTCCGGATTCACTGTAGTTGTACATGTACCAAACTGATTACCTTAAATATAGTCCTACATTATGCCTTTTGTACATTTATTAGTTTAATAAGCAATTTCAATCATATACCAGATTTTTTTTCGGAAAATGAGGCCCTATTCACACCTGAGCATTTTGTAGCTTGCAAAAAGGTGCAAGTAATGTTGGTGTATCGGCGCTACCACAATGTGCAGATATATAAAACCATATGTTTGTGCTGTGCAAATGGTGCCAGGTGAGTACCATAAAATGCCGTAAAAGTGCACTGTGCGTTTATAGCATACTGGTGCGGACCTGCGAGGGGCCAGGGAACCACATCATAAATAAATATAAAGTGCTGCGTGCTGAGAAGCAAAAATATTTATAGCTGGTGCTGCTAGTTATTCCAAATGGAGAGTATTACAGAGGATGGTGCCAGTGAAATTGTGGGAGAAGGGTGCTCACAGGATATATCGTGCTAGTGTCACCGGTGCTGTTACCCGTGGCCCCCCACTAGGTAAAAGCTCTTACCGCACGGGCTGCTTAGAGTTAAACTGCACGCCAATCCTGGGTCCCACTTTGTGTTCACATTGGCACTACAAATACAAGATAGCTTCCATTGCGTAGTATAGTTGGAACTTCAAAGTGCAAAACATATCCACTCACAGTTGAGGAAGTTCACTGTCAGCATGCAGGGTCTGTCTAGCCTGAGCGCTTCCGCGTTCCATGGTCTGGAACCACTGCTACCGGAAGTGACGTATGACGCAATAAGCCACGCCGTACGCGTTTTGTCACTACAACGTCATCTGGAGTGCTCCACTAAAGAAAGCTCTGAAAAAAATGATATACATCTCTTTCAGGTACATCATTGCATGGCAACGCAATTGCCAGTTAAAATATTGGCAGTGCCGAATAGCAAAAAATGGCCCGGTCATGAAGGGGGTTAAATTCGTTAGGAGCTCAAGTGATTAAAAAATGAGACCCCTGAAAAAAATCTCAAAAATACCTGTACAAATGCTAAAAGAAATGTACTCGTAAAAAGACCAAAGACACTTAGGCCCAAGCGTGAATGTGAAAGGTGCATGGATTCTATTATCATCCAACCCTCTTTCAATAGATGGATCAGCAATAATTAATATAGTTTCCATCAAAGTGGCAACTCAAAAGCAAGTGTTCCTTATTATCAATAACCAAAACAAAAACCTTGGGGCTCACAACTCTCCATAGTTCTACTACTACAGAAGCCTATGTGGTGTTTGGTGCCTCCCTCCAGGGCATTGACAAGTGATGTAGACCAAGCAGTGGTGTATTTAGGCTTTGTGCTGCCCTAGGCCAGACCCTAATTTAAATATGACCCACCTCTTCCTGTAAAGGCCACACCCCTTCCTGTTTATGACATGCCCTGTCATCTGTAAACCACAGACCACAACCAGTCTATCAGTGCCCGTCAGTCCAGCCTCATTAGTGCCCATCAGTGCAGCTTATCAGTGCCACCTCATCAGTGGCCATCAGTGAAGCCTACTAGTGCCCATCAGTACCAGCAGGTAGCAGTGTGACTGCTTTATGGGGGTGCCAGACTGATTTGCCCCATAGGACTGGCACTATACTAAAAGTGTAGTGCAAGCCGGTGGGGACCCTTTTCGTGCGGGAGCCAGGAGGAGGCTGTTTTTTTTCCATGTGGGGTGCAGCTTTTTTGCTGCCCCCCTGCAAAGTGCTGCCCTAGGCCTGGGCCTTGTTGGCCTAGGCCAAGATACAGCACTGAGACCAAGTATTCTGGCTACACAACACAGAGTGGTTGAAACCCATCAATCAGTAAGTGGGGGTTTGGGCCAGATAGCCCTGAGTGAACCGACAAATATAGTGGAGCTATAGTGAAGCCAGCTATCCCATACGCTAAAAAAACTTTCATATTAGTCCTTGCAAGTTCAGAATCAATGATCATACTTGATGTCAATCACCTTCCTAACCCAATCTATTATGGTAGGATCATGGGGATTAATCATTTGGTTGCATTCAGTAGGTGTGACGAAGCGGATTTCCTATAAGGTTTAGTGGGCATGAGGAGACTTGAAATAAAAAGGATAACAGGGAATTGGGGAAATTGATGGCCAAGATTTTCTATAGATTTGCTAAAAAGCTGTATTTTATGGCATTCCTGCTAAGTATGTATGAGGGTTCCTCACCCAGGCAGCGGTCTGTTGGTTTTTATGGGATGGGGATGTAAGCTCAGAACCCAGCAATCTTATTTTTATTATTTTTAACAAGAGATTGGCCTCCAGTAGAAAAGTCATGATGGGCCTTATACAGTATAGTCCAGGGATCCTCAAACTATGGCCCTCCAGCTGTTGAGGAACTACACATCCCATGAGGCATTGTAAAGCTCTGACATTCACAGACATGACTTGGCATGATGGGAATTGTAGTTCCTGAACAACTGGAGGGCCATAGTTTGAAAACCCATGGTATAGTCAAATGCTGGTTAACCTACCAACAAGCATTTGAGTTGTGGGTGAAAATCAGACTGCCTTGGAACCAACAATACACAGGGTGAATGTACAAACTCTGTGCAGATATTAGATACTGGTAAAGCTTATATGAGATTTTAATGACTTGTTTTATATAAAGTTTAATGAGACACATCTTTCTTCACACACACACTGTCCTTAAGTGCCTGCAGTACTGACAGACGGTCTATGTACTTTAAATAATACCCAGAGGCATTTAGTGGACACAGATGCAGTTATTTCCTACAGCCCTGAGTCATGTCTGTCATTTTAGCATCCAGTCCAGGCACTCCTACTGTGAGCCAGTTTTCCAATCTCAGTACGGAAGTTTTGGTATTGAAACCTTGAGCTGGTATTTTTTGGCATAGAATTTGTGGCGACATAGACAGGCTATAAGCAAGTAAAAAAGTGTCCTTAGTCTAATGGCACTTTTCCACTGCAAGTACCGGCTCGGCTCTACTCGGCCCTGCTTGGCCCAGTTTGCTTTTCCACTGCTGGTACCGCATGGTACGGTGTTGGAACGGTACGGTACGGTACGGTATGGTTTGCTTTTCCACTAAAGTAGTACTAAAGTTAAGTGGGTGGGATAACAACGATTCTGTGACCAATCAGTGGCTAGTAGTGACTGCATGCAAAGGATTGTGGGATATGGTACCGGTATGGCACCTCTTGGAACCACAATCGAGGTGGTACTGTTTTAGAGAGCCGTACCATTCGGTTCCATGCAGTGGAAAAGCGCCGCCGCCCCGTACCGTACCGAACCGTTCCTACACCGTACCATGCGGTACCAGCAGTGGAAAAGCACAAAAGCGAGCCGAACCGTTTGGTTCCATGCAGTGGAAAAGCGCCATTAAACTGACCCTTAAACTTGAACTGAGCTAACCCTCAACTGACCCTAACACTAAACCCCAATCATCAAATGCTGAAAGATAACCCATATATCTATGATCTTGTGAATATGACCCTAAAGGCCAACTACAGTATTATTATTGTGTTGCAAAAAATGAGTAGGTTTGTGATACGTGAGGAGATTGAGGGAGTAAGTTGAGAAGTGAAGAGATAGATCTGGGTATCATCAGCATAGAGGTGGTATTGGAAGCCATGGGAAGTTATCAACTGGCCCAGGGAAGAGGTATAGAGAGAGAATAGGAGGGGCCCAAAGACTGAGCCTTAGGGTACCCCAACAGAAAGAAGAAGAGGAGAAGCAGAGATGGTGTTGTATGTGACACTGAAAGTGTGCTGAGATAGGTAGGATGAGAACCAGGAAAGAGCAGAGTGACGGAGGCCGAGGGAGTGGAGTTTTATTGAGGAGGAATGGATGGTCAACTGTGTCAAAGGCGGCAGAAAGGTCCAAGAGTATGAGAAGGGAGTACTGGCCATTGGTTTTAGCAGTTAGTAGTTCATTGGTGGGTTTTGGTCAGGCAGTTTCAGTGGAATGCTGTGGAAGCCAGACTGTAGGGGATTGAGAAGGTTGGTGTCAGTGAGGTAGCAACCCATACAGTTGTGGACAAGGTGTTCAAGAAGCTTGTATATGGTATATGATATACACACACATACTACATACTATATATATATATATATATATGATATACACACACATAATATACTGTATTTACTTTATATATATATATATATATATATATATATATATATATATATACACAGTATCTCACACAAGTGAGTACACCCCTCACATTTTTGTAAATATTTTATTATATCTTTTCATGTGATAACACATGATACTAAAGTAGTGAGTGTACAGCTTATATAACAGTGTAAATTTGCTGTCCCCTCAAAAACACTGAATATACAGCCATTAATGTCCAAACCACTGGCAACAAAAGTGAGTACACCCCTAGCAAAAAATGTCCGAATTGGGCCCAAAGTGTCAATATTTTGTGTGGCCAACATTATTTTCCAGCACTGCCTTAACCCTCTTGGGCATGGAGTTCACAAGAGCTTCACAGGTTGCCACTGAAGTCCTCTTCCACTCCTCCATGACGACATCACAGAGATGGTGGATGTTAGAGACCTTGTGCTCCTCCACCTTCTGTTTGAGGATCCCCCACAAATGCTCAATAGGGTTTAGGTCTGGGGACATGCTTGGATAGTTCATCACCTTTACCCTCAGATTTTTTAGTAAGGCAGTGGTCATCTTGGAGGTGTGTTGGAATACTGCCCTGCGGCCCAGTTTCCGAAGGAAGGAAGGAAGGGAATCATGCTCTGCTTCAGTATGTCACAGTACATGTTGGCATTTATGGTTCCCTCAATGAACTGTAGCTCCCCAGTGCCAGCAGCACTCATGCAGCCCCAGACCATAACACTCCCACCGACATGCTTGACTGTATGCAAGACATATTTGTCTTTGTACTTCCTACCTGGTTGCCGCCACACACGCTTGACCCCATCTGAACTAAATACGTTTATCTTGGTCTCATCAGACCACAGGAAATGGTTCCAGTAATCCATGTCCTTAGTCTGCTTGTCTTCGATCAGCAAACTGTTTGCGGTCTTTCTTGTGTATCATCTTTAGAAGAGGCTTCCTTCTGGGACGACAGCCATGCAGACCAATTTGATGCAGTGTGCGGCGTATGGTCTGAGCACTGACAGGCTGACCCCCACCACCCCTTCAACCTCTGCAGCAATGCTGGCAGCACTCAGATGTCTATTTCCCAAAGACAACCTCTGTATAGGATGCTGAACCTGTGCACTCAACTTCTTTGGTCCACCATGTCAAGGCCAGTTCTGAGTGGAACCTGTTCTGGTAAACAGCTGTATGGTCTTGGCCTTCATGCTGCAGCTCAGTTTCAGGGTCTTGGCAATCTTCTTATAGCCTAGACCACCTTTATGTAGAGCAACAATTCTTTTATTTTTCAGATCCTTTAGAGAGTTCTTTGCCATGAGGTGCCATGTTGAACTTCCAGTGACCAGTATGAGAGAGTGAGAGCGATAACACCAAATTTAACACACCTGCTCCCCATTGACGCTAACGAGTCACATGACACCAGGGAGGGAAAATGGCAAATTGAGGCCCAGTTGGACATTTTCACTTAGGGGTGAATTAACTTTTGTTGCCAGTGGTTTAAACATTAATGGCTGTGTGTTGAGTTATTTTGAGGGGACAGCAAATTTACACTGTTATACAAGCTGTACACTCACTACTTTACATTGTAGCAAAGTGCCATTTCTTCAGTGTTGTCCCATGAAAAGATATAATAAAATATATACAAAAATATGAGGGGTGTACTCACTTTTGTGAGATACTGTATATATATATATATATATATATATATATATATATTTTTTTTTTATTTTTTTTTTATTATTATTATACAGGATTTATATAGCGCCAACAGTTTGCGCAGCGCTTAACAAAATGAAGGCAGACATTACAGTTACACTACAATTTGGAACAAAAGGAATCAGAGGGCCCTGCTCGTTAGAGCTTACAATCTAAAAGGGAGGGTCAATTGATACAAAAGGCAATAATATGTATATATATATATATATATATATATATATATATATATATATATATATATATATATATAGTGTGTGCATAACATATACAGTATACTGTATATAGTATGTGTGTTTATCATATACAGTATATACAGTAATATAGTATATACACACATATTTAAAGCCTAGCTCCTCTGAAGACAGTAGCATTCTTTGCGGGCGCCCTTTGTCGGCGGTGTACGGAAGGGGTTAAGTTAGGTTGCGGTATGGGGGTCACAAGGTATTGCACATAAACAGCATTATCCTGAGCTCCTCATCCCCTCTCTCAGGGTTTAGTTCTGGTTACGGTACGAATGTGTGTTTCTAATCCCCTGTGAAAATAAAATATTTTCTGTGACAGCTCAGGCATTGTCCTCCATGACATCTGTGTTTTTCTGCTGAGGATTTCCTGCCAAATGTGAGGAGACAACTGCGTGACCCACCTTGTGAGAGTGACAGGCCTGAACCGTCACGGCACAGCGGGGATAGGTGCCGGGCCTAATAACGTCTTATCACCCGACAAACCTATCTGCCCTACTGAGGAATACCAGGCAGTTTAGGTTCATTCACACTTTATTTCTTTATTACAGGTATTTATATAGTGCTGACAGTTTACATAGTGCTTTACATACTGTACATTCACATCAGGCCTTGTCCTCAAGGAGCTTACAATCTAATGTCCCCACCTCATATACACATACTAGGGCAATACACCTACCGGCATGTGTTGGAGTGTGGGAGGAAACTCCCCCAAGCACAGGGAGAGCAACTTGAATGGGTTATCCTAGGCTCATTTGTTGCGTAAAAGAAGCTGATGCACCTTTTTAGTCGATGAGCTTTGAGCAAAATGTACAGCAATCCCATTGTGCAACAATCACGGCAAAAATTGCATATTGTTTGGGGTGACATTAAGAATAATGGCACTCAAACGCCATGATTTGGAATTGCAGGCAGAATCAGGGTGTGAATATCATTATGGGTCACATTCAGCGGTGGTACCGCCTACCGAATGGGACATACTTGTTAATTTTTGCGATGGCTGCAAATTAAAACATTGCAGCCGCAGCATGGGTAGAGCGGTTGCATTGCTGTGCTTAGGTGGGCGGTTGGGGGGGGGGGGGAGTGGAAACAAAGCTCAACCCCCTGCTTTAACCACCCCCTGGCCACCCTTGTGAATGAGCCCTTACTTGTGTTCAGCCTGTACAGTGGGTCACTCGCTCTCCACCTCTTCCATTCAAAAAAAGTCTTGTATTCTTTTCACTGATTACAAGGCGTTCTGTGAATGGAGGAGGTGTGGATGAACGTTCCATTCTCCCCTTGTCCAATCACAGAACACCAGCAGCCATAGCTTGGTGCATGTGTAGCTGACTGCTGCAGCTCGCTTCTCCCCCTCTCACTGCAGCTGACAGGGAGGATCTGTGTGAAATCCACTCCCTCCTTTCCCTCCTCTCTCCTGACAGAGAGCTTGAGCCAATCAAGAAGCAGGAGAGTCTGGAGCCAACTGGATCATGAGAAAGAAAACTTGCTATGCTGCATAGCCTCATGGGAATTGCAGTTCTTAAAAGAAGCACTGCATCATACTTGTTGATGACAATAGCCATAGAGACTTATGGCTATTGGACTTCACAGTCTTTTCCCAGTAAAATTATTGAGATCTGGGCAGTCCTGGGGAGGGAGCAATGGAGACAGATCGCAGCCAGGGTCTGTGTCCCACAGCCGATGGACTGGAGCCATTAAAGAGTCACTAATGCCTCATTTCCACTGAGCGGAACGGTTCGGGTCGGTACAGTCTGGAAGGGTTAGAATGGTCCGGTCTATTCAGGTGAGCGTTTCCACTGCAAGTCGGGCCACCAGGGACCATGCGGGGTTTACACCAAATGAGGTGTTTGTTTTGCTCTTTCATTTGACGTGAGCATTGAAGTTTTCCTGTCCGCCAATCAGTGGAATCTATCGTGTGACGCCAGTAGCTCCGCCCTAACCGTACCGTTCCATTTCCTATGGCCCTACATCTGAAGCAGGACCAGGAATGGTGCGGTTTGGTTCGGTTGTATGGGCCACTTTCACAATGGAAACACTCAAATTAGCGTACCGTACCAAACTGACCCGAACCGATCCGCTCAGTGGAAACGAGGCATAAGAGGACCTGTTGATTTGCCTCTTTCCCCATGTCAGGGAGAGGAGACGGACCTGCATCTGAGCCTGCTGTAGCTGCCTTCAGAGACTTGTTGCGAGAGATTTGCTGCAGTTTCAGGGTCCATGCAGAGAGACTGCGGCTTGTGTGACAATCCGGCACCTAGATCATGGGAGCCGCTGATCACCAAGCCATTGGGACCTGATTAGCCGCCTGCCAGAAAGTGGTGAGCTATATATCCTTCACGCCTTCCACACACTGCTAGCCCAAACAGAGACTGCTCTTACTTGCAGCTTAGCCTCTGTTATTTAGTGACCTCAAGAAACAGCACACCACCTAAAGAAGGGCCCCATCGCAAGCTGGCCAACACAAGCATCAAGGATGCCAGTTACTTTGTCCCCACTTTTAAGGTGTACTCCGCTTACGTGTACCTGCATCTGGGGTGTCTCTACAGTGCTCAAGAACATTATTATTGACTGATTTTGCTAATTAATAGTTATCTCAGATAAAGTTTTAACTTATATTGACGCAAGTTAGGTATTTTCTCATGTATCAGGCCAGAATTTGCTTTAATTATTTTGCAACCTTTAATTATTTATTGCTTGGTGCCAAGTTTTGCATTGTTTACCTGCTTTGTCAGACACTTACTCAAAGTGTTACTAAATCCACAACCGTAAAATAAGTCTGTATATGCAGTAAAGCATGCTTGTTATACTCACTGTGGAACCTAAGGTGTTAATCCTCTGCATTGTGTAAAAAGGCTGCCTAAGCCTGTCTTCTTTGATCCTCCACAGTCCCCAATCCATCTCCTGATAGTACAGAGCCTTGGGGGCACTCTGCACATGCTCAGTTTGGTGTGTATTGTGGGAGAGTGCATGTGATCAGCACAGAGCCAATCAGCACTGTCCAGAATGAGAGTCAGGGGTCCTGCAGCCTTATAGGACAGTCAGAGGAGAATGAAAACTCCTCCTACAAGCTTTAACCAGACACTAATAGAAGTCACAAGACTGCTATAACTGCTGTTAAGAAAAGGTATTTAGCAGTTTATATTTACTAAAATAATTGCATTTCGATGTTCTGTGTACTGTGGGAGACCAGATATAGTGAATGCAGGGTCCTGGGTTTAGTAATGCTTTAACATATCATCTGATAGTCTTTGGTCTCGTTTCTGTGTATTATTATACATCTGTGATTTACTATTGCTTAAAGTGGAGTTCCACCCTAAATTTATACTTACCTCCATCTTCTCGCTCCGGGTCACCTGAAAAACAAATGGATAATCGCAATTTTTTATTTTTTTTTACTTACCTTGTAGAGAAAATATACTTACCTTACTTCCTTCTTCCTCCCCTCGGCGTCCACGGCGATTCGTCACTTCCTGGCTTTTGCAATGATTCCTGGGAGCTGAACGTCATCGCTCCCAGGAATCAATGCGCCTGCACCGGCCCCGACGTCAGTTCCGGTGCGCGCGCGTCATTCCCTTCTAAACAGCTTCTGGGCATGCCACCGGAAGTGACGGCGGGGCCGGTGCAGTGCATCGTGGGACCGAAGAAGAAGGAAGAGGACACAGAAGAGGATCGCGCTGGCTTCAAGCTGCCCACACCTGAGATGGCAGCGCTGGAGAATAATTTTTCAAGGTAAGTATTTCTCCTAAAAGGTAAGTGCAACCCGGGACAGATCAGAGGCTACCCATTGTGGAATGCACTAGCCCTGACTGTCCCGGGGGTATTTTTATTAAAAAAAGTATCCCCTGGGTGGAACTCCGCTTTAAACACTTTAAGACCGGAAGGATTTGCCCCCTTCCTGACCAGGCCCTATTTTGCGATTCGGCACTGCGTTAATTTAACAGACAATTGCACGGTCGTGCGACGCTGTACCTAAACTAAATTTACATCCTTTTTTCCCCCACAAATAGAGCTTTCTTTTGGTGGTATTTGGTCACCTGTGCGATTTTTATTATATAAACAAAAAAAAAAGCGACTATTTTTAAAAAACAATATTTTTCACTTTCTGCTATATGACACTCCCAAAAAAATGAAATTTAAAAATCAAAATTTTTTAACATTTTAGGCCAATTGGTTTTCTGCTATATATTTTTGGTAAAAAAAATTGCAATAAGCATATTTTGATTGGTTTGCGCAAAAGTTATTGCGTTTACTATCTACGGGAAAGATTTATGTAATTTTTATTGTTTTTTTTTTTAACTAGTAATGGCGGTGATCTGCGATTTTTTTGTGGGACTGCGACATTGCGGCGGACAGATCGAACCCTTGACTGACATTTTTCACACTTTTGGGGGTACCAGTTACATTACTACAGTAATCAGTGCTATAAATATGCACTGTTACTGTAAAAATTACACTGGCAGGGAAGGGTTTAACTTTATTGGTGATCAAGGGGTTAAATGTGTCCCTAGGGGTGTGATTCTAACTGTCAGGGGGCGTGGCTTGTTAGATCATCACAGAGACATATGATCCTACATAGCAGGATCGTAAAGCCTCAGTGATGATCTAAGGGAGAATGACAGACAGCTGTGTTTACATCAGCCGTCTGTCTTTCTCCCTCTCCTGAGCGAGCTGACATCGGAGCCGCCGGTCGCACGCACGGGGAAGGCAGGGAACGAGCGGGGGCAGGGGCGCTCTGCCGGCGGAGCACACTCGCCCCCTACAAGCTAGTGGGCGAGTGACGTACCCATACGTCACTTTGCCCAGGAGAGGCTGACTGCCGCAGTACATAGTCGTGCGGCAGTCGGCAGGTGGTTAATAAAATTGTGTTAATTTAGTCTCCATAACTACCTTAGTGAAAGAAGGACAAGTGACTCAAAAAAGGCACCAAAAAGAACCACAGGTGCGTTTTAGCTGTGTTTTTGATGTGTTTTCTATTCATTTTCAAGGGCAGATACATTTTTGGTGCAGTTTGTTTACCACACCAAACATGCAGCATGCAGGACTCTTAAAAACACAACTGACCATGTGAAGAGTTCCATTGGACTTAAAGGGTAACTCCGCTTTCATGGGGGGAAAAAATATCAATCAAAGAAAAAACAATATAGCGTATACAATTGCGACACAAATCATATTGTAATTGAATGTTATTAAAAATCACCTTTCCTTTTCAATCTGCAGCTGTTGTTCTGAAAATGCAATGCAATATGGCTACATGGAGGTGTTCTGTACACAGAATGTATACTGACCACACCCCCAGAAACATAATTTCCTGATTGTGTGATTGGCTCACTAATTTTCCCAGAAGTCTGCCTAAGATACAAGTCATATTTCTGGCATCCCCTGCAACAAAAATGTCATTTTTGGTTAGATACTCCCAATAGGAACACGTCAAAAGGGATGCCGGCCCAGCAGCTTTCCTTATTAGAGCCCTGCAGCTGCCACAGCTGATAAATAATTATGAAACCACTCCCATTAGACCCACTCAGTACAGAGGCACAGAGGAGCAAACAATGATTTCTTCAGAATAACAAAAGGAAGGAATCTGCAACAAAGTTTGTTAACCACTTGCCGACCGCCGCAAGTAGATTTACTGCGGCGGTCAGCCCCTCACAGGCAAAGAGACGTAAATATACGTCACTAGCCTGTGAGGCTCTGGGGAGCGAGCGCGCGCCGCCGGCGGCGCGCTCCCGCTCGGTCACGGACCCCCCCGCGGACCCGAGTCCCGGCGGGGGGAGAGGGAGAAAGTCAGGCAGCTTGTGTAAACAAGCTGCCTGTCATTCTCCCCTGTGTAGAGACACCGATCATACGGTTCTACTATGTAGGACCGTTGATCAGTGTAACTACAGCTCAACAGACAGCCAATCACAGTTAGAATCACGCCCCTAGGGACACACACAGCCCCTCCCGCTCAAATAAAGTTAACCCCTTCACTGCCAGTGTATTTTTACAGTAACAGTGCATATATATAGCACTGATTACTGTAGAAATGTCACTGGTAACCCCAAAAGTGTCAAAAATGTCAGTCAAGGGTCCGATCTGTCCGCCACAATGTCGCAGTACCGCAAAAAAAAAATCGCAGATCGCCGCCATCATGCGTTAAAAAAAAAACAACAAAAATGACAAAAATCTTTCCCTTTGTTAGTAAACGCAATAACTTTTGCGCAAACCAATCAAAATACGCTTCTTGGGATTTTTTTTACCAAACATAGGTAGCATAAAACAAATTGGCCGAAAATGTTAAAAAATTTTGATTTTTACTTTTTTTTTGGGGGGAATTTCATATAAAAAAATTTGAAAAATATTATTTTTGCAAAATTGACGCTCTTTTTTTGTTTATAGCGCGTGATCAAAAAATCGCACAGGTCATCAAATACCACCAAAAGAAAGCTCTGTTTGTGGGAAAAAAAGGACGTCATATTCGTTTAGGTGCAGCGTCGCACGACCGCGCAATTGTCTGTTAAAGTCACGCAGTGCCGAATCGCAAAATACCCCCTGGTCGTTTAGAAGCCAAATCCTCCGGGGCTTAAGTGGTTAAAATCCTTGTAATGTACATAAATCACCCAGAGGGGAATGTTTTTTACTCAACAAAAGTGGAGTTACGCTTTAATGGTCATAGCAGGGGCGTAACTACAGGGGTTGCAGATGCAACCGGGCCCGTGCTCCACCTGGATAGGAGGGGCGGTGAGGGCAGCATGTAGAGAAATCACTGTCCTCCTTTTTCCTCCTGTAGCTGCAGGAGGAAAATGGAGGAGATTGGTTCCTCTGTATGCTGCCCCCGCCACTCCTCCTATCCAGTTCACTTGTGTTCTGCTGTCTCTGGGCCCCTGTGTGCTCCCCTTTAGCCCCCCCCCCCCCACCTTGCTCCCTCCCCTCTCCTGCCGGCTGCTGCAGGGGATGTGTCATAATAGAGAACCAGGAAGGGGTCGGTAAATATATAATTTACCAGCTCCTTCCTTTTCTGAATGGACAGAGTCATAGTCAGTGACATTGTAAAAAAATTAAATAAAATGATAAAAAATAATACAATTAAAATACCAAAAGATAAAAACTAAATAAATAAATAAAAACACCAGTGGGTGAACTTCCAGGATCGCAAAGGTCACACTTGCGACCGGGCCCTGGCATTCCACCACCGTGGGGAGGCCCCAAGATGGCAGGAAGTGGGCCCACTGCAGAACTTGTGAAAGGGTCCCGCTGCGGGCCTGTAATAAAGGGCCCCAGGATCAGTGGGAAGAGCCCCAGGCTTGAAGGGAAGGGCCCCGGACAGGGGTTCGGGGGGGGCCCTTTATGGTTTCTTTCACCGGGGCCCTGAAGGTTCTAGTTACGCCTCTGGGTCATACATTTTTCTTCCGCTTTTGGTAAGGCGAATTAAGAAAAGCTGATCAGTGTGAAGCCGCCCTTGGGGTACAACGTGTCTGGCTCTGCGCATCTAAATGACAATGTATTTTTTATTTTTTACTAATTTACTAAACTTATGCCTTAAAAAAAAATAAGATAAAATGATGTTAACAAAAAAGAAATAAATAAAAAATAAATAAAGAGGGAGGAAGGGATTTGGAATTCAGCGTACAAGTCTTTCTTTATGATACCAGCTGAAGGACGGATTAAGCCACCTGCCAGCCTTGGCAGAAATTCCCAAAATGCTAAGTGTGACAAAACAAAACAGGTGTACAGGTACCAAAACCAAACCGAAATGTATTTTTATTTTATTTTTATTTTTTTTTCGCCCCTGAACTCAGGAATGCACTGACAGGTGCAGAAGTTCAAGTTACGGCGTGGAAACAGCAAATAAATACACGGCATTAGTGTCTGACGTGATCTCAGTGCTCCCGGGGATGTTAATAACTGGCAAGGTACAGTAATCTCTGATTGCAACATTTGGTTTACCTTAATCTGGAGGGACAGCTGTATTAAAGAGGGAATTATACTAATCAGTTCAAGGCCCTTGCATATAAAACTTCCCATTAGGCTTAAAGTACAACAGCTTACGCTTATACTCTGCAAGCCTACATCTGGTTCTGAACAAGACAGCCTCTCATTTGCAAGGTACAAACCGAAAAACAAGTCAGGAGGGGGGGTGACGGGGAAAAGGGGGGGGGGGTCTGACAGTTGCTGGGGGGGAGGGGGTGGGTGATAAAGGAGCCAGCTAGTAATACTTTGAAAATGCTGCGGCACAACACTGTCTTGGAGGCATCTCAACACTTAAAAGCAACCGGTTTGTTATCAACCCTAAGCCATTTTTTCCTGTTACCGGAGGTGGATGACACCAAATAAAATTGATGATGTCAGTGAAAACAGCCCGTCTAAGCAGAATAAAAAAGGCTTGGCGGTGATACCTTAAAGGAGCACTCCAGGCAGGACATGAGAAGTCACTAATGAACAAGCTGCCTGGAAAACTGTTTGCAGTTTGCGACTTGTTTGCGAACGTGGCGTGTGGTAGGAAAGTTTCCAGGTGGTAGGAAATCAATCTCTGGCCATGTCCAGCATCTTTATCATTACACAGTATAGCCCAAATTAATAATTCTGACCCCCCCCTCCACTGGACGTCATTCCGTAGAAGGCCCTGATCATAAACCCTCAGCTGCAAGGAAATGATTCAGAATATTCAGGGATTGGTAAAGTTTATAATAATAAAACAATGAATATTGCGCATAATACGACAATGAAATATGAACAAAGCATATCCCTCCATAGTGTGTGCTTGTCTCAATTAACCGCTTGCCAACCACATTCTATATAAAACCATATATACGGCGGAAAGGCGGCTCTCCTGTGCCGAATCACGTACCTGTACATGCCCCTCTCTAGTCAATATACTTTTTTTTTTCCCTCCCCTTCCATGCGTTATTTAACCACTTAAGCCCCCGAGGATTTTACCCCCTTCCTGACCAGGGTCTATTTTGCGATTCGGCACTGCGTGACTTTAACGGACAATTGCGCGGTCGTGCGACGCTGTACCTAAATGAATTTGACGCCCTTTTTTTCCCACAAACAGAGCTTTCTTTTGGTGGTATTTGATCACCTGTGTGATTTTTTGATCATGCGCTATAAACAAAAAAAGAGCGACAATTTTGCAAAAATAACAATATTTTTCACAATTTTTTATATGAAATTCCCCCAAAAAATGTAAAAATCAAAATTTTTTAACATTTTTTGCCATTTTGCTTTCTGCTACATATGTTTGGTAAAAAAAATCACAATAAGCGTATTTTGATTGGTTTGCGCAAAAGTTATTGCGTTTACTAACTAAGGGAAAGATTTTTGTCATTTTTGTTGTTGTTTTTTTAACGCGTAATGGCAGCAATCTGCAATTTTTTTGCGGGACTGTGACATTGCGGCGGACAGATCGGACCCTTGACTGACATTTTTGACACTTTTGGGGTTACCAGTGACATTACTACAGTAATCAGTTCTATACATATGCACTGTTACTGTAAAAATGACACTGGCAGGGAAGGGGTCAACTTTATTGGGGAAGGAGGGGTTAAGTGTGTCCCTAGGGTCGAGTTTCTAACTGTTGAGGGATGTGGCTTTACATGTAACAGCACAGATCAACGGTCCTACATAGCATGACCTTATGATCAGTGCTTTTTACACAGGGAAGAATGGCTGGCGGCTTTGTTTACATTAGCCGCCTGCCTTTCTCCCTTCCCAGTGGACGATCGCGAGTGACCGTCACACGCACGGAGGTGTCCGTGAACGAGCCAGGGCGAGAGCGCGCCTCCGGGGGCGCGCTCTCGCCCCCTATTGGCTTACAGGCTAGTGACGTACCCATACGTCACTTTGCCTGGCCGGGCTCACCGCCGCAGTATATGTACTTGCGGCGGTCGGCAACCGGTTAAAAGTCCACCAGAGCTGAGTTCCTTGCATTTCATTTAAAGTGGTTGTAAACCTCAGGCATGAAATATGAAAAAAGCATATCCTTCTATAGTGTGCGCTTGTCTCAATTAACCGCTTGCCAACCACATTCTATATAAAACCATATATACGGCGGCAAGGCGGCTCTCCTGCGCCAAATCCCGTACCTGTACATGCCCCTCACTAGTCAATATACTTTTTTTTTTCCCTCCCCTTCCATTTGTTATTTAAATGGATCCCTATTCCTTTCATGACATTGCTGTGAAGAAGAAGTGCGGCTGCCTCCCCCCCGGCAGTACGCATGCTCCGAAACGCGTTGCATCTTTAATGACGTCATCTGCATTCGACTGCAGACCTCGTTTTCAACGACAGACTCCGAGCCTTGTTCCGGCATCAAGTTCCGCCGTCACTGCCGGTTATGGCGAGGAGGGCTCAGTCCCAGTAGGATGGCTGCATAGACTGGACGATACCATTCACCACCCACCCATCTCGGAACCTCCAGAATGAGCACCTGTTTACTTACGGATGTGAGTGCATATTTTTACTAAAAAAATGTGTCTATAAGTCTACACTTAGAGGTGCCTCTGTTTTCCTTTGTCTGAACGTGATTCTGCACTTCTAGGTCTGGGACGCCGGCAACCCGCTCCCGCGGTGACTGGACACAGTGGGAGCAAATCAGTGGGTCCCGCGGACTCAATATCCGCCAGGACCCACCGATCGTTCCCGAGAGAAGCAGATCGCCATTCTGTGAGAAGGGAAGGTAGTGATAGTGTCATCATCCATATCATCCTGATATCCCCCTGTGGAAGAAACGTGGTCCCTGTGTCGTCACGCGTAGGGGAGGGGCTATATCACCACATCATAGATAATGTCCCCTTTAAGCAAAGCTGACTCTAACATCTGAGGGATAACAGCAACACATAGTCTCAGGGATCCTTCACACTAGTCTGTACCCACTAATGTCCTTGGATAATTGGATGCCTCCTCCCCCTAGCTTCCAGACACTTCACCTGTGATACCAGACCAGATCCTCAAAGACAACCCCTCAGTGCCGGTTCACATTATTGCGGCTTGCGAGATCGCATGTAATTCGGAGCGCACTGCTCCTTCGTTACATGCGATCTCCTGTGCGGATGCGAATTCAGCCATACACTTTGTATGGCTAAATTCGCACTGCATCCGCACCAAAGACGCACAGGAGGCATTTTTTGAGCCGCCTCAGAATCGGATCGCACAGTGGTTCACACTTGTGCTATCCGATTCTGTGCGAACTGTCAGATCGCACTGCAATATGCGATCAAACTGGGGGTGTCGTTAACATTTAATTGACACCCCCTGCGTATCGCATATGGCAGTGTGAACTGCCAGATGTGCGGATGCGATGCGGGAACAGGCTGCGAATTCGCAGCCTTCCCGCATCGCACAAGTGTGAACCGAGCCTCAGTCAGCTCCAGTGAGTTTTAGCAAAAGAGGTTCCCCAGCTAGCCCAGATGGGACCTTGATGAGCAGCAGACACATGGCAGGTCTGCCCAGAAGGGCAGCTGTAAGGAAAGGCCTTCTGTGCACAGGCTAAAACATGTTCCTTTTCATGCTCATAAGAATTGGGCACAGGCTGATGCATATGTGCATCCATGAACTTACATGCGCACACGAGCTGTCACGCATTGTCATCCCCAACGGCGCACACGTGCACCTGTGACAGATGTTGGCTCCAAATGGACTATTTAAACTCAGCCAGTGATCAGGATTAGTGCTGCTTTGTCTTTTAGCCTTCCCCACATCCTGTGTTCCTGTTATCCTGATTCCAGTTGTTGACACAGCTTGTCTGACCACTCTCTGAACTCCGACTGCACTGACCCCGGCTTGTCCTTGACCTCCGCTTCTGTCTGCTCCATTTGCTTCTATTGTACTGATTGGCTCCTGACCTATCTTGTACCCAGACCACGCTATTGCCTGCTCCTCTGTACCTGATCCATCCTGCCAGTACATGACCCAGCTTGCCAGACTCTGCTTCCTGACACTTCCTGATGTGCCTGCTGCTCTACAGCCTGCTACCAGTGCATTCCTCACCTGCCCACTGTCACCAGTATCAGCCTGCTTCAGTCTGTCATCTCCAGCTGTCTACCAGCTGTCTGCTTCACTGAAGACTACTGATGACCTCTCCTGCCTGGCGTGGATACCTGCTCTGGTACTGGCAAGATCTGCAGGCACTTGTGCCCCTCTGCACTTGTGAGTCTTCGTTTCACATTTCATTTCTACCAGGGGCCCTGAGTTAGAGGTGTAAGAGAAGCCTTCCTTATCATTTCAGGCTCTACTACCAGGTACGTGATAGCAGCAGCCCCCCATGCTTGAGTTCTCTTCCTCTAGGACAAGACCCCTTTGTTCCAAGTATATTTTACTCCCTCCCAGCCAGCATCTAGGCACCTCTCCCCAGGGATTGGCCAGGACTGCATAAATATTCAGCTGCTGATTGACTCTCCCAGGCCCAGCCCACTATCTTTCCAGACAGACAGGGGAAAGCAGTAAACCCTGCAGCCACTGAAAAACACAGAACAGACCAAAAGACCCTGCATGTCTCCCCTGGGCTCCACTGAATGTATTGCTATGCAGATCGCATTGCCATACATCTCTTCCCACCTATACAAGCCGGGGAAAGTGACAGGGTGACCCGGAAGTGATGTCATACATTCAACTTTCCAGGGTCACAGCAAGAAGAGGGGGAGAGCAGACGTGTGCCTGCTGTTCTCCCTCTCCTCCACCTGCTGGCAACCGCCATATCGGTTCAGGGCCTTCAGATGGGCAAGCAGAGCTCACACACTGGGGGGGAGACGCCAATACCAGGGGTGTGTGGAAGCAATTGGGTGGCAGGGTAGCCACCAGATTGTGTGTGAACCCCCCCCCCCCCCCCCCCACTGTCATATCCCTATGACTTATGGACCTGGCTGCGTAGAACAAAATGTGAGTCACCAGAGTATTATGGGATGATTGCTTGGAGCGGCACCCAAAGTTTATATGGTTCATGACTGGCAAATTAGGTCAATGTTATTGACCTAATGTGGTCATATGGCCATACTAGCTCAATGACATTGACGAGTATCCCTGCCCCTTTGTTTATGTGTAGCTGTGGGGTGGACACTCCCCGTCCCACTGTTCATTGGCCTGGCACTGACAGCTGCATTCTGAGTTCGGCCAAACTTTGGTTTGGACTGCACCCAAGCTCCTCAGTATTGTTCTGTAAGTGCAAAAACATACCTGTTGATCCTGCCAAAAATCTTGCAACCTTTCATTTGCAGTTGTTCCCAGCATTATATCTATGTAGACTGTAGCAACCTTTTCAATATAGTTTTCCGATCTCAGGGAACCCTATCTAAAAACTATCCACACGGTCAATGTCATTGATCTAATATGGCTGGGGTCTCACATTTTTCTAAACCAAGGGCCAGTATACTCTACTTCAGACTTTAGGGGGACCAGACTAGGGCCAGTGACAGAAGAAAATGTCCTGGCATCCAGTGGGAGTAAACAATGTCCCATCTTTGGTGTCAGTGGAAGGACCACTGCCTTCTTGCTGATGTCAGTTTCCAGAATTGTTCCCCATTGTTGGTGTCAGTTTCCAGAATAGTGGCCCATCGTTGGTGTCAATGAACATAATTTTGCCCCATCGTTGGTGTCAATGGAAGGAATTGTGCTCTCATCATTGGTGTCAGTGGGAGGAATTGTGCCCCATTGTTGGTGTCAGCAATGGGAATTATGCCCCATCGTTGATGTCAGTGGATGGAATGGTACCCCAAAGGCTTGATAAAGGCAAGTAAACTACCACATCGGGCCCCAGGGCCACACTTTGGAGACCACAGCAATATGGTCACATAGCCATATTAGGTCAATGTTATTGACCTAATATGGCCATACCATTGACGAAACAGGTTTGGTCAATGTCCTTAACCCAACCTGTCTGGAACAAATACAAACTCATCCCTAATAATGAACAATAAAGTAGTCAAAGTTTGTCCAAATATATAAAGAAGTTAAAAACCATCAATTAACCCCTTGACCCCTGTAAGATTTCCCCCTCTTTATGACCAGGCCATTTTTTGCTATAGGTCATGCAACGCTGTATATAAATTACATTTATGTAATTTTTTTTTCCCACAAAGAGCATTCTTTTGGTGGTATTTAATCACCACTGGGTTTTTCTTTGCACTATAAAGAAAATTTTGAAATAAAATTATATTTCTTTAATATTTTTTTACTTTCTGCTATAAAACATATCCAATTAAAAAAATGTAAAAAAATCTAATTTCTTTATAAATTTAGGCCAATATGTATTCTGGTACATGTTCAAAAAAAATCTCAATATTTGTATATTGATTGGTTTGCACAAACGTTATAGCATCTACAAACTCTGGTATATACTGTATATACTGGAATTTCTTTTTTTATATACTAGTAATGTCAGCGATCAGAAACTTATAGTGGGACTGCGATATTGCGTCTGACAATCTGACACGAATACAGTGATCAGTGCTAAAAATATGCGCTGTCACTGTACTAATGACACACTGAGGGGTTTTTAATAAGGACCCTTTCTCACGGGCCCCTCCGTCTTGCGGATTCCACTTGCTCAGCGGGGAATCGCTTTGCTGATCCCTGCTGAGCAGGCGGATGACAGGTCCTGTCCTGACACAGTCTCGCTCTCCTCCATGGGGAAATCAGGTGGAAACAGACTGCCTGTGCGTTTTTATACGATCCGCCAGATGGATCGAAAATAGGACCACCATCCATCTGGATTTTGCGGGCAGGATCGGATGAGATGGTGACGGGTGTCCATTGACATCTGCCACTCCATAGAAGAGACTGCAAGATCTGATCAGGTCCACGTGAAAAACCGACAGGCCGACTTGATCGGAAAGCCCTTGTAAAAAGGACCCTAAGGGATGTACTGGATTTTATTGCCCGCTTTGCAGGGAAACAAAATCCACCACATCCCTGCTGACAGGACGGAGCTCTGCCTTGCTTACATAGGCAGAGCTCCAGCCTGGGTCTCTCAGCGGGTGCTGGTGGGCATCCAATGGCCGGCACCCGCTGATCAGCTTCTGCTGTGACTAATCACAGCAGAAGCGGTGCAGCCCCTGTGCGATAGTGCAGAATCACTTCTATATATGTGATTCTGCACAGAACGGCCACCCTGCAGCAGTAAATCTGCTATAGTGTGGTCATTAGGTGGTTAAAGTAGAACTATCGTCAAAACTTTTGTTAAATTTTGGATAGAGTAAGGGAGGATTATAACCCCTGTTGGTTTATTTTTTTTTGCCATCTATGCCCTATTGGAGAGATTTCCCTTCACTTCCTGTCCCATAGCCAAAACAGGAAGTCAAAGGAATTCCCTAAAAATAAGGGAATCCCTTGGGGACCCCCAGGCCATCAGAAGTAGTGTCCCCATTGGAAAATTTCCCCTATATCTGGGTCCTTTCACACAAGCTTTCTGCCCGTCTGACTCCGTTTTGCTCAGCGGGGGGATTGATCCCTGCTGAGCAGGCGAATGACGGCTCCATCTCTGCTCACTGTGCAGAGACCGAGCTGTCAGAACCCCGTTCTCTTCTATGGGAGATCAGATGAAAATGGACCACCTGTCCATTTTCTTCTGATCCTATCCGATCTGGTCCTCCAGACAGATAGATAATAGGGTTTTCATTAGGGTGACCAGATGTCCCCGGATTGAGGACACTGTCCCCTGTCCAAGTCTGTCCCCGGTTTTGTCCCTGGATTCAGGGTCGGTTTAATGTAGACAGGCTATCCCATGCTGGCTGAGAAACAGCCTGGTGGCTCAGATGCAGACGCCCCCTGCTGGACGATCTCATTGCCGCTCCTGCTGCTGTTCAGTGGAGGAGAGGCAGAGTCAAAAATTTACTTTGTGGAGGACTGAGAATGGGAGTTGAGCAGATTGGGGGGGAGGGGTCTGTTTCTACACAGGTGAGGGCAGTGGGGGAGCAGGGGTTAGAGATGGTGCAGCTGCATGGAGAGATGGAGAGTTTAGCTGTTGTGAAAGAAGGGCTAGGAGGTGGTTGCAGAGATAATCTGTGAGGGGAGGGTGCAGAGGTGAGCTATGGATGTGGGGCAGAAGTGTCCTCTGTGCATAGCAAACCTCTGAACCCTGCATTCCATGCCTAACACCCTCCTGTATATTATGTAATCCTGTGCCCAGCGCTCTGTGTATTATGCAGTCCTGTACCCAGCGATCTGTGTATTGTGTAGTCCTGTGCCCAGTGTTCTGTGTATTAGGTAGTTCTGTACCCAGTGCTCTGTGTATTATGCAGTCCTGTACCCAGCGCTCTGTGTATTATGCAGTCCTGTGCCCAGCGCTCTGTGTATTATGCAGTCCTGTGCCCAGCGCTCTGTGTATTATGTAGTCCTGTGCCCAGCGCTATGTGTATTATGTAGTCCTGTGCCCAGTGCTCTGTGTATTATGCAGTCCTGTGCCCAGCGCTCTGTTTATTATGCAGTCCTGTACCCAGCGCTCTGTGTATTATGCAGTCCTATACCCAGCGCTCTGTGTATTATGCAGTCCTGTGCCCAGCGCTCTGTGTATTATGCAGTCCTGTACCCAGCGCTCTGTGTATTACGCAGTCCTGTACCCAGCGCTCTGTGTATTATGCAGTCCTGTACCCAGCGCTCTGTGTATTATGCAGTCCTGTGCCCAGCGCTCTGTGTATTATGCAGTCCTGTGCCCAGCGCTCTGTGTATTATGTAGTCCTGTGCCCAGTGCTATGTGTATTATGTAGTCCTGTGCCCAGTGCTCTGTGTATTATTCAGTCCTGTGCCCAGCGCTCTGTGTATTATGCAGTCCTATACCCAGCGCTCCGTGTATTATGCAGTCCTATACCCAGCGCTCTGTGTATTATGCAGTCCTGTGCCCAGCGCTCTGTGTATTATGCAGTCCTGTGCCCAGCGTTCTGTTTATTATGCAGTCCTGTACCCAGCGCTCTGTGTATTATGCAGTCCTGTGCCCAGCGCTCTGTGCATTATGCAGTCCTGTACCCAGCGCGCTTTGTATTATGCAGTCCTGTACCCAGTGCCAATAAAAACAAAAAAATATGTCTCCGGATTTCATTCTAAAAATCTGGTCACCTTAGTTTTCATCCATCTGGATTTCACGGACAGGATCGGATCGGATTGCAGCGGGTGTCAGCGGACATGTCACCTCTGACATCCGCTGCTCCATAGGGGTGCATGGAGCATCAGATCAGGTCCGCCTGAAAAACGGACAGACGGACCTGATCGAAAAGCCTGTGTGAAAGGGGCCTTACTTTTCTGGGGACAACCCAAAATTTGGGATTTTCTTTTACTTTCACTTTCAATGCTAATGGTAAACAGGACAAATATGGCGCTTTTCCACTGCATGGTGCGGCTCGGTTTGGCTCGGTATGGTGCTTTTCCACTGCATGGTACGGCTCGGTTTGGCTGGGTATGGTGCTTTTCCACTGCATGGTACGGATCGTTTTGGCTCGGTATGGTGCTTTTCCACTGCATGGTATGGCTCTGTTTGGCTTGGTATGGTGCTTTTCCACTGCATGGTACGGCTCGGTATAGTGCTTTTCCACTGCATGGTACGGATCGGTTTGGCTGGGTATGGTGCTTTTCCACTGCATGGTACGGCTCGGTTTGGCTCAGTATGGTGCTTTTCCACTGCATGGTACGGATCGTTTTGGCTCGGTATGGTGCTTTTCCACTGCATGGTACGGATCGGTTTGGCTCGGTATGGTGCTTTTCCACGGCATGGTACGGCTCGGTTTGGCTGGGTATGGTGCTTTTCCACTGCATGGTACGGCTCGGTTTGGCTCGGTATGGTGCTTTTCCACTGCATGGTACGGCTCGGTTTGGCTCGGTATGGTGCTTTTCCACTGCATGGTACGGCTCAGTTCAGCTCGGTATGGTGCTTTTCCACTGCATGGTACGGATCGGTTTGGCTCGGTATGGTGCTTTTCCACTGCATGGTACGGATCGGTTTGGCTCGGTATGGTGCTTTTCCACTGCATGATACGGATCGATTTGGCTCGGTATGGTGCTTTTCCACTGCATGGTACGGATCGGTTTGGCTCGGTTTTGCGCTTTTCCACTGCATGGTACCGCATGGTACAGGTTAGAACGGTTCGGTACGGTTTGGTACAGCGGCGCTTTTCCACTACATGGTACAGGGTCAGTACGGCTCGCTTAAACAGTACCACCCCGGTCGGGGTTCCAAACAGGCCGTACCGTTACCATATCCCACAATCCTTTGCATGCAGCATTGATTGTTTGTCACTACTAGCCACTGATTGGTCAGAGAATCGTTGTAATCCCACCCACTTACTACTAAATACTATAACAGTGGAAAAGCAAACAGAGGGGGGCGTGGCCGGCAGCCGAGGACGATGGCCGCGTGAGAGTAGAGCTCCGTATCCTTCGGTTCTTCTCCGGCGTGCATAAGCGACAAGGGTAAGCGACACCAGCCTGGTTACCCACCTGAACCCTCTCTCCACACCCGCTGGCCATGGGGAAGCGAAAAAACCACGGGAAGCCCCGCAAACGTACGGACTTTTTTGCCTCAACTAGCACGCCGCGCTCTCAAAGTGGCGCCGTGGCCTACTCACAGCGCAGCGGGGCTCACGAGCCCCGGGGGGTGGCTTGGTGGGCTCTCCTTCCCAGGCTTCACCATCCCCGGGCTCTGGACATAGGTCTCCCCCGGGTCCCTCTCCGTCTGACAGCCCGAAGAAGGCGGCTCCACGGCGCTCTTCCGACCATCATTATGTGGGAGATAGCAGGGCGGGAGACATTTCCCAGGACAGCACTCTGGAATTTTATGAGCACATCAGAGACTTTCCTAAACGGGGCAGCCTCTCAACGATACCAGAATGAAGGAAATGCTCCTAACCTTTACCGGATCGCTATATAGAGATCTTATGTCCTGTGTTACACATCTCAGAACCGATGTGACAGGCCTGGGAGACCAAGTGGATCATGTGGAGGTAAAGATGGCCGATTTCTCGGTGGCTCATAATGAGCTGGTGGACGCTCACAACGATACATCGGATGAGGTGGAGACACTTAAAGCTAAATTGGCCGACTGAAGGACAGAAATCGGCGCAACAACATTAAGTTGCGGGGAGTAGCGGAAACTGTTCCTCCTGCTGAACTGCGCTCCTATGTCCAGGCTTTCATCATGGCCCTGCTGCCTGACACCTTAGCTGGTGAGGTTATTGTGGATAGAGTTCATCGCCTGCCCAAACCCCAGCATCTGCCTGAAAAAGTGCCTAGGGATGTCATAGCGAGGATCCGTTTTTTTCATGTGAAGGATGACCTCATGAGAATGGCTAGGAGGACATCCCCTCTCCCTGACCCATACCAAGGGATCACTGTGTATGCGGACCTCTCTCAGTACACGATGGCTGCCCGCAAGAAGCTGATTTCATTGACGAAACTGTTCAGGAACAACAAGGTAGTTTACTCGTGGGGGTACCCCACAAAATTGCTTATCGTACGAGAAGGCCGCACTTATGTTATCCATACAGAGGAGGAGGGATTTCGTCTGGCTAAGACTTGGGGCCTATTGCCTGATCCGGAGGCTCCTATGCATGAGTCCAACTCTCCCTCACACTTGGATCCGGAGTGGACCTTGGTAAAGTGATCCTGCACTACCCCTACGACCGGGGGTTTGTGGCACGGTTGGGGGTGATAATCCTCGCTTTTTCTATGGGCTGGTGTCCAGGAGGGAACTGGACGGTGGGAGCTGTTCCCCCCCTACCCACTACTTGCGATTGAGTTCGCATGATGGGGTTTTCCCCATACTCTACCTGTGTCATGTTTTGTGATGTTTTTTGGACTTGTGTTTTTGTTTTCTTTTGTTTTTTTCAGCCTCCTTACAAGCACCGACTTGAATGTGGACTTTGGACTTTCCTCATGTGCTCAGTACACTCCCGCAGTAGGGAGGTTTCATGGCTCTGCTCCAGTGGACGGATTTATTGGGTATGGTGAGAGTATACTCAGTGACTCCCTGCTTTTTTTTGATGATCATTTTCTCTTTTATGACGCTAGTCTCATCCTCGGGATGACCCTTACTCGTTTATATTTTGAATTCTCATGCCACTAAAATGTATTACTTTAAATGCCCATGGATTGAACAGCCCCTTTAAGCGGCGGTCTCTTTGGAGGGAGGCTTGCAGTCTTAGGGGGGATGTTCTGTGTGGGCAGGAGACCCATTTTGCGAAATCTAAACAGCCTAAATGCTCAGATAAGCGATACCCCCACATTTTCACTGCTTCTGATGCGACCAAGCGAAAAGGGGTTCTAATAGCTGTATCTCAATCTGTGGCGTTTCAGCTGCATGACACGATTGTGGATGACGCAGGTCGCTATTTAGTACTCATATGTGACATTAATAATGTCACATATACTATCGTTAATGTATATGCACCTAACCAACGCCAAATCAAATTTCTACGATCACTGGTTAAGAAAGTGGACCGAGTCAAGAGGGGTCTCCTCCTATATTGTGGGGATTTCAATTGTATAACTGATGCATCCTTGGACTGTACCCTCCCTCAGAGGCATGCACGAACCACGCTACAGAGGTTCTTGCACACTTCTGATCTCTATGACCTGTGGCGATGTGTCAATTCCACAGAGAGGGACTACACGTATTTCTCGGCACCCCATCAGTCGTACTCCAGACTGGATCTCTTTGTGGCAGACCTGTCTATGCTGCGTCTGGTGGAGTCCGCCACTATACATACCATTTCCTGGTCTGATCACGCCCCGGTCTCTGTGGTGGTCGCGGAGAAGCACAATGAGGTGCCTGTACATTTGTGGCGGAACAACGTTTCTATTCTCCGGGGACCCAGGCCACGGGGAGCGGTTGCGGGGTCAGATTGAGGACTTTTTCCAACATAACGATAGGTCTGACACTGATATTTTTACCTTGTGGTGTGCACATAAAGCGTATGTTTGGGGCCTACTCCTACAGCTGGCCTCTAGAGTTAAAAGGGAACGTGCAAAGGTTATGTCTTCTCTCATGTCTCGACTTAAGGACCTAGAGACGAGACATAAGGCCACCCCTACACCTACGTTGCTGCTGGAACTCAATGACTGTAGAGCGCAGGTGAGAACTAAATTGTTGGAGGAACACCAATCTTTGCTGTTTCGCTCTAAAGCGTGGTTTTATGCTTCTGGAAATCGCACGGGTAAAATGTTGGCCAACTATCTTCGGAAGAGGCAACAACAGGCTAAATTATCCTCTTTGAAGGATCCTCACACCTCTCGCACTGTCTATCACCCGTCTGAGATAGCTAATGCCTTTGCTAAGTACTATACTGATCTGTATAATCTGAAGGACGATGCGGCTTCACCGCAACCGTCGGCGGAGGGTATACAGCGGTTCCTGGAAAGATTGAGCCTGCCCACGGTCTCGGAAGAGATGTTGGCGAGCTTAAATGCCCCTATTACGGAACAGGAAATTGAGATGGCTATTGGTTCTCTGCCTCCTAATAAGTCACCGGGGGCGGATGGCTTTTCAGCCGAGTATTTTAAGACCTTCGGTTCCATAGTAACGCCATACTTAGGCCGGGTGTTTAATGCCGCTATGACCAGATCTTTTTTCCCAGCAGAGATGCTTCAAGCTGTCATAGTGGCGCTGCCAAAACCGGGGAAGCCACCTGATGCTCCACAGAATTTCCGCCCCATATCCTTGCTGAATTCTGATCTGAAGCTTTATGCAAAGATATGGGCGCAAAGACTAGCGAAGGTCACACCCTTACTAGTGCAAAGTGATCAGGTTGGATTTGTTACGGGCAGGCAGGCCCCCGATGGAACTAGACGGATGTTTGATCTCCTGTCTGTGGTGGAAAGTCGCAGGGTGCCCTCAGTGTTCCTGAAGCTCGATGCGGAAAAATCGTTTGATAGGGTTCACTGGGGGTACCTAAAGGCGACGTTATCGAAATTTGGGCTTCGGGGCCCTGTCTGCTCGGCCATTTCGGCCTTGTACACTACTCCCTCGGCTAGGGTCTTTACTAGCACAGCTATGTCAGAAACCTTTACGATCACAAATGGCACCCGCCAGGGGTGTCCTCTGTCTCCCCTGATATTCTCCCTAGTTATGGAGCCACTGGCGGAGGCCATTCGGATTGACCCATTCATATCGGGTGTTAGGGTGGGAGACAGGGAACATAAAATAGGGTTATTTGCAGATGACGTCATACTCACTCTGACCTCCCCGCCCTCGTCCTTGCGCAACCTGGCTAGGGTGCTGGATGAGTATGGGGTGGTCTCGTATTACAAATTGAATACTACCAAGTCCCAGTGCCTCCCGATGTATGTCCCCTCTAGAGATCTAGAGGCGTTGAGGACAGAACATCCCTTTCAATGGGCTTCTAAGTCCTTATTATATTTGGGCATACGGTTATCATTTCCAATAGCCTCTACCTACTTGATTAATTACTCTGAATTAACTAAGATAGTGCATAGGGATCTGTCTCACATTGCCCAACACGAATTGTCGTGGGTGGGCAAGGTGGCTGCGCTTAAAATGCTGGTACTACCCAAAATTTTGTACTACTTCAGAACGATACCTATAATCGTTCCACAACCTTTCTTTAATGACATGGACAAGCAGTTTAGGAAGTTTTTATGGAACGGGAAAGTACCCAAGCTTTCCTACTCTACCCTTCGCAGGCCTAGGGGCTGGGGGGGTGTAGGACTGCCGGATCTTAGAAGTTACCAGGCAGCGGCTCTCCTGGATCAGGCTAAGGAATGGTGTAACCCCCACTCCGATAAGTTGTGGGTTACCATTGAGAGGGCCCTGGTAGCCAATAGAGACCTTCCCTCCCTACTAATAGCGGCTCAAACTGGGCGGAGTCTCCATCTTCCTGGAGTTCCGGCCATTCAGGCTACAGTTCATGGATGGGGGGCTCTGCGACAGGTGTCTGGAATCCCTACTTTGCCTAAAGACCTCACACTGGCCTCCTACGAATTTCTCATTCCCTCGCTGAGGTGTCCCAGCCCTAGTGCCCAGCGCTCCCTTACCTATTCCCAGGTCCTGTCCTCCTCCGCCCCCTATGGCTTTTTTTTTCTGGCACAACTGCGACATTATCACCTGAAGTTCCCGGAATGGCGAGTACAGGTGCCTCAGGAGGTGTGGGAGTACCTCACTTCGGAGAAACCGAGAGCAGGCGGGTTATCTTGGTTCTATAGAGTATTGACGCAACCTAAGGCCCAGTCCAAACTGAAGTGTATGGTAACATGGGAAAGGGACCTTGATGCAGAATATTCTATTGGGGATTGGCAGGCAGCTGTACAATCCTATTTTAAATATACGCACTGCACTAACCACTGGGAAGGTGCTCTTAAACTATTGCATAGGAGCTACCTTACTCCATCCAGACTGGTCCATATGTACGAGGACTCTATGGATGCTTGCTGGAGAGAATGTGGAGCGAGGGGCACTGTACTTCATACATTTTGGGAATGTAGGAAACTACGGAGCTACTGGGTGGCCATCTACGCCTTGGTGGCCGCGGTTACGGGGCTAAAACTGCCTATGACACCGTCATTGGCCCTACTGAATTTAGGCATTCAGTCTGTCCCGAAAGAACATAGATGTATTCTCTCACATATTCTAACGGCGGCTAGAATTAATGTAGCGGCGGCATGGAGGTCTACCAAAATCCCCACGGTCTATGAAGTCATCAACCGAGTGAAAATAATTCACTCGTATGAAAAAAATTTTTTTAGCTCGGGAAATAATTTCCAAACATTCCAGCAGCAATGGAGAGGGTGGCTAGATAAATACCCTAATTGAGCACGATTGCTGTTCACTTGCTTGTAAATTGGTATTGCTGATTGTTTACTGAATACAGGAGGTTTTGTTTGTTTGGACTGTCCAGTTGATAGTCTACTGGTTTTCAACTGTTGAGTGTTATCTACTCCATTCTTGTTATGTATCCTATCACAGTAGAGTCTTCAGGGATCGGTTCTATCCCATGCTTACGGTTAGCCGGGAGGAAGAGATATAAGGTATGGGATTAGTGTACTAGGGACCCACAGACGCTTAATGTAGATTTGGCTGGGGGGGGTGGGAGCCCGGGGGGCATGGGCACAGTATGCTCCCGAAGGGGTGCCAAGCTCCTTGGGTATCTCACCTGGGCCCTCAGGGGCACCCCGGCTGTATCGCTTGGCACGAACTTGAGGTTCCCTAAGGAATTAGCTAGATCTGAGGAGCTCTGTGTAATGCATGTACAAGTTGTGATATGAGCTATATTTTCTCATGTTGTATTATCTTGTTCTATGTAATGCTAACGAAAAATGTTATTGTATGTTGAAAATCTTTAATAAAAACTTATTGAAATGGAAAAGCAAACCGAGCCGAGTAGAGCCTATACAGTGCTGAAAGGTGCCGACTCGTACCACGCAGTGGAAAAGCAAACTGAGCCGAGTTGGGCTAAGCAGTGCCGAGTGGAGCCGAGCCAGTACTTGCAGTGGAAAAGTGCCAATAGAGAGGGGGGATCTCCCTAACGGGGGGCACAGACAGCAATAAAAACTGACATCTGTTCTAATCCATCTCCATTCTATCCAAAACTAAAAAAGTTTTGCCTTTAGTTATACTTGTTGCAGGATAGGAAAGGAAGTAATAGGATGGCGGCGGTAATGGGACATTTTTATCGCTGTGGCTCACAATCCCCCCAAAAAAATAAAGTCAGACTTCACCTGACCTGACATTACCTACGTTTCCTGAGGATTTTTAAAGGGCCTGTAATTCTCCTTTAAGTCAGAGGGATTCATAGCAGGCGATACCATATGGCAGTAATCCTCCTATATCTCCCATCACCTACAGAAAAGCTTCATGGACGATGACCTTATTTGGCTGCTCTCAGGTTGGCTGAGTCCTGGGGGCATTGCACGGATTCTGCTATATCCCAAAAGGTTGATGTTGATTCTTTTTTTTTTTTTTTTTCCGAGCTTTGCAAAGTATAAATCCAACTGATTACTCTGCACTCTTTTGCTTCACTGAGCCTTTACAATCAGACATCCCCGTTAACAATAAGCTCCTAATGAATCAAACATCTACAGAATTAGTTTCACCTAGCTGCTTCGTTCCCAGGCAGAGCAAGTCTTTGTCAGACCTGGTTTGATGGGAAAAGCTACTGACACATAGTGCACCTATTGATAAACAATTCCGTAATGAGGGACGGGACAAAAAATTACCTAAAAAAACCTGATTAAAAATGACAGGCCGAACGCCGGGCAACGCCGCGCCCTGATTACCACAACTGTTTGGCTTTTAAAAAATAATTAGGCAGAGTGCGATTGGAGGATTCTTTTTTTTTTTTTTTATTATTATTATTTTCCAGGTTTACATTTCAGTGTGTTTCCCTATTTGAAGATTGTTTGTATCATTTGTTTTGCACCAAAGAGATCCCGGTGTATTATAAAGCAGTAATTAGATTACATTTCGGGGACATCTGCTGCTATCTTTATAGGACTTTTTAACAAATTTTACAAATAGGGAGCAAAGCAGGCTGTAAATCAAGGTGCTGGAGGGAGGGGGTGCAGAGGGCACAGCTGTCTTTGGGCTCATGAGCCCCCCCCCCCCCCCCCCCAAGCATGACTGCCCCTATGTGCTTATATTATAGTCTATACTGAATTAAACTGCATCTCAGTCTCTGGACATGCATAGTTCTATTCTATCTTCTTTCAGCTTTTAGCATGCTTATTATAGGTAGCTTGTTTGCATTTAAAATAAAAGCTAAACTCCAGACAGATATATAAGACACGGCAGGGCCATCTTACCGAATGGGCATACTGGGCAGTTGCCCGGGGGCCCCAGTTTACCGGGGGGCCCCACCTGCCCAGCAACCCAGCCCCAGCCAAGCTTTAGTCCCGATTCCCGTGTGCATCCCGCCGCCGAACTTAGCAGGTCGCCCTTGCGCTGCTGTCAGGCCACTTGGGCTGTGGAGGGGGGGGTCCCACAACTGCAGGAATGCCTGTTAGCCTCCACAGGAACAGGCACACATAGGACAGTAGAGTCTGACTCCCGTCCCTGTGTGTGGTCACCGGATCCAGCCGCCAAACTTGGAAGCTGTCCTTAGCCTGGCACTGCTGTACCAATAAATATCTCTTTATTGATCATTTTATTTGTTTTCTCATGGGTGATTGTGTAGGCGGGGCCCCAGTGCACTGCATTGCCTAGGGCCCTTTAATGCTCTTAAGATGGCACTGAGACACGGATTACCGCAGATTTGTATTCATTGATGCATCAATAAAGGCAAGCAGTCTAAGCACCTGAAGATGACTTGTTATCATCCTCCTACAGTCTTCTGTACAGCAGAGCTCAGACTGGGAGAGGGACAAGCAGCGCACTGAGACAGTCAGTTTGCTGCAGTGCCTATTAGCTAACAAATAACTTTCTGATAGGGGGAGAGAGCAGAATGACAGTGTAAGTAGGTGAATCCGATTGCTATCAATATAATGCAATTCTATGCAGGGCAGCACAAAAACATACCTCCCAACTTTTTGAGATGGAAACGAGGGACACCTATTAGCAAAAGTATGTAGACATAGGACACACCCTCTGCCACGCCCTCTTAAAGGAGAATAATACAAAAAAAGGATCAGCTAAACCCACAAGTGCTTTTTTACCACTACAATTCCAGTATATTGGCTTTTGACATTTTACAAATGCAGAAATTTAGAAATTGGATGAAAGGTTTAGCACTGGGGAACTCTTTTTGAAAGATAAAAAGTGCATTTTATATACAACTATATAGATCAGACCAAAATGAGGGACAAATGAGGAGGAAAGAGGGACAGAGGGACCTTGTTCCAAATCAGGGACATCCCTCGAAATCAGGGACAGTTCCTCCAAATCAGGGACAGTTGGGAGCTATTCAAAAAGCCAATCAGAGCTGCACATGGAGCATGCTGATATGAAGAGAGAGCAGATGTAAGGCGTACCTTCCAACTTTTCAGGATGAGAACGAGGGACCCCTATTATAATAATAGTATGTAGGCATAGGTCACACCCCCAGTCATTCCCCCTTAAAGGACAATTACACACAAAGAAAATAGTTGAACCCTTAAAGTGGAGTTCCGGCCACAAAATCGACATAATCAATTTTGTGGCCATCCGCTTGCTTTTCGGCACCTGAAAAGGAAATGGATAGTTAAGTTTTTTTTTTTACTTACCTTGTATGGTATGAAAGATATACTCACCTTTCTTCGACTTCCTCCCTCGGCGGCCACGGCCCGCGCCGTCACTTCCGGTTTGCAATGATTCCTGGGAGCTGAACGTCATCGCTCCCAGGAATCAATGCACCGGCCCCGCTCGTCACTTCCGGTGCGGCGCCTCATTCCCTGCTAAACAGCTTCTGGGCATGCCCAGAAGCTGTGGAGGAATGCGGTGCCGCACCGGAAGTGACGAGCGGGGCCGGTGCTGCCGGCGCATTCTGGGAGAAGAGGACACGGAAGAGGACACAGAAGAGGATGCGCTGGCTTCAGCTGCCCACATCCAAGATGGCAGCGCTGGAGAAGAAATTTTAAAGGTTAGTATTTCTTCTTGCAGGTAAGTGCGACCCGGGACAGTACAGAGGCTATCCATTGTGGAATGTACTAGCCCTGACTGTCCCGGGGGTATTTTTATTGAAACATTTTTTTCATGGCCGGAACTCCGCTTTAAGTGCTTTTTTTTTTTTTTTTTTTTTAATACTACTATTCCTTTATACTGGCTTTTGGAATTTACATGTAGCACCCTACAGGTAGGTGCTAGGTAAAAGTATTGTGGGCCTTGTCTGCCTAACAGCAGGGCTGTGATTTATTAGTCAGGGTCTCATGGTTTCCAGATGTGCCTGCTGTGAGGGGAAGTCTCCCCACTGGCTCCTGTGAGAGGCTTCTCATAGGGCAGAGGAGGAAACCCAATCAGGGGACACATCCAGGCTTGTAACTACCCCAGGAGGCAGATTAGGCTGCAAAGGATTCTGGGAGCAGGTATAAGTTTGGGGGTGGCACATGACACGATGTCTTTGGCAGGAGCAGAGTCCTAGGAATGAGAGTGCGGCTGTCTCTCCTCCTGTCTGAGGAAGGTGGATGTCTCGGGGTGTCGTCTGAGTGTCCAGAGTGTGCTGAGTGAGCTGAGGGGGTCCAGTGTGCCGAGAACCAGCGGAGAGAGAGAGGGGTCCAGTCCCAGGAAAGCCTACACAGGTCATGACTACTGAGGATTGCCCCTGGGGGTCTGCCTGAAGCTAGAGGGGACCACTCCGGAAGAGGTTCTGGGATCCAGTGCCAGCTAATTTTAAAGGGGGTACCTAGGTTGAGGAGAGGGGGTACATAGTCAGTGGACCCTGAAGAGTTCAAGTGAAAGGGGGGCGCCTGCAGTTGGGCCCTGAACTATACAGAGTGTGCCAGTTGCAAGTACAGCTATGCAGAGTTCTATTCCATGCTACCTCAAGCTAGTCAAAGCGGGGGGATAGTATTCAGTGACTTCCACAGCACAACAGTGTCAGGAGTTCTACAGTTCTCAGTCCTGGATCTTCTGGACTCAGACCCGGTTCACACTGATGCGAGTGCCGGGTTCGCATGTAATGTCGGAGCGCACTGCTCCGACATTACATGCGATCAGCTGTGCGGTGCGAGTTTAGCCATACAGTTTGTATGGCTAAATTCGCATCGCACCCGGTGCAAACACGCACAGGAGGCATTTTTGCAGCCGCATCAGGATCGGATCGCACAGCGGTTCACACTTGTGCGATCCCATCCTGTGCGAACTGCACGATCGCACTGCGATATGCGATCAAACTGGGGGTGTCGTTAAGATTACATTGACACCCCCAGCGGATCGCATATGGCAGTGTGAACTGCCGGGGGTGCGTGTGCGATGCGGGAAAAGGCTGCGAATTCGCAGCCTTCCCGCATCGCAATAGTGTGACCCGGCTCTCATAGTCGAGGATTCAGCACTTTTGTGATCTACAGGCTATATACAGCATTAGTGAGCGTTGGCTGGCGCCGGCTGTCATCAGGGAGGCGCCAATAGTAAAGTAAAGTCCCACATGTAATTAGTTCAAGCCTCAAGGAGTATCCCACTCCTTCCCTTCTCCCATCCCCTTTAAATCAAATAAAAACCACAAACAAAGATGCCGGAGTTGTCACTGCTTCAGTTGTCACACCCAGGGTCACAGCTCACATGGGCTGGAGAGAGTACCGGTACTAATGGCAGACCCACATCAGGCCACAGGCCTGGAAACCTTGCTACATACAAATGCAGAAATTGGATGAAAGGTTTAGTTACATAGTTACATAGTAGGTGAGGTTGAATAAAGACAATAGTCCATCCAGTTCAACCTTTTAGGTGTGTGTGGCTGTAATCATCTCTCATACCCCTGAATGTTCTGATCCTTGAGATGTAAGTCTAAGACCATACTACCTGCAGAAACCACCTCTTGTGGTAGAGAATTCCACAATCTTGTAGCCCTAACAGTAAAGAACCCCCCACGTTGCCTGAGGTTAAAACGCTTCTCCTCTAATCGCATTGTATGCCCTCGAGTCCTCATGCAATCCCTTCGACTGAACAGCTTTGTTCTAAGCTGAGATCCCCATTGAGATATTTATAAATTGCTATCATGTCCCCCCTCAGGCGTCTCTTCTCCAGGGAGAATAAATCAAGCGATTGCAGACGCTCTTCATAATTAAGGTCCTCCAATCCCCTAATCAGTTTAGTTGCCCTTCTCTGGACTCTCTCCAGCTCCAACACATCCCTTCTGAGGACTGGCGACCAGAAATGGACAGAATACTCCATACTTCGGGGTTCCCGCACTGGAAAACACTTTTTTGAAAGATAATAGTGCATTTTATATACAACTTTATGGATCAGACCAAAATGAGGGACGAATGAGGAAAGAGGGACAGAGAGGGTTGCTACCTCATACCTTTAAAACTGAACACATATTAATTACACAAATTCTATGGCTGATTAAGGTGGTAATTAAACTCACTTAGTGCCTTAGCCCACCTTTACATTGGTCTGATTGGACATGTCGAATCGCATGTGAAATCAGAGCCAATTGCTGGCAACGGCACCATCCGAATCGGTGCGACGCAGACTTTGTTTACCGATTCCCAAAAGTAGTTTCTGTACTAATTTTGGCGACTTCGGAGGGCGATTTCTATAGACATTTGTGCAGGAACACAGATAAAACTGATCCCTCCGCTGATCCCCGCTGAGCAGGTGGATGACAGATCCATGTCCGCTGTATGGAGCGGTTGGATGGGAAAGGACCGCCTGTCTGTTTCCATCTTACTGTCATCCGATCCATCAGCCAGATGGGGAATGGATCCCCATTCGTTTTTAGCAGACTGGGCTGAATGCTGGCGGGTGTCAGCGGACATCTGCCCTTCCATAGAGAGCAATGGATGGACTGATCGGGTCAGCCTGAAAAACTGACAGGTGGCCTGTCAATGTGAAAAGGGAGGGCAGCCAAACAGGTATGCTGCATGGACATGTGCTGAACAGGAATATACTGACAGGAGAAGAGATCAGAGTGATGACTTATCATTCTGCTGCTGCTCCTTCATCCTCCACTCATAGACTGAGGGCAGGGGGATAAGTCACATTCTAAAGTATTATGTGTAGCTTAAAGTGGTTGTAAACCTCAGACATTAAATATAAACAAAGCATATCCCTCTATAGTGTGCACTTGTCTCAATCCAGAGCACTAAGTATCATTTCTGTCTGTTTACAACCACTTAAAAGTAATGGTGTGAGGTCCATCGGCCCCGTGTGAAGGAGAGTGTGGTGCGCTGCTTGTGAGCCGTCATGAAGCTGGTCAGGTTCCTGATGAAACTCAGTCATGAGACGGTGACAGTGGAGCTGAAGAATGGGACTCAGGTGCACGGCACTATCACAGGGGTTGATGTAAGCATGAATACACATTTGAAAGCTGTCAAAATGACCGTAAAGAACAGAGAACCTGTTCAGCTGGAGACTTTGAGTATACGAGGCAATAACATCCGATACTTTATTCTACCTGACAGTTTGCCCCTTGATACCTTGCTTGTTGATGTTGAACCAAAAGTTAAGTGTAAGAAAAGAGAAGCTGTTGCAGGCCGTGGCAGAGGAAGAGGTCGTGGACGGGGAAGAGGCCGTGGCAGAGGAAGAGGAGGACCAAGGCGATAGCTTTACCACTAAAATTAGCTTCACAATAACAAAAATATTGTTTTTGTACAGATTTTGTTGACTTTAACCACTTAAGCCCCGGAGGATTTGGCTGCTAAAAGACCAGTGGGTATTTTGCGATTCGGCACTGCGTGACTTTAACGGACAATTGCGCGGGCATGCGACGCTGTACCTAAACTAATTTGACGTCCTTTTTTCCCCACAAACAGGGCTTTCTTTTGGCGGTATTTGATCACCTGTGCGATTTTTTGATCGTGCGCTATAAACAAAAAAAGAGCGTCAATTTTGCAAAAATAACAATATTTTTCAAATTTTTTTATATGAAATTCCCCCCAAAAAAATGTAAAAATCTAAATTTTTTAACATTTTCGGCCAATTTGTTTTATGCTACATATGTTTGGTAAAAAAAATCGCAAAAAGCGTATTTTGATTGGTTTGCGCATAAGTTTCCTAACAAAGGGAAAGATTTTTGTCATTTTTGTTGTTTTTTTTTTTAAACGCGTAATGGCGGCGATCTGCGATTTTTTTTTGCGGTACTGCGACATTGCAGCGGACAGATCGGACCCTTGACTGACATTTTTGACACTTTTGGGGTTACCAGTGACATTTCTACAGTAATCAGTGCTATACATATGCACTGTTACTGTAAAATTACACTGGCAGTGAAGGGGTTGACTTTATTTGAGAGGGATGGGCTGTGTGTGTCCCTAGGGGCGTGATTCTAACTGTGATTGGCTGTGGCTTGAGCTGTAGGAACAATGATCCTACATAGTAGAACCATATGATCATTGTTTCTACACAGGGGAGAATGACAGGCGGCTTGTTTACACTAGCCGTCTGCCTTTCTCCCTCTTCCCCGACGATCGCTGAGTGACCGGCGGACATCGGGTCCGCCAGTCACACGCGCGGCGGGGTTCGTGACTCTGCCTGTGAGGGTCTGACCGCCGCAGTATATGTACTTGCAGTGGTCAGCAAGTGGTTAAGACCCCGTTCACATCGGGGCGACCTGTGAGGTCGCGGTGCACAGCTAGACCGCGAGGGAGCGCGATTTGTCAGGCTGAAAAGTCGCCTGACAAGTCGCGCTAGTGTGGACCGGGTCTTATTTAGTAACTTGGATAGGAGAAGGGATGAGTGGGATACTCCCTTGGCTCAACTATGCACAATCTGCTGGGACAACCGAAAAATGCCTGCTGGCGCTGACCCGATGCTGGTTAATGCTGGCCTGCTGCCTGTTAACACTGAACTGACTTATGTCCTTTTGAAGCTCCCTTTGGCACTTCTTGCTGAGGTAGCTACTTTATCACTGCTGCACTGCTGAACACTTGTACGCTTCAGGGCCCGCACCGACACCCCCTCTCACACACTTATCTTCAGGGCTTAGACTCTTGCACCCCCTTTCTAAGCCTTCTCTACTGGTTTGCTGGCTCCTGGATCCCTCTGATCTTCTGGAGTGCCCAGCAGCTCCACTTGGTCGCCAACACACTGGATCCCTCTCTTCAGCTCAGCTCAACCTTCTGTCCTCTAGGCCGAATGCCCAGGACATTTTCCTCATGCTGACAGGAGGAGAGACAGCCGCACCCTTCTCCTGGGACTCTGCTTCCAGCCAAAGGCGCTCTGTCATGTGTCCCCTTCAGACGTATACCCCGTCTCAGGATGCATTGCTGCAGATTCTGCCCTCTGGGACAGATACAAGCCCTGGTGTGCTATTGGTCAGGTTTCCTCCACTGCCCAATAAGAGCCTTCATTGAACACAGTGGGGAGACTCCCCAAGCTCAACAGGCACACCTGGAAACACATGACAGCCTAGCTGAACAATCAGCCCCCCCTGATAAGCAGACAGGGCCTCCCTTATGGTTTTCCTAGCACCCACCTAGGAGGGTGCTACACACAGAACATGGAAATTCAATTATTTTAGTAAACATAAACTGCAAAATACTTTTTTTTATCAGCAGTATACAACAGTCTTGTGCAGAGCTGGGACAAGGCCATCCAACACCCAGGGCAAAGATGCCAAACTGCGCCACCCCATTCCCTTTCCATCAGTCTTCTCCATCCCTATGGCCTTATGCCTTTGCTGAACTGCAATAAGAAACGTCTGGTCACCAAGCTCTTCTGTCTGGCAGGACTTGATGGACAGCAATAGAAATCCTTTGGCAGGTAAGTTCCAGCATCACTGTGGTACTGTGTCTTGAATAGGCAAAAGTGGCAGTTGGCTTGATGCTGTGTTAACAGCCCAACTGGGATGGGTACATAGACAAAGAAAAGGGCTGAAATACCTTTCCAGGACAAACTGGAGCTTCAGGCTCTCTCCAGTGCTGCTCACAATAAAGCGTAGTCATTTGGTCTTGGGAGATACAGCATTGCCTTCTTAAAACAGAAGGAATTTACACTAAGCCCTGGCTCACACCAGTATAGTTTTGAAATTGTGCTACTTCAGAGATCAATGTGATTTGGACCTCTGATTTCATTGCGGCTTGCTACTTCATTTAACAGAAGTCAATGCAGGTCGCAATGAAATTTCAAAAAAGTAGTGCATGAACCTTTTTCAAAGTCACTGCTTCTTAAATCTGAACCATTTGAACGGTTCCATTGCCAGCAATTGGGTGCAACTTGTCATGCTATTTGACAGTTCACACACCATTGCCAGCAATAGAACCGTTCAAATAGTCGCAACTCAGCGACTTAGTAAAAGTTTACTGCACTACATTTTTTGCATTCTTATTGCAACTTACACTGACTTCTGTTAAATGAAGTTGCAAGCCGCAATTAAATCCGAGGTCCAAATCCCACTGATCTGCGCCGCCAATTTGGACTCTTTCACTTAGGGGTGTACTCACTTTGTTGCCAGCGGTTTAGACATTAATGGCTGTGTGTTGAGTTATTTTGACAGCAAATTTACACTGTTATTGAATGATTGTCACCTTCATATACTTACATACTTACATTGTGCCAAGTTACACCAATGTAGCAATACAGATCATGCCTAGAGGTTAGCTTCAATGGTTGTACTGTTCATCTTTGTTGAAGGTAAGAATGGGAATTTAGTCATCTAGGGGACCCCCATCCCCAGAACATTCTCACCCTTGCTGTTGGTATAATTGGGCCTGCTCACCTCTGTTGCTGCTGCCAATGAGCCTTCCCCCCCCCCCCCTGCATTTTCCATAACTTCACAAAACCTAACATAGGAGTAACTCTTCTTCATAATGGCCCATGGCTAAAGAACTGGGTCAACTGACCGTGCAAACCCAGCATCTTTATATTTCCAGGGTGATTTTCTGACTCTTTATAGTGGCAGGAAATAAATATGCCCTCTGCACATGTGTACCGCATTCCAGGATAGCACGTTAAGTATGTGAACAGATGCATTGTATCTTTACATCACATGAATGCTGGGAATCTCTAACCACTTCACGCTTTTGGAGATGTGACAGCCCATATGACAATTGTTCTTTTGTTTGGAGCCTACTAAAAGCAGACCTATGCTGTACTACCCACCCCATCTATTTCTACTCGCCTGCCACACTATATATAATAAAGAAAATACTTACCTGTCCTGAACAAATCGCTGCTCTAGGCTCCCACAACAAGAGCGACTGAACACATGATCCCATGGGACAAGGATTATTTATTGGGAGCCTTAGAGGCATGCTGTCCCAATAAACTGCTGTCTTTCTTTCTTTCTTTCTTTCTTTCTTTCTTTCTTTCTTTCTTTCTTTCTTTCTTTCTTTCTTTCTTTCTTTCTTTCTTTCTTTCTTTCTTTCTTTCTTTCTTTCTTTCTTTCTTTTCTTTCTTTCTCATTCTCTCTCTTGCTCTCTCTTTCTTTTCTCTCTCTCTCTTTCTTTCTTTCTTTCTTTCTTTCTTTCTTTCTTTCTTTCTTTCTTTCTTTCTCTATTTTTCTCCCTCTTTCTTTCTCTCTCTCTTTCTCTCTCTCTCTCTCTCTCTCTCTCTCTCTCTCACTCTCTCTTTCTTTCTTTCGCTTTGTCTTTCTCTCTCTTGTTCTCGCTCGCTCTCTCTCTCTCGCTCTCTCTCTTTCTTTATTTAAATCATCCTCTCTCTCTCTCTCTCCTCCCTACTCTCTTTCTCTCTCTCCCTTTCTTTCTCTCTTTCTCTTCTTTCTCTCTCTCTCTTTCTCTTCTTTCTCTCTTTCTCTTCTTTCTCTCTCTCCCTTTCTTTCTCTCTTTCTTTCTCTCTTTCTCTTCTTTCTCTCTCTCCCTTTCTTTCTCTCTTTCTCTTTCTCTCTCTCTTCCTTTCTTTCTCTTTCTCTCTCTTCCCCCCCTCTCTCTTTCTCTCTCTCTGTCTCTTTATCTCTCTCTCTTTTCCTTTCTTTCTCTCTCCCCCCCCATCTCTCTCTTTTTTCTATCTCTCTCTTTCTCTCTCCCCTCTCTCTTTCTTTCTTTCTTTCTTTCTTTCTTTCTTTCTTTCTTTCTTTCTTTCTTTCTTTTTCTCTCTCTGTCTCTCTTTCTTTCATTCTTTCTTTCTCTCTCGTTTTCTCTCTCTCATTTTCTTTCATTCTCTCTCTCTCTTTTTCTTTCTTTCTTTCTTTCTTTCTTTCTTTCTTTCTTTCTTTCTTTCTTTCTTTCTTTCTTTCTTTCTTTCTTTCTTTCTTTCTTTCTTTCTTTCTTTCTTTCTCGCTCTCTCTTTCTTTCTCTCTCGCTCTCTCTTTCTTTCTCTCTTTTTTCTCTCTCTTTCTCTCTTTTTTTCTCTCTCTTTCTCTCTTTTTTCTCTCTCTTTTCTTTCTCCCTCTTTCTTTCTCTATCTCTCTCTCTCTCTCTTTCCCTCTCTCTCTCTCTCTCTCTCTTTCTTTCTTTCGCTCTGTCTTTCTCTCTCTTGTTCTCTCTCTCTTTCTCTCTCGCTCTCTCTTTCTTTATTTAAATCATTCTCTCTCTATCTCTCTCTCTCTCTCTCTCTCTCTCTCTCTCTCTCTATCTCTTTTTCTCTCTTTCTTTCTATTTCTCTCTCTCTTTCTATCTGTCTATCTCTCTCTCTCGTTCTACTTCCCACTCTCTCTTTCTCGCTCTCCCTTTATTTCTCTTTCTCTCTCTGTCTCTTTATCTCTCTATCTCTCTTTATCTCTCTCTCTCTCTCTCTCTCTCTCTCTCTCTCTTTTCCTTTCTTTCTCTTTCTTTCTCTCCCCCTCTCTCTCTCTCTCTCTCTCTCTCTCTCTCTCTCTCTCTCTCTTTTACTTTCTTTCTCTTTCTCTCTCTTTCTCCCCCCCCCTCTCTCACTCTCTCTTTTTCTTTCTTTCTCTCTCTTTCTCTCTCCCCCCCCCCTCTCTCTCTCTCTCTCTCTCTTTCTCTCCCCCCCCCCCCTCTCTCTCTCTTTCTCTCTCTTTCTTTGGGGTCATAAGCAGCAATAAAAAGCTTATGGAAATTCTACATTTTCTCCATTCTTTCAGAGACTATAATAAAAAAAGATTTGGCTGGCGTTTGGATGCATTGCCTGGTTTAGAGGCTAAAAGGTAAATAAGGCTGAAACAATAGGCATTTTTGTTATTTGGATAGAGTAACGGAAGGGGGTATATCCCCCATACATTTTATTTTTTGCTATCTGTAATCTGTAGCCCATTGGGGATATTTCTCTTCACTTCTTGTCCCATAGCCGAAAAAGGAAGTGGGAGGAAATCCCCCCAAAGTGAGGGAAATCTCTCGCTGTTGCTAGGGTCACCAGAACTAGTGTTCATTGAAAGATTTGCCTTTGGTTATACTTTAGACCTGAACTCTGATCAGTTTGTAAATATTCCTTTTTTGGTAGCGGCCCCCATCAATAGTAAGGCTTTAATTCTGAATAAAGTGTAGCTATAAAAAAATGTAAAATCATATATTAGTTTCCAAATTGGATTTTTGTTATTTCCAGCATTCTCCTATTAATCTGAATGATCTTGAACTTACTTTGTGAAGATCCCCACACATTTACTCCCTTGAATTCTGTGACACGTAGTCACTATGCCCTGTGGGTAGGTACTGCTGTGTCACACATTTCACAGAGCCTGCCTTCTGAACTACAGAGGGGCTGAGAGGAGAAGTTTCTGGAGGCGGAGTCAGTACAGGAATCACTGCTTGCAGGCAGCAGGGTACTATGGGATATGTAGTCCCATAGCAGAGGAGAAGCTGCAAAGCATGCACATAATCCAGGAAGTTGTGGAAAGAGAGACGGACACCAGACAGTCAGAACTCAGAATGTGAAAGAAGATTTTTCAAGTATGCTTTTATTGAGTTGTCATATATTTATTTTAGATACTTACATAGCACCATCAATTTATCCTCCTGTATTGAATTGTAAGCTGTGAAAGACGGGTTATCTGCTGTCTCAGAGTCTGATTTTCATCTTTTACTTCAGTAAGAGCAAGTACTAATGCATTTACTTTTTGTGTTAATTGTATCACTTGAGTGGGTAATTCTGCTGAATCCATTTTTTTTTTTGGTTCGTTCAATCTGTAACGCTCCTGCGTTTTTATAGTAAGCTGGATTTGCAGCTGCAGAATCTCCACTCAGTAGTCATGTAGAGATGTGTTGAATTACCAGATCCAACCCTCCAGACTCATCACTGTGGACCCGCCTGCTTCAGCATACAGATATACACACACTCAATAAGATGTTCCTGGAGTGATAGGATGTATATGACAGTATAGAGGTGATGTGCTGAAGGGACAGGGGTGAGCAGTGATAGAAATGATAAGCACTTGATAGTAATGTTCAGGAGAGTAGTAGACGGTAATAGGTAGGATGCAGATAGGTTAGTAATCATGTATGGAAATAGGTGGTAAGGACAGCAGATGATATACAGGAGAGACTAACCCAGTGCAAGGATAGATGGTAGTAGACTCAAGAGCTAGCAATCTATGTAACAGTGCAGATGATAGAATTAGTAATGCGTAGATAGTAACAGTCCTTAATGTGCAGAAGTAGATAGTATAAGTTTGTTATGGAGGAATCCCCTGTGGGGTACTTATCACTAGTAAGGTTAGTAAGTAGAGGGGTCCGGTAGTGAGGGAGTGATCCGGTAGCGAGATACGGGATCAGTATCGAGGTTCCGGTCTGTTCCAGGTAAAGAAAATAGCTGGAGGCTCCGGCAGCATAAGACAAGGCTTGTAAGCATGCGGTTAGATCAGGTAGCGAGATACAAGATCAGAAAGTGAAGCACAAGAACAGGTAGCGAGATACAAGTCCAGGTAGCGTCAGGCATAGCTGTATACTGGCGGCTTGAACGAACAACCTGAGATAGAAAGCCGGCGATTGAAATAGCCGCTCAGAGCGGCGCTCAGTGATGATGTCATACGGCTTAAAGGTATATGCGTTCCACCTAACTAAAAAGGTGGGACGCAATATGAAAAGGAAAATGGGCAATAAGGGTACCAAAGGTACCAGAATCTTACACTTTAGCAAGGCAATGGTCATCTTGGAGATGTGTTTGGGGTCGTTATCATGTTGGAATACTGACTTGAGAGTCCTTTGCCATGAGGTGCCTTGTTGAACTTCCAGTGAACAGTATGAGAGAGTGAGAGCGATAACACCAAATTTAACACACTAACCAGTCACATGACACTGGGGAGGGAAAATGGCTAATTGGGCACAATTTGGACATTTTCACTTAGGGGTGTACTCACTTTTGTTGCCAGCAGTTTAGACATTAATGGCTGTATGTTGAGTTATTTTGAGGGGACAGCAAATTTACACTGTTATACAAGCTGTACACTCACTGCTTTACATTGTAACAAAGTGTAATTTCTTCAGTGTTGTCACATGAAAAGGTATAATAAAATATTTACAAAAATGTGAGGGGTGTACTCACTTTTGTGAGATACCGTATATATATATATATATATATATATATATATATATATATATATATATATATATATTGTGACAGGAAGTCTGGTAAATCTGTGGATGTAGTCACAGACAGGAGATACATTTCCACCTGGTTTAGAAAATTTACCAATTACTATAGGGTGTCGGCTGCAAAGGTAGCCAGAACTGTCTAAGTTAAGGCCTCTATAATTTGTCCAAAGGAAGTCTATTGATTGCTGCCTCCTGACGCTGTGTGAGCTGGGGAGAGGAGGACAGTCAGATGTGTGCCTCCCGACGCTGTGTGAGCATGGGAGAAGACCTCCTGAAGCAATGGGCGCTGAGGAGGGTAAAAAAGTGTGAAGACTTCTCAAGGTGAGAAAATGAACTATTTCTATGTGGTAGAAATAAATGAACTGTTTGCTATGTGAAGAGACAAACAAAGGAATGGGTTCTATGTGAAGAGACAAGCAAAGGGACATGTTCAATGTGAAGAGGAAAAGGGACATGTTCAATGGACATTTGTTGTGTGAAGAAAAAACAAATGTGTTCTATGTGAAGAAAAAACATGGACTATTGAGTGGAGAGGATCAGCAAAGTCTGCCCAACAGTAGGTTGGAGGCAGACTCCGTAGGTAGGTTCCTGTATGTGAGAAGGTAGCCATCCACAGTGGCAAGGATTTATTTTGTGTTTTACTTTTATTTTGATGTTTTTGAGGCTTGCACTTGTGTGAAGTAAATTGCAAGAATAAACCAAACTGTGGTTTGCAACCACTTCTCGGCTATCTCCCTGTGTAACGAACCCCCCAAAAGGGGTCATCCATGCCTACCAACGAGCTAATCTCCCACAATATATATATATACATTTACATTTTTTTAAATATTTTTTTTTCATTTATTTATTATATTAGTAATACAATAGTAATAATACAATAGTAGTAGTACAATATTTATTTCTTTTTTTTTTTTACATACTGTGAGCAGTGCATGTTACCATAGTGACACATAGTCACATCCATTCATTGCCAGTGTGTACTATTGTGATAGCTGTAATTGGTCACAGCTATCACATGGCACAGAAGCACTGTGTTTGGCCCTGTCTGTACCATGTGATCACTATGACCAATCACAGAGATCATCACAACAGCACACGATGAATGGCTGTGAACGAAAGCAATTCATTGTGTACAACTGTCATGTGATTGGTACCAGGGCCAGCCTGGTACAATGGTCTGTCATCTGCTGTGGTGTCCGGTGCACAGTGGGTGACAGATCGAGCTACAGCACGGCCGCTGGAGCCTGCAGGGGAGCGCATGCCTGGAGGACATTGTGTGACGTCCACCCAGGATAGCAATAATCCCTGTGGCTGTTTTTCTACAATAGACCTGGTGGGAAGTAGTTCAACATTATATAGGTAGGTAAGGTGAGGGGTAAAGAGCTGGGCAAGCACAGACAGTAAGAAGACACTCCCATAAGGTGATGACGTGTAAGGAGATGAGAGGAGTGTACCAGAGGATTGGCTAGACAAATGTGCTAGCATGTTTACAGGCACATTGCACAAAAAAATGTTTATGGAAAAGTAATAATACAGTACTGCAAGTAAGCATTTAAAATACATTTTTTAACTTGGTGACTGAGTCTATTTAATGAGCCATAAGCCTAATTATAGAAGGGGAATCTACCAAAAAAGTATTATTGCAAGCTGACCGAAATTTAGCTTTAAAGTCCTTTTTACTTTTTTAATTTTAGTAACTGAATTTAATTCCTCTGTTATATTTATCTTAAGAAAAACATCCTGAGCTGCAAAAAACAAACAAAGCTAAAGTCTTGTATTTTCACTTTGGTTATCTTCTTCTGAAGTTACGTTATTTCAAACATAACTTTATTGATATTTTATAACGTTTTAATTGATATTGGACAGAGTGGTGGGATGTATAGGTCATTACAACATGCCCTTAGATCATAATTTATACCATCATGATATACTTTATATTGTATTATTGTGGTTTTTGTACCAATTCTCGTTTTTATGAAAAACAGATAAGCGCTCTTTGAGGCCTCTGAGACACATTCTGCAAAGTAATAATAAAACAAAACAGAGTAAAGTAATGGGTGATTATCTTTTATTACCGCATATTTGTATTTAATCTTGCACATATGCATTCAGTACGTGGCCTGCTGTGTGTTGCCATCTTGGATTTTCAGAGGGGAAACTGAACAAACATTCTGACCATTGCAACTTTACCCAGACATACAGTGTGTGATCGTCATCTTGTTGGGTTCAGACTGTTCTCAAGAAGCATATATCTTTCTTCTATCTAGCTAACATTAAAGAGAACCTGTCACATTGCCCATTCAAGGCCGATATTCCTTGCCAACGCCAGCAATCTGTGCTGTAATGAAGAAAAACCTCCAACTAAAGAATTAGAATCCAACACTTTTGTAAGTGTATATATTAGATAAATATATATATATATATATATACAGTATGTCACAAAAGTGAGTACACCCCTCACATTTCTGTAACTAATTTATTATTTCTTTTCAGTTTATAACACTAAAAAAAATTACACTTTGCTACAATGTAAAGTAGTGAGTGTACAGCTTGTATAAGGGTCCTTTCACACGAACGATCCGATCAGATCCGCCTGTCAGTTTTTCAGGCGGACCTGATCGGATGCTCCATGCATCCCTATGGGGCAGCGGATGTCAGTGGAGACATCTCGGCTGACACCCGCTGCTATCCGATTCCGATCCTGTCCGTGAAATCCAGACGGATGGAAACCTTATTTTTCCTTCCGTCTGGCGGATCGGATTGGATGAGAACGGACAGGCGGTCCATTCTCATCCGATCTCCCCATAGAGGACAGCGGGGATCTGACAGCTCCCTCTCTGTACACAGAGCGGAGATGGAGCTCTCATCTGCCTGCTCAGCAGGAATCGGCAGATCGATCCCCGCTGAGCAGAACGGAGTCCACCGGCGGATGCGGACTGTGTGAAAGGACCCTTAGGCCCCTTTCACACAAGCGGACCATTCATATCCGCCTGTCCGTTTTTCCGGCGGATCTGAACGGATGCCCCATGCATCTCTATGGGGCATCGGATGTCAGCGGAGACATGTCCGCTGGCATCCGATCCGATCCGTCAAATTCGGACGGATGGAAACCCTATATTCCATCCATCTGGTGGATTGAATGAGAACGGACAGCCGGTCCGTTCTTTTCTGATTCCCCTATAGAGAAGAATGGGGACCCCCGCTGAGAAAAACGGAGTCCGTCGACGGACTACCGTTTGCGAAAGGGGCCTTACAGTCTAAATTTGCTGTCCCCTCAAAATAACTCAAGACAGCCATTAATGTCTAAACCGCTGGCAACAAAAGTGAGTACACCCCTAAGTTAAAATGTCCAAATTGGGCCCAATGTGTCAATATTTTCCGTGGCCACCATTATTTTCCAGCACTGCCCTCATCCTGTTGGGCATGGAGTTCACCAGAGCTTTACAGGTTGCCTTTGGAGCCCTCTTCCACTCCTCCATGACGACATTACAGAGCTGGTGGATGTTAGAGACATTGCGCTCCTCCACCTTCCACTTGAGGATGCCCCACAGATGCTCAATAGGATTTAGGTTTGGAGACAAGCTTGGCCAGTACATCACCTTTACCCTCAGCTTTTTTAGCAAGGCAGTGGTCATCTTGGAGGTGTGTTTGGGGTTGTTATCATGTTGGAATACTGCCCTACGGCCCAGTCTCCGAAGGGAGGGAATCATGCTGTGCTTCAGTATGTCACAGTACATGTTGGCATTCATGGTTCCCTCAATGAATTGTAGCTCCCCAGTGCCGGCAGCACTCATGCAGCCCCAGACCATGACACTCCCACCACCATGCTTGGCTGTAGGCAAGACATACTTGTCTTTGTAATCCTCACCTGGTTGCCGCCAAACACGCTTGACACCATCTGAACCAAATAAGTTTATCTTGGTCTCATCAGACCACAGGACATGGTTCCAGTAATCCATGTCCTCAGTCTGCTTGTCTTCAGCAAACTGTTTGTAGGCTTTCTTATCCATCATCTTTAAAAGAGGCTTCCTTCTGGGATGACAGCCATGCAGACCAATTTGATGCAGTGTGCAGCGTATGGTCTGAGCACTGACATGCTGGCCCCCCCATCCCTTCAACCTCTGCAGCAATGCCGGAAGCACTCATACGTCTATTTCCCAAAGACAACCTCTGGATATGATGCTGAGCACATGCACACAACTCCTTTGGTCGACCATGGCGAGGCCTGTTCTGAGTGGAACCTGTCCTGTTAAACCACTGTAGGGTCTTAACCATCATGCTGCAGCTCAGTTTCAGGGTCTTGGCAATCTTCCTATAGCCTAGGCCAATGATGGCAAACCTTGGCACCCCAGATGTTTTGGAACTACATTTCCCATGATGCTCATGCACTCTGCAGTGTAATTGTGCATCATTGGAAAGGTAGTTCCAAAACATCTGGGGTGTCAAGGTTCGCCGTCACTGGCTTAGGCCATCTTTATGTAGAGCAACAATTCTTTTTTTCAGAACCTGAGAATGTTCTTTGCCATGAAGTGCCATGTTGAACTTCCAGTGACCAGTATGAGAGAGTGAGACCGATAACACCCAATTTAACACACCTTCTCCCCATTCACACTTGAGACCTTATAACACTAACGAGTCACATGACACTAGGGAGGGAAAATGGCTAATTGGGCCCAGTTTGGACATTTTCACTTAGGGGTGTACTCACTTTTGTTGCCAGTGGTTTAGACATTAATGGTTGTGTGTTGAGTTATTTTGAGGGGACAGCAAATTTACACTGTTATACACGCTGTACACTCACTACTTTACATTGTAGCAAAGTGTAATTTCTTCGGTGTTGTCACATGAAAAGATATAATAAAATATTTACAAAAATGTGAGGGGTGTACTCACTTTTGTGAGATACTGTATATATATATATATCTTATTAATTGCAGTACTTGAAGCTTTTCTTACACCCACAGATAAATTTCCACTACCCCCCATAACCAACTCTGTTGGGCTTCCTGCAAACTTTCAATTAGAAAGAGACAGTCTGAAAGTAAACAGCTTCTTGTGTGTCCTCTCTTAGGAAGACCCATAATTCTAAATGATACCAGTGTATTCTACAATGGCCCCTGATGATGTCATTGATGATGAAACGCTCAGGGAGGAGTCAGGATGGGTCCCGACAGGTGCTGCCATCGCGCACCAGACGTAACGGTCATCTTCTTGGTTTGAAACTTTATCATTTACATGTTTTTAAATGTGAGTGTATTACTTTTTTCAAAATAAACAATTATTTTTAAATTTACTACACTATGAGAAATATCTGCCTTTCCCATTGACTACTATTTATTGGGAGTTTTGTAGATTACCGGGGCAGTAACAGCCTCTGTTTTAATCGCCTATTTGAGAAGTTGGGGGATGTTCCTTTTCTAAAGGAGATGCCTGACTGCGCTTTTTGACTGTAAAGTCAAATCTTTCTGATAAGAGGCTATCCATGTGGTTTGAGGGTGAAGGTCTCTTTGTCACATCCTTACTAGCACCATTTATCATCCACTCAAGGACTTTATGGACTTACTTGACCAACTTTAAAGCGGAGTTCCGGCCTATTCTGCAACTTTAGTGATTCCTGGAGTGCTCGCTATGCTGATCAACAATTGGGCATTTTCAATTTTTTTTGGGGGTCCCTTACCTTATTTTCAGGGCATTTTTGATTGTACTTCCTCCTTCTCCCCCCTCTATGGCCACGGACATCGACATCACTTCCGCCTTTGCATTGCATCCTGGGAGCTGTTTGTCATCACTCCCAGGAGGCTGGAATCAGGAAGAACTCCCAGAACACTCCTTGGAATCAGGAAGAAGGACGCAGCAGATTACACTGCGGCTTCAGATGCCCACGTCTAAGATGGCCACGCCCAGACAGCGTTTTAAAAGTAAGATTTTGAATAAAATCCAATACTGTACACCTTGTAAGTATGAGAATAGTGGTTCTGTAAAGGGCGATGGATTAGTATTATAGGGGTATTTCTAGTTAAAAAAGGTATTTGAGGCCTGAACTCCGCTTTAACTGTTCTGCACCTTTCTTTGTCTACCTTGTGTCAAACTGTATGCTTTTTTATTAGAGTTGCATTGCTTTTTATGTATCCTACAATGGCATTTATTTGAGAAATACACATTTTATATAGTTAAAAACATATATAAAACATATTCAAAATATATACAATTAAGTCAGTTGACTGTAAACCACTTTAGTTTCCCATTAAGTGTATTAAATAAGGACTGTGTGCATTGTTCACAGCCACCATTATTCAAGCCACATATACAGTATGTGCCAAAACTAAATTATTGACTTAAAATATAACTAAACACAGGACTCTGCATTCACTATATCTGGTCTCCCACAGTACACAGAACATGGAAATGCAATAGTTTTAGTAAATATAAACTGTTAAATACTTTTTCTCATCAGCAGCTAGAGCAGTCTTGTGACTTCTATCAGTGTCTGGTTAAAGCTTGTAGGAGGAGTTTTCATTCTCCTATGTCCTATCAGGATGCAGGATCCCTGGCCCTCTGTCTTGACGGTGCTGATTGGCCCTGTGCTGATCACATGCACTCTCCCAAGAAAGAAAAAAAAACTCTCTAGCATTATACACTAAACTAAGCATGTGCAGCTTGCCTCCTAGCCTCTGTTCTATTCAGAGATGGATTGGGGACTGTGGAAGAACGGGAGGATCAGAGAAGACAGGATCAAACAGCCTTTTTACACAATGCCGAGGATTAACTCCTTCGGTTCCCCAGTGAGTATAACAAGCATGCTTTACTGTATATACAGACTGATTTTACTGTTGTGGGTTTAGTAACACATTGAGGCTGTTGACAATATGGACCTTATATGTGTCATATTTATACCTGTTGTCTTTCAATCTTTCAGGATTGTAAACAAAAAAGCCAAAGATTAGGTAAAAATCCTCTCAAATGAAAATTTATGTAATAATTTACCAGCAATCTAGATTCTAGACCATTATGTTCTCTAGCACAAATCCTCCAGTATTGCTCTGTGAAGCTCTAGTTCTTCCTTCTCTTCCCAGAAGCAAACAAAAGACAGTGACCCATCACACAAATAAAGAAAACCAAAAAAAAAAAAGAAGTTTTAACTTCTGCTTCCCTTTGCCCCAGATCACTGACTAATTTGCTGAAAGCATATCTTCATTTATTACAGGAGTGAAAAAAATGACGACAACATTGCCCATTGTTTTGGCCGCTCGCTGATCTTGTGGTCTGATCGCTGACACTCTCCAACGGGTGGGAGGAAAAGGAGGGGAGGGGGGGGGGGGGAGATTGTTCCAAAAAATAAAGCAACTCTATGAGTTTAAACATAATGGAGATAAAAAAAACACAACATGTCTCATCCAGGCAAATAAAGCGGAGCTTCAGTCTTATTTTTTTAATGTATTTATTTGGCTCCTCCTACCCTCCTATAGAACATTTGGTTTTTATTTTTTTACAAATACCTTTTATTTACTTTTTTTTTATAAAAGAACACTGGGGTTCCCCCTTACTTGCCTAGGTGAGAATGATGTGGCCCTTGCACTTGTAGTCTCCTGGCATAACAACCCAATCCAACCCTGGAGGCTTTGGGCCAGGCCCGGATCTAAGGGTGGTTCTGGCCCCCAGATTTTAGCTGTGCCCCCGCCAGGACTCTAATGCCTCGTTTCCACTGAGCAGGACGGTATGGTTTGGTACAGTTCAGTGTGGTTCGGTACGGTACACCTTGGTCAGGCTTGCGTTTCCACCGCCAACAGTACCTAAGCTCAACAGTACCTCAACAGTATTGCTCCACCCTGTTGGTACGGTACTAATTTGCTTTGTACCCCAACGAAAGGGTATCAAAAAAGTGGTATGGTACAGTTCGGAATTAGGGTACTATTCACAACTTTTGACAACGGAAACAGCAAAAACTGCGTACCGTACCGATCCGAATCGTACCGTACCGCTCAGTGGAAACGAGGCATAAGAATGCATCCACTGATCCATGAAGCACTCTGATGGGGACAATTGATGTAAGGGGGACTCTGGTAGAGACAGTTGATGTAAGGGGTCACTCTGATGGAGACAATTGATGTAAGGGGGGACTCTGATGGGGACAATTTATGTAAGGGGGGACTCTGATGGAGACAATTGATGTAAGGGGGCACACTGATTGGAACAATTGATGTAAGGGGTCACTCTGATGGGGACAATTCCTGTAAGGGGCGCTCTGATGGGGACAATTGATGTAACGGGACACTCTGATTAGCACAATTGAAGTAAGGGGGCACTCTGATTAGGACAATTGATGTTAGGGGTCACTCTGATGGGGACAATTGATGTAAGAGGGCACTCTGATGGGGACAATTGATGTAAGGGGGCACACTGATGGGGACAATTGATGTAAGGGGGCACTCTGATTGGCACAATTGAAGTAAGGGGGCACTCTAATTAGGACAATTGATGTTAGGGGTCACTCTGATGGGGACAATTGATGTAAGGGAGCACTCTGATGGGGACAATTGATGTAAGGGGGCACACTGATGGGGACAATTAATGTAAGGGGGCATTCTGATTGGCACAATTGATGTAAGGGGGCACTCTGATTAGGACAATTCATGTAAGTTGTCACTCTGATGGGGACAATTGAGGTAAGGGGGGCTCTGATGGGGACAGTTGATGTAAGAGTGAACTCTGATGTGGACAGTTGATGCAAGGAGGCACTCTGATGGGGACACCTGATGTAAAGAGGATTTCTGTTGAAGATTCCTGATGTAAGGGAGGACTCTAATAGGGACACATAAGGAGGCATAGGTTCTGTTTAATCATCCTAACCTAATGACAGCCTAATGCATACTTGCATTCCCTGTTCACTCTTGCACCGTCTCTGCACTACCTGTCATCTCTTTTTTTCCAAATTGTGACTTGTGTGAGAACTGAGACATTGATCACTCCGGCATCTTTGTTTTGTGGTTTTATTGTAGATAAGTGGATGGGAGAAGGGAATGAGTGGGATACTCCTCTGGCTCAACTAAATACACTTGAGACTTTAACCAGGAAAAATGTCTGTTAACGCTGCCTTGACACCAGCCGACGCTGGCCAACGCTCACTGACTCTCAGAACACACTGTAACTTGATAGAAGTGCTGAATCCTCGACTTTAAGTCCAGAAGATCCAGGACTGTGGATTATAGAACTACGGACACTGCGGTACTGCAAAGTCACTGACTACTTCCCCCCCCCCCCCCAGCCTTGCACTGGCTTGAGGTAGTTTGTTGTAGGTTCCTGTATGGCTGACACTCTCAACTGACACCCTGTACAATTCAGGGCCCAAACTGCAGGTGCCCCCTTTAACCTTGAACTCTTCAGGGTTCACTGACTATGTACCCCCCTCAGTAACTTCAGAGTCCTCAACCTGGGTACCCCCTTTCCTCAGCTAGCTGACACTGGATCCTAGAACCTCTTCTGGAGTGGTCCCCTCTGACTCTGGCAGACCGCCAGGGGCAATCCTCAGTACTCACGACCTGTGTAGGCTTTCCTGGGACTGGACCCCTCTTGCTCTCCGAAGGTTCTCGGCACACCGGATCCCCTCAGCTCAACTCAGCACTCTCTGGATTCCCAAGCAACACCCCAAGACATCTGCTTCCTCAGACAGGAGAAGAGACAGCCGTTCTCTCCCTCCTGGGACTCTGCTCCCACCAAAGACACTGTGTCACGCTCTTTCCCCCAAACTTATATCCACTCCCCGAATCCTTTGCGGCATAATCTGCCTCCTGGGGTAGCTACAAGCTTGAATGTGTCTCCTGATTGGGCTTCCTCCACTACCCTATGAGAAGCTTCCCATAGGAGCTTAGCTGAAACACAAGATCTCTCTTTTCCTCCCTGACAGAACAGCGCACTGCCTTGTTTACATAGGAAGACCGCTGTTCTGTCATTCCTCTGAACGATCAGGGAGGGTGCTCAGCACAGGGCCACTTAGCACTGTCCAGACAGAGGGTCAGGGGTCATGTAGCCTCATAGGACAGTCAGAGGAGAATGAAAACTCCTCCTACAAGCTTGAGAGAAGGTATTTAGCAGTTTATAGTTAATAAAATAATTGCATTTCCATGTTCTGTGTACTGTGGGAGACCAGATATAGGGAATGCACAGTTCTGGGTTTAGTAACACTTTAATTGTATGCAACAGAGGCCTTGGGTTTTATTTTAGTTTAGAAACAGATTAGACAGGTAATCTTTGCTGGCTAGTAGGGTTGGATGTGCGGGGAAATTTAGTCTTTTATATAATGGTTTATCTATCCTTCCCAGTGCATGCATTAGAACCAATCAATACTAAGTACTGAAGGCTATGGCACATATGTTCTGTGCCTGAAGAGTGTTTGTGCATCTCCAATTAGCCATGACCTCATGAAAAACATTATGCTATAGAGATGTGTATAACTATAACAATGGATTTGAGTAAATTATGGTAAATAACAAGGCTTGGAGCTGTAGGCACAGCTAAGGCATGACTGAGAAAAGGCACTTACCTGATTATAGGGGTGGGAGTCACGAGGTATCCAGATGGTTAGGAGGAGCGAGGTTCGGAGTTTAGCCAGCGTCAGACAGATTTCACCTGTCCTGCCTTCTTTTCTTCACCTCCCTATTTCCCAATTGTCATCTTTGCTCCTTTTAGCAATGGTTTCGGGATATAGCAATGGGCAGGGTAAGGGTCTCTGGGTCTTTGAAGGCAGTGCTGGAGATTGGGCCCATCTAAGGTATGGGTGTTTCCTTCCCACAACTAGGTTATGTTGGTAACATGGTTGTGGTAAAACGGCTGTATTTGGGGTAACCCAGGACCATCTTACTGAATGGGCACGCTGGCCAGTTGCCCAGGGGCTACCCTCTTCCCAGCGACCCAGCCCTAGCCAAGCATTAGTCCCGAATCCCGTCGCCTAACTTAGCAGGTGACAAGCGCCTGTCGGCCCTGCGCTGCTGTCAGGCCACTTGGGCCGTGGTGGGGGAGCCCACAACTGCAGGAATGCCTGTCCACCTCCACAGAAACCGACACACACAGGACAGTCCAGTCTGACTCCCGTCCATGTGTGTGTTCACCAGATGAAGCCGTCAAACATGGAAGCTGTTATTAGCCTGGCCTTGCTGTACCAATAAGTATCGCCTTATCGATCATTTGCATTTTCGTGGGTGATTGTGTAGGCGGGGCCCCAGTGCCTTGCATTGCCCAGGGCCTTTAATGCTCTTAAGATGGCACTGGTGGTTTATTGTCCCTGGTGATTACCCTAAAGGGGAAGTTCTGCTTTATGCCCCCCCTCATTTTCTATGTTTGCCACATTTTGGAGGAGGGGGGTCAGATACACCAGAAGTTCACCCCACCCCTGCAACCATCTCATACACTTCACAGGTCCCAGAAGGCTTGCAGAACCATTCACAAAGCTCAGCACACGTCGCGCAGCCAACTGTGCAGCCACAAGCAATCACAGCCAGTTGCCCAAAGTAAACATGCTGTTGCCGGGTCCGAAGATCGACGAAGAAGCGGTACGGGTAAGCACGGCGCTGTACCCTTGGACAGGTGATGGTCCTTTTATTAAAAGTTAGCAGCTACAGTGCTTGTAGCTGCTGACTTTTAATTGTTTTTTTGGAAAGGCTGAAGAAACGCTTTCATTGTCTCTTCTATGAGCATGGATCTTGGCTTCTTTACCTAGTCACATTCTTCTGCTGCTTCTTCCTTCCCCAGTCTGAGCTCTGCTGCACAGGGACTGCAAGAGGCTGATACCAGGTCAAATTCAGGTACTGATACTGCTTACATTTAAAAAAACCTCTTTTACCACCTAAAAGAGAAGTATGTTTCTTTTTTAATATTCAAACTTACCTAGGTGGATGCAGAATTGGTCCGATGCTGCATCTGTCCACCGGTGCCTCTGCACTGAGAACTGAGCGATTGAATACCTCCGATTGCTCAGTTCTCACAGCACTGTGAGCAGATTGCTGATGACTGTCAATCTGCAGCTCTCTGCTCTGCCCTCTCCTCGCTCACTGGAGCGTTGGGCTGTGGAGGGGGAGGGAGCGGCTGGCTCAGGCTCTCAGCAGCCCACTGAGAGGCTGAGCTAGGTGTCGGTCCAGGGATCTAGGCAGATCCCTACTCCGTGTTCATGGTTGACGTGGTGCCTGGAACTCTGTAAAGTCAGCAGAGAGTGGACTTCAGCCTGCTCTCTGCTGAAGACGGGTAATAGGAGTGCAAAACGAACTGCACTCCTGTGATCCATAGGAGAGGTACAGCCAAACAAGCTTTGGCTGTACTTCTCCTTTAAGAACCACCCACCCTCAATGTGCTGCGTCCCATGCAGGTATCAGTATATTGCTGCTTGCTTCTGGGTTTAGGGCGTGTGTGCAACCCCCCCGCTGTGATTTTACACTGCAGGAGTCTGTCAGTAAGTCCTGGCCAGTGATTCCATGGCGGGGACTTGCTGATCAGCTGTGTCCAATCACAACCCAGAGCCCTGTGTTCACAATCAACACAGGGCTCTGTACAGGGATAAGAAAGCAGGGATAGGAAACAAAGAGATCTGTTAGTAAAATCAGCACACATTACACATTACTAGGCGCACATTTAACCCCTAAATCACCCTAGATGTTAACCCCTTCCCAGGCAGTGTCATTAGTACCCACATGGAAGAAAAATATATTAAAAATATATTTTAAAAAAACATTTTTTATTTTTCACAAATATATTGGAAATATATTTGAAATGCTACAATTTTGGCCATATTCAATATATTTATAAAATTGTTATCCCAAATATATTGGAAATATATTTGAAATGCTACAACTTTGGCCATATTCAATATACGGTATTTCAAAATATTTTTTCCCTAAATATATTGGAAATACATTTTTCTTACATATGGGTACAGTGACATTGTATAGTATTATTAACACTGATCACTGTATTAGTGTCACTGGTAATGTCAGTGGCAGTCAGTCAGTTCCCCCCTTCCCCCTAGGCATCAGTTAGTGTCAGATTTCTCGCCACACTATTGCAGTTGCTAATCACTGCCATTAGTAGTATAAAAAAAAAAGAATTCCAGTATATATCCCATAGTTTGTAGATGCTATAACTTTCACGCAAACCAATCAATATACACTTATTGAGATTTTTTTTTTTTTTTACCAAAGACATGTCGCAGAATACATTTTGGGCAAACTTTATTAAGAAATTAGATTTTTTTTTTAATTGGATATCTTTTATAACAAACAGTAAAAATTATTGTATATTTTTTTTTGTTTTTTTTCGATTATATCACCAAAAAATTAACAAAAAAAAAAAACCACGGTGATCAAATACCAACAAAAGAAAGCACTATATGAAAACATGGCATACATTTAGTTTAGGTACAGCGTTGCATGACTGCGCAGTTACCAGTTAAAGTAGCACAGTACTAAATAGCAAAAAATGGCCTGGTCATGAAGGGGGTAAAACCCCCTGGAGCTGAGGTGGTTAGGATGTATTAATGAATATAGAGCAGCATTAGTCTGTGTCATGTCCGCCTGTCTGGAGTTCAGCTTTAACCAGTTTCAATCAGGAACAGAAACCAATGGGTAATGACACAATCTGGATCCTAATGTGAATAAAATACAATTGTGTAAAAAAAAAATAAATAAATAAACAATTTCATTTTCAAATGCACTGAAGCTACAAATGTAAGGGTGTATCTTTCCTGTCAATGCTTATCGCTGATTGGTTGCCATCTCAACAATAACTGAAGACAGAAGATAACGCCGATAAGAGAGTTTTCTTAACTGTCACTTGCAGTAACTGCCAGGATTGTCAGAACTCGAAGATAATTTCTGAACCAAAAATCATAAATGTGAGATTTATAAAGATAGCGCCACTATCAGAAGATTTTGGAGATTTCGCCCTTTATCTGTTCATGGCTCCAAAAGCACATTGAGCTCACACGAAGATCTGAAAGAGTTCCATAGAAGAAATTATTAGTCCAGGGTCACACGACTGCTGCTACATTTATTTATTTATTTATTATTACAAGTACTTATATAGCACCATCAATTTATGTAGCGCTTTACATATACACTATATTGTCAAAAGTATTGGGACGCCTGCCCTTACAGGCACGTTAACTTTAATGGCATCCCAGTCTTAGTTCAAAGGGTTCAATATTGAGGTACATAGTTACATAGTAGTTAAAGTTGAATAAAGACAATGGTCCATCCAGTTCAACCTGTGTAGGTGTGTGTGGACATATTCATTTCCCATACACCTGAATGTTTTGAACTTGGAAATGTACGTCCAAGAGTCTTTTAAAAGTAGCCATAATTCCCGCAGTTACCACCATTTGTGGAAGGGAATCCCACAGTTTTGTAGCCCTTACTGTAAAAAAAAAACCTTGCATAGCCTGAGGTTAAATCACTTCTCCTCTAATTGCATCGAATGGCCTTGTGTCCTCTTGTACTCGTTGCGACTGAATCGTTTTTTTTCTATACTGAGATCACCGTTGAGGTATTTGTAAATCGCTATCATTTCCCCTCTCAGGCGTCTCTTCTCTAGGGAGAATAAATCGAGCGTTTGTAAACACTCCTTATAATTTAGGTCCTCCAATCCCCTAATTAGCTTAGCTGCCCTTCTTTGGACTCTTTCCAGTTCCAACACATCCCTTCTGAGGATTGGCCACCAGAACTGGACAGAATACTCCAGGTGTGGCCAGCCCAGAGTTTTAAAGAGTTGACCAACCCTTTGCAGCTATAACAGCTTCATCTCCTCTGGGAAGGATCTCCACAAGGTTTAGGAGGGTGTCTATGGGAATGTTTGACCATTCTTCCGGAAGCACATTTGTGAGGTCAGGCACTGATGTAGGACAAGAAGGCCTGGCTCGCAGTCTCCGCTCTAATTCATCCCAAAGGTGTTCTATCGGGTGGAGATAAGGACTCTGTGCAGGCCAGCCAAGTTCCTCCACCCCAAACTCACTCATCCGTGTCTTTATGGACCTTGCTTTGTTCCCACAAAGTTGGGAGCATGAAATTGTCCAAAATGTCTTGGTATGCTAAAGCCTTAAGAGTTCCCTTCACTGGAACTAAGGGGCCAAACCCAACCCCTGAAAAACAACAACACCATAACCTCCTCCACCAAATAATCCACAGTAGGTGTCATAAGGGACCCTTCAGTGGGTAAGCTTCAGGTAGGGACAGGACCCTGTCTCGTGAGGGACATTTAGGACTCTGTTGCAATTATAGCCCTCAGTCAGGAGGGTGAATGTTCCAGAGAACAGATAGCTCTGCCATGGTGCAGATTTTGTCAGGTACACTGCAAGGAGAAGTCCCCTGTGGTGGGGTGGATTGGTCCCGTACACCCATGAAAAGGACCCATGAGTAATACATTTTAGAGCACAGGAGCTAAAATATCTAAACTTTGAAAAAATCTATTCAAGTATAAAAAAAGACCCCTTCTATTATTCATCACCTCTCCCAAATCTCTACATTTTTTTTTCCTGCTATGATGTGACTTCCTGTTAGAACTTAGTCATTGCCCCTAGAGATGTGCATGACAAAAACATATGTTTTGTTTAGTTTCAGATTATTTCATGAAGGTGTTACTAAACCCACAACAGTAAAATCAGTCTGTATTTGCAGTAAAGCATGCTTGTTATACTCACTGTGGAACCTAAGGGGTTAATCCTGTGCGTTGTGTAAAAAGGGTGTTTGATTCTGTCTTCTCTGATCCTCACCTTCTTCCACAGTCCCCAATCTATCTGCTGATAGAACAGAGCCTTGGGAGCAAGCTGCATACACACAGTTTGGTTTGTACTGCTTGCAAGCTTTTTTTTTCTTGGAAGAGTGATCAGCACAGGGCCAGTCAGCACTGTCCAGTAAGAGGGTCAGGGGTCCTGCAGCCTAGTAGGACAATCAGGGGAGAATAAAAACTCCTCCTCCAAGCTTTAACCAAACACTGATAGAAGTCACAAGACTGCTATATACTGCTGATGAGAAAAGGTATTTAGCAGTTTATATTTACTAAAATACTTGCATTTCCATGTTCTGTGTACTGTGGGAGACCAGATATAGTGAATGCAGGCTCATGGGTTTAGTTATACTTTAAGTCAATAATTTAGTTTTGTCATATTTATGTTAGAATGATTCGTTTTTTCAGAATTTGTTTTGTATACTGGGATTTGTTTCATATATTCGTAGTTCTGAATCAATTTGGAGTTTCGGAAGTTATTTCGGAAGATTCTGATTTATTCCTCATATTTCCAGTGCAACTTTGCATTGCAACTGGCTTGTGACTTTGATGCAACTTTCTTGTGATTTCAATGTGACTTGCTTGCTACTTTGATGTTTTGTGACTTTGGCTAATCATAACAATACAAAGTGTGACACATAATAATGAACTTACAAAACCCTCTGAAGTTGCAAATGAATGAAACGAATAAACAAGCAAAAAGTTGAGGGAGCAAACCCTGAACATGTATTTCTAAAGCTGGTGCAACTATGAACCAAGCGACATGCAAAAAAAATGAAAGGAATAAATACCAATGAAGTAATTGTTTTCATTATAATTTATTTTGGATTTATTGGAATTGGTTACTATTGTGATTCGGAGATTCGGATACATCCAAATCTCAGAATAACAACAATTTCATCCAAATTCCGATTCATAACTAAATAAATGTCTAGTTACCCTATAGGCATACCACATATAGGCGTTTCAGGAATACGGGCAGAATTGCCACAATTCTGCCCACGATTCCGAACCAATGCAAGTCGCGGAACGCCCAAGCGATTCCCGTGACTTGCGATGGCACTCCAAACGTGGCGCGATTTTGTTGCGATTGTCGCCCGATGAATCGCAGTAAAATCGTGCAAACAGAATCGCTGGACGCCTGATGCCCATAAGTAGTACAAGAACGGTGTCGCGCCACATTCGGGGTGCCATTGCAAGTCACGGGACTCGCTCGGGTGTCCCGCGACTTGCAATGGTTCTGAATCGTGGGTAGAATCGCTGCAATTCTGCCCGCGATCTGAAACGTCTATATGTGAATGGAGCCTTAATGCAGCCTAAGTGCCGGTTCACACTATAGCGTGTGCGGCGATCGCATGTAATATCGGAGCGCACTGCTCCTTCATTATATGCGATCGGATGTGCAGTGCGAATTCAGCCATACACTTTGTATGGCTAAATTCGCACTGCACCAGCACAAAAGTCGCACACGAGGCATTTTTTCAGCCGCATCAGGTTCGGATCGCACAGTGGTCCACACTTGTGCGATCCGATCCTGTGCGAACTGTCAGATCGCACTGCGATATGCGATCAAACTGGGGGTGTCGTTAACATTTCATTGACACCCCCTGCGTATCGCATATGGCAGTGTGAACTGCCAGATGTGCGTTTGCGATGCGGGAACAGGCTGCGAATTAGCAGCCTTCCCGCATCGCACAAGTGTGACCCGACACTAAATGCAATAAAAGAAACAATCCTAAATAGCCCCTCAAATTAAAAATAACACACTTCTAAATAAAGAAAAAAGAGAAGATGTTTTTTTTTTCCCATTTAAAACTTGCCTAAGCACTTCAGTGAGCTAAACTGAGAGTGAAATCGAGAGTTTTGCAAAAATCTATTTAGCCTGAAATCAGCTTGTTCAGCCCTAATAGCAACCAATCATCATCTTTTCTTCATTGTTCTATGAAATCTCATTGACTGGTCTTGGGCTACCGATCTTTGTATGCCACTGCGTTTTCCACCACCATAAAGAATAAACCTTAATGGAATTTAATTGTATTAGTATCTGTAAGATGAACTGTCTGTGTTGCTATGTAGGGCTGTTTTAAACCCCCTGTTTATAATAGCAAAACGCTGTACTTCACTAACCCTGAACGAGCACTTAATGAGAGCTATTATTAGTCAATGATAAATAAAGGCCATTGACTCTCTAATATGTCAGTCACACTTCATCCTTCAGTGGGTGAAAGTCTAAACACCAATAAGTGTTCTCTATGATCGCATTTCAAGTGAGCGACCAGGAGCGTCATTCAGTAGAATAATAAAAAGTTCATAATCAGTTTCAGTTTGTCATTATTTGTTAAAGTGTGTGCCTGGGCAAAATGAAAAAAAAAATGAAACATATTTAGTAAGTCTCTTCAATACATACACATTTCACAATGTTCTATCCCTTAAAATACAATGCAAGTCCAGAAAAATACCTGCTGCCCATCACCATGAAATCCAACCACCTCCTAACTTACTTTTTAGGCTACATGCACAAGTGTATTTGCCGAATGCAGTGTAAAGACGCTGTGTATTTCTGGAACCGGGGATCTCCTGGAGCTGTCTACAGCTGCCCCAAGACGCGAATAGGTGAAGGCAGCCGTACTCAGATATCAAAATGTAGGTACACAGGTAGTGTACAATCAGGACATTACATCTCTATGCATGCATTACTTTACACTTACAATGTAGCAAAGCTTTGCACAGCTGTCTTCACCCATTCATGACTATGGGTAGCTAGCTGTATGTAGCTCAAGGGCTTCCTGGGCACCAAAAATAGCCAATCTTTTTAAGCTTCACTGCGAAATGCGCCAACATGCATGAATGTTGTGGGATTATTGGTACTCCTGTGTTAGTGAATAATAGGATGAGTGGTGCCATTGTGTCAGTGGAAGGAATGGTGACCCTGTGTCAGTGTTTAGTGGGAAGAATGGTGCTCCTGTGTCAGAGAGAGGAATGGTGACCCTGTGTCAGCAGGCACTGGGAGGAATATAGTGTCAAGGTCTTACCTTCCTGTTGGAAGCCATCTTGGACATGTGCAGACTGCTGTCTTTTATAAACTCTGTTTGGATCATCACTTGTCTGCTGCTTGGGCATCGCTCAGTGATGATGTTGCACACCTGACTATATATATCACCTGTTGGCTTTCAGTCCTTTTGCCCTTGTGTTTGTGCTCCAAGGTACATCACTGCTAGCAGTCTTCTATTCTCCGTATTCCTCTGTGCATGACCTGGCTTGGCTAACGACTTTCCTGGCTCTCGATTCCGCATTGGAAGACGACCCAGCATCGGCAGACTACCCGCCTCTGGACTCAACCCCCGGCTTGGATGACTACCCACTCTGGACTTGACCCCGGCTTGGATGACTACCCGCTCTGGACTTGACCCTGGCTGTTCCTGATTTTGCTCCTCACTCTTGCTGTGCGTTTATTGTTGTTGCTCTAATAAACTGCTTTATTTTACTTTCATCTTCGTGTGGTCTGGTTTCCTGGCACCCTGACAGTACACAAGGGCTGTGAATCCTGATGATGCAGGTGCTCCTACGCTCCCCATGCTGGTTTCCAGGCTCGATCAACAAGATCACCTTTTGGGTCGCTTTGCTCAGGCATTGCAGACTTTGCTTGAACACACATCACACCTTGCTCCTGGTGCTTTTAGGCTGGTGGTTCCTCCTGCTACTGCTCCTGTTGCCACTCCTGCTCCTGAAGCTGGAATCACTGTTACCAGAGAAAGATAATCCTGTGATACTCCATTACTCGAGTTTTGTTGCATCCTTACGTAGGGTATTTGATGTACCGCCTCACTCTGCCTCTGCTGCTAAGCTGCTCCTGTCCATTTAACAGGGTATATGAACCGTTGCCGGGTATGCCATCTAATTTCATACCCTGGCAGCAGAGGTGTGCTGGAATAATGAGGCTCTGGTGGCTGTCTTCTCTCATGGTCTCTCCAATGCATTGAAGAACAAGATTGCAGCCAAGGATCTCCCTGACAAGCTCGAGGCTCTCATTTCTTTCCTGATTTTGATACCAGGCTCAGGGAGAGACCATCATATAAGGAACGCCTGGAGAGGCCTCCTACCAGATTGGCTCCTACAATTTCTTCCCCACGTTTTCCTCCCTCACTTTCCACGCCTCCTGGGGATGGTGCATCTGGCTGTGAACCCATGCAGCTGGGGTTCACTCTCCTTTCCGAGACTGAACGGGCCTTTAGGAGGAGGGAGGGTCGGTGCCTGTATTGCGGCCTTGGTGGGCATTTCTTGAAATCTTGTCCTACCCGTCCAGGTAACGCTCGCACCTAAGGTCCTGTCGGGGGCAGATCTTAGGCGTAATTTCCTTGTCCCCGGTTTCCCGTAAAGATAACTGATAATCACAGTTGTCCTCTCCTGGGCAGCAGGTTCGATAGTTACTCAGGTGCTGGTAGACTTCGGTGCTGGCGGATAATTTATTGACAGTATGTTTGCTGCTGCGAATTCCATACCCTTGCAGCCCCATGTTTCTCCACTAGCCTTTGAGGCGATTGAGGGCAGACCCCTGCAATCGGCACAAGTTACCCACGAGACTGTTGTGGTTGACATGGTGATAGGGGCTGTTCACAGGGAGTCAACCTGTTTCCAGGTAATATCATCCCAACACTACTCTGTTGTTTTTTACCCTTGGCTTCAGAAACACAACCCGACCTTTGATTGGCAGTCGATTGAGATCCTCTCTTGGTCTCCACAGTGTAAAAATGTTTGTATCCATGGGCCTGTTAAGGTACTTTGTACCTCCTTGGATTCAGTGTTGCCTACTGAATATCATGAGTATCAAGATGTATTTGACAAGGTGCGCGCTCTTACTCTTCCCCCATCATCTGTACGATTGTGCCAAAGACTTGCAACCTGGTGCCATTCCCCCTCATGTTTATTCTCTCCCAGTTTCAGAGAATAAGGCCATGGAGGAGAACGTGGTGGATGCGCTTGCCCAGGGGCACATTCGCAAGTCCATTTCTCCAGCGGGTGACGTTTTTTTCTTCGTAAAGAAGAAGGGGGTTGAGTTGAGACCTTGCATTAATTATAGGGGCCTCAATTGCATCACGGTCAAGAATGCATACCCAATTCTGTTGATTACTGAATTGTTTGACTGCCTCAAGGGAGCAATGGTCTTTACCAAGCTTGACCTAAGGGCCCCCTATAACCTCGTAAGGACCAAGGAGGGCGATGAGTGGAAGACTGCGTTTAATACCAGAACCAGTCATTACGAATATTTAGTAATGCCCTTTGGCTTGTGTAATGCGCCCACTGTCTTCCAGGAGTTCATCAATGATGTCTTTCGTGATATGTTGCAGCAATGCTTGGTAGTCTATTTGGACGACATCTTGATTTACTCGGACTCCATTAAATCACATTACCTGGATGTCACACAGGTGCTGCAAAGGTTATGTGAGAATGGGCTTTTCTGTAAGCTTGAGAAATGTGAACTCCACCTGACTCAGGTTGCCTTCTTGGGCTACATCATTTCTGCTGAAGAGTTCTCCATGGACCCTCAGAAGATTTTGACTGTTCTACACTGACCTCGCCCTAGTGGTCTCCGTTCCATTTTGCCAACTACTATCGTAAATTTATCAGGAACTTTTCCTCTTTGGCCATACCTCAGATCTGACCAAGAATGACAGCGATCCCCACAATTGGACTCCTGCTGCCATCCAAGCTTTCAAGGCCCTAAAGTCTGCTTTCACTTCGGCTCCCATTCTGTCTCATCCCAATCCTGGTTTGCCCTTTGTCCTAGAGGTGGATGCATCTGAGACGAGAGTAGGCGCCCTCCTGACTCAGCGTCCGACACCTGATGGACCCTTACTTCCTTGTGGGTTCTACTCCAAGAAGCTGTCTCCAACTGAATGCAATTAAAAGATTGGAGACAGAGAGCTCTTGGCCATTATCCTGGCTCTCAAGGAGAGGAGACACTTGCTTGAAGGTTGTGTGGTTCCAATTCTCATTCTCACCCATGATAAGAATCTGATGTATCTCTCGGAGGCCAAAAGGCTCACACCCCGTCAGGCCAGATGGGTCTTATTCTTGTCTCCTTTTAACTATGTGGTCTCTTATTTGCCCGGCTACAAAAATGTTAAAGCTGATGCCTTGTCTTGCTAGTATTCTGAGTGTTCCAGGAAGGACTTTGTGCCGACACCGGTCAAACCTTCGGATCATATCCTGGCTGCCATCCACACCAACTTAACCTCTCCTCTTGGGAAACAGATCTTGGCTGCCCAACCTGATGCTCCCACAGAGAGACCTGCTGGCAAATATTTATATACCTGAGGGGTTGCGCATCAGACTGTTGCGCATGTACCACAATTCCAAGACTGACAGTCATCCTGGTAAATTGTTCTGCATGGCTGTCGTCCCAGAAGGAAGCCTCTTCTTAAGATGATGCATAAGAAACCCCCGCAAACAGTTTGCTGAAGACAAGTAGACTAAGGACATGGATTACTGGAACCATGTCCTATGGTCTGATGAGACCAAGATAAACATATTTGGTTCATATGGTGTCAAGCATGTGTTGTGGCAACCAGGTGAGGAATACAAAGACCGGTGTGTCTTGCCTACAGTCAAGCATGGTGGTGGGAGTGTCATGATATAGGGCTGCAAGAGTGCTGCCAACACTGTGAAGCTACAGTTCATTGAGGGAACCATGAATGCCAACATATACTGTGACATACTGAACCAAAGCATGATCCCCTCCCTTCAGAGACTGGGCCACAGGGCAGTATTCCAACATTATAAGGACCCAAAACACACCTCCAAGACGACCACTGCCTTGCTAAAGAAGCTGAGGGTATAGGTGATGGACTGGCCAAGCTTGTCTCCAGACCTAAACCCTAAAGCATCTTTGGGGCATCCTCAAATGGAAGGCGGAAGAGCGCAAGGTCTATAACATCCACCAGCTCTGTGATGTCATTATGGAGGAGTGGAAGAGGGCTCCAGTGGCAACCTGTGAAGCTCTGGTGAATTCCATGCTCAAGAGGGTTAAGGCAGTGCTGGAAAATAATGGTGGCCACACAAAATATTGACACTTTGGGCCCAATATGGACATTGTCACGTAGGGTTGTACTCACTTTTGCTGCCAGCAGTTTAGACATTAATGGCTGTGTGTTGAGTTATTTTGAGGGGACAGCGAATTTACACTGTTATACAAGCTGTACACTCACTACTTTACATTGTAGCAAAGTGTAATTTCTTCAGTATTGTCACATGAAAATATTAAAAAAATGTGAGGGGTGTACTAACTTTTGTGACATACTGTATATAAATTTTTACCTGCTTGAGAATTTGTTACACCATCATACTATCATACCATCTAATTATCCTTTTTGTATGTTCCAGTATAGTCTGACCCACAGCGTCTTATTAATTTTCTGAATAGTCACTTGGAGTTTAAAAAAACTGTCACAAGCCAAAGACAGGAGCTGCTAGAGACACGTATTACTCCAAGGTGGGCAGGAAAATCAAATTCTCCAAGAAAGGCAGGAACACTTAGCATTACAAGGTGGATTAGAACACTCAGCACCATGTTGGACAGGAACACTGAATACTTCAAGGTGCCTGATAAGACACAAAATCTCTAAATGGGTGGAAACCAAAGTCCAATATATGTGGGAACACTCAGTGCACCAAGGTAAGTGTAAACAATAAGCAGTTCAAGATGAGTGGAAACACTCAAAACACCAAAGTAAGTGGAAATACTCAGCAGTCCAATATTGGTGGGAACAAAACACACCAAAGGGGTGGAAGCTCTCAGCAATCCAATATGAGTGGTAACACTCAAAACACCATAGTGGGTGAAAACCATCAGCAGTCCAAAATGGGTGGAAACACTCAACACACCAAAGTGGGTGGACAATCTCAGCAGTCCAATATGGGTGGGAACACTCAACACACCAAAGTAAGTGTAAACTCTCAGCAGTCCAATATGGGTCGGAATACTCAACACACCAAAGTAAGTGGAAACTCTCAACAGTTCAATATAGGTGGGAACTCTCAGCAATCCAATATGGGTGGGATCACTCAACACACCATAGTGGGTGGAAACCATCAGCAGTTCAATAGGGGGGGGGGGCACTCAACAAACCTAAGTGGAAACTCTCAGCAGTCCAATATGGGTGGGAACACAACAAAGTAAAGTGGGCAAAAACTCTCAGCAGTCCAATATAGGTGGGAACACTCAATACTCGAAAAGTGGAACACCTACCCTGTTTACCCGAAAGTAAGACATCCCCCGAAAATAAGACCTACTTACAGTTTTGCCTCTATCTGAAATATAAGGCATCCCACCGAAAATAAGACCTCCCCGAAAATATGGCCTCCCCCAAACATAAGGTCTCCCCGATAATAAGGACCCCCCAAAGCTACCGTAACTCTGGACTCTGGACTGTAGCGGCGGGAGCCGACGCGCAGCTCACTGTTGGCCGCAGCGCTGCAGGAGCAGACAGGAAGTGCGTGCCACCGCCAGGACAAGCTGCCACCTGCTGCTCGCTCTGCCCTGACGGAGTCTGGCTGACTCACAATTAGACAGTGAGTCACGCGGGGCAGGAGTCGGGCACATTGTGTGAGCACACAGGGGTGACTGAGGTAGGGGGGAAATGTCTGATAAAGGGGTGGGGTGGATGTCTGGTGAAGGTGTCCACTGGCACAGGAGTGGGGGGAGTGGGATCACTTAAAATGACACAGGAGGATCAGAGGGAGCATTCAAAATGACACAGGAGGATCAGAAGGGGGAGGGGAATCAAAATGACACAGGAGGATGTAATTTGCTGGTTTGTGATGACAACTACTACCGTACCGTATACAGGTAATACGTTTCCTTTTTTTGGTTCAACAATAAATGTGTACCGTATTCTTCTTCATGGAAAATTAAGACATCCCCTGAAAATAAGACCTAGCGCATCTTTGGGAGCAAAAATTAATATAAGACACTATCTTATTTTCAGGGTAGCTCTTCAAGGTCGGTGGAAAAAAATCAATACCCCAAATTGGGTGGGAACACTCACTACACCAAAGAGGGTATGAATGTTCAATACCCTAATTTGGGTGGGAACACTCAGTACTCAAAAGTAGGCAGGTGCACTCAATACTCCAAGCTAGGTGGAAACACTCAATATTACAAGGTAGGTGAGAAAACTAAGCACTTCTATGTGGATGGAAAAAGACCCAGAAACAATGGCAAAACATTATTGTCATGGTAGTCTCCAAAAGAAATACAGTAGGGAGTCGGCATGTTACTCCACCAATAACAGATATATCACTTTTGAGTAGACAAGTCTTTTAGTAAAACCTTTTTTTAATGCACCATGTCATTCATACCAGGTTCAAACCTACCAAGAAAAACAACAGCTGATTGGTTATCCTAGGTTTGTGAAAACACATCTAAATGTGTACCTTGAACACATTTTAAAGTGATTCTATATTTTAATTGATATTGTCATCCTGGTGGCAGTTGTCATGTCACATGACCCTGGCCCTATCTAGCCTGCAGCAGTGACAGCCCCAAAATGATCCTAAACACATTTGAATAGTAGGGGGGTTCTGCTTATACGATAAGAACCTTATGTCATTTGCATTATAGTATAGATGCCAAAACTGCTTAGCAAGGCTTAGCATAGAGAATACGAACCCATTGAAGAGGCCAGACTGACAACTTGGAAATACACATACTCTCATACATTCGTTCAACGTTGCCTCTTTTTTTTTCCTAAACATGAAATATTTGTCTAATAATTGTGACGCCAGCTAGAAGGAGCCATAGATCTCTTCCAACAACATTAGGTGAGAATTTGTTGGCTAAACATTTTATGCTAATCCATGTGAAGGGATTGACTGATCTGATAAAGAACGCATAGCTTCGGCTAATCTGCACATATTGGGCAGCTCAGCTGATTAATAGCACACATTTTGTCTTTAAATGGCTCTTAGTATGTGTCACGGATCCACACCTTCTCAAGCTATTAGGCTTTTATTGGTTGAAATATGCGCTTCATTTCGGTTCGTGGGGTTTCTCAAGTCTGATGTGGAGAGAGACGTTTAGGCATAATTCTACATGGAAGCTGTTTTGTGATCCTCTATTTAGAGGCCCTGATATTAAAAATATAATTTCAACTTTCAGCATTTATAAAGAGTTTGTTGGAACTCTTCGTCAAAGTATTTATCATGTTCTCAAAATTCTGCAGCTTGTGGTGTATGTGCCCCTGGGGTGGCAGCCCATGGGTGCCTTAATTCTCACAGGTGGGGGAGCTCATCTTGAGTATTTTGGCACCTTGGTCACTACACTTACACACTTTTTTCACACCTGCCTCTAGGGATGGGCCTTTTGGCTGGGACCAGAGGAATTTTTTATTCCTGGCCGATGGGCCTGTCAAGGTCTTGCACCTTGACACCAAGCACTTCTCCACTTCCCCTTCCCCACTCTCTTGTGTTCGCGTGTTTTTTTCTTTGTCGTTTGTCACTTTCTATCTCACTGTTTCACAATTAGTAGGGTGTGGGTCCTCGGGCCTACCTTGAAAGTCTTGGGAGGGGATGGATATGGCCTTCTGGCTTAGTTTGCCCTCTCTCATGGGGTCTCCCTTCGGGGGAGCCCCACCTAGTACTTTCGGGCTGTTTCGGCAGTCCTCCCAGAGAACGGGGTTTGCCTGGTTTTGGCCGGGCAGACCAGTGAGTACCTCAGTCCCTGTCAGGAGTCTTGCGCCCCGGGGATCAAGGTAAGGGTCCGTCCTCTTTGGAGGTGGACCATTCGCACACCCTGTGCACTTTTTGTGTTCTCACGTTTGTGTGTCTGCACTTTTTTATGCACCTGGTATTAGTTTGAGTGTGTTCACACACCACGGGCTTTTTCCCTTCAAAACCATTTGAAAGGACAACGTATATAAGATGATCACTCAAAAACTATTTGGGAATCCCTCATCCCAAGTGTATGGATACCTATAGCCAGTGCTGCCCTTAGGCACAGGTGAAAGCCCCTAAAGCTAATTCCTGCAGGGAGTGCATTGCCTGATACAGCTTCTACTTTTTTATTCATCCTCATTGAGTTAAAGCGGAGTTCCACCCATTTTTAATAGGTTGGATTACATAGATGTATGTAATCCCCTTTAAAACGACTTTTACCAATGGAAACTTTTTTTTTTTTTTTTTTGCTAGTAAATACCTTAATTTCTGCTTTATTCCTCCTCTCCTCACTTCCGGGTCCGATCGGCGATGACGTCATTCGGCGATTCGCAGTGTGTGCTGGGATGTATTCCATTCCAGAAATCTCGCAGTATTAGCCAGGAGCTGAGCTGTACTGAGCCGTGACCTGCCCCGCCTCCTCTCAGTGAGTTGTACTGTATGTATTGTATTCAGGCCGTTCTCTGCCCCGCATCCGTCCCACCTCCTCTCAGTGAGCGAGGACTGAAAGCATTATATCCTCACTGAGCTCACTGAGAGGAGGCGGGGCAGAGCACGTCCTGAATACAATGCATACAGTACAACTCACTGAGAGGAGGCGGGGCGGAGGCGGGGCAGGTCACGGCCTGAATACACACAGTACAGCTCAGCTCCTGGCTAATACTGCGAGATTTCTGGAATGGAATACATCCCAGCACACACTGCGAATCGCTGAATGATGTCATCGCCGATCGGACCCGGAAGTGAGGAGAGGAGGAATAAAGCAGAAATTAAGGTATTTACTAGCAAAAAAAAAAGTTTCCATTGGTAAAAGTCGTTTTAAAGGAGATTACATAGATCTAAAGTTACGAAAATGGGTGGAACTCCACTTTAAAATATCCTTTTATTTCCAGTTTAGATGTAATTGATGCACATTTAGGTTTTTCTCCATTGCTCTACTTGTAAACCTCCATTTCTCAGATAGGTAAGTCCTTTGTTTTTCTTGCCAGAAAGAAGAACTGTGGCCAGGCTATGGTGTTTATATATTTAAATATTCTTAGCAAGCAGCAAATAAACTTTAAAATGAGCCCTAACAGATCTCTGTAGTAGCAGGCACCGTGGAGCAATTCATCCTCAAATTTACCCAGAGAAGCAGTGACTCTGTTGGAGCTGGGTCTAAGCATTTTTTCTTTCTTGTTTCTTTTCAGTGCATGGGCTCTGTGTATAGAGATTAGAAGGCTGGGAGAATGCCAAGTCACTTCTGAGAGGGGAGCTGAGCTACAGGGAGAAAGTAAAAATGAACTGGGAAGCTTCTGTTGCAAACTTTGAAGATGAATTACTCCACAGTGTCTGCAGCAACAGAGGTCAGTGAGGGTTTGTTTTAAACCTTACTGCTTTTTGAGAAAATGTAAATATAGGAATTTCCATAGCTCAGGGACAGTTTTTCATGACATGAGTGTTAAAAAACCCTAACAACAATCTTCTCTTGTTTGCTCGCTTTTGGTGTGTCAAACTCCAGCCTTGCCTCCAATCTTGCACAGCAGTTGTACAAGCACCTCCCCTGCTCTGAAATTGCTTCGTCTGATTACACTGCATGCTGTGAGCTTCTCACCGAGGGGTTGATTTACTTAAACAAAATGAGAGCAAAATCTGGTGCGGCACTGCTAAGAAACCAATCAGCTTCCAAGATTTTGTCAAAGCTTAACCTTTTACCGACCATCAGCAGTACATATACTGCGGGAAGTCAGATCTGTCCCGCGAAATGACGTAACTGTAAGTCATTTTGTGGGACCGCTAGTGGGGGCACGCGCACGCGCTAATTAGCTACAGGGGGAGCCAACCAGCGGGTCCGGCGGCTGCGATTGCTGCCGGGAACCCGTGATCGCTCCCCGTGGAGACAGAATGGCGGTCTTCCTTTGTACACACGGCAGACCGCTGTTCTGTCACTAATGAACACAGGAATCCTGTGTTCCTCTTATTTAGGAATAAAGGTCTCTGTATTCATCCAGCAAGCCCACCCCCACCACCCACAGTTAGAAAGCACCCCCTAGGGACACATTTAACCATTTGATCACCCCTGGTGTTAACCCCTTCCCTGCCAGTGTCATTCGTATAGTAGCAGTACATATTTTTAGCACTGATTACTGTAGTAATGTCACTGGCCCCAATCAATATACACTTATTGGGATTTTTTTTTTACCAGAAATATGTAGCAGAATACATATTGGCCTAAAATTATGAAAAATTTTGATTTTAATTTTTTTTTCCATTGGGAAGGTTTTATAGCAGAAAGTAAAAAATATTGTTTTTTTTTTTTTTTCAGAATTGTCGCTCTTTTTTTGTTTATAGCGGAAAAAATAAAAATTGCAGAGGTGATCAAATACCACCAAAAGAAAGCTCTGGCCTGGCCTGGTCATTAAGGGGGAAAACCTTCCGGTCCAGAAGTGGTTCATTGAATAAGCTGAAGTTAGAAGCTGATTGACAACCATACAGAGCTGCGCCAGATATTGCACTCTCCAGCTTTAGTAAATCAAACCCAGAGTGTCTTAGAAGCTGCAGCAAGTCAGAGAGAACCTCATTAGGGGTTACAGAACATCCAGCTTCATCTAGCTCAGGGGTGTTTAACCTGTGGCCCTCCAGATGTTGCAAACTACAAGTCCCATGAGGCATTGCAAGGCTGTCAGTTAAACCAGCATGAATCCCAAAGACAAGAGGCATGATTGGACTTGTAGTTTCGCAACAGCTGGAGGGCCACAGGTTGAACACCCATAGTGCTTTCCTCCCTAGCATTATTGTCTCTTGCCCGCCTCTTTTATTTATTGGATTCCAGTTCTTTCATTATTGGAGGCTCAGTATCACTTGGGGACATTACCTAGAGTAGTTTGCATGCTAATGTAGTATGCCTGGGAATACCTGCTTCTCCAGACACCCACCTATGAAGGCATTTTGTTATATGCATAACTCCTTCAGAGTTATACTTCTCTAGAGTCAGGCCACTGTTTGCATCAGGAGTGAGGGCTCTTGAGAGGAGTACTCAGGCAGAGTGCTGTGATGTTTTCAGGAAGCTATGTACAGCACCCTGTTCATCCCTCCCAACCATCGTGATCTGCCTGCATTACATCGAGAAGCATAGAGACCCAGAGGGACCCCTCCTCCCTCCATCATCTCCAGCGCGACTGCATGCGCCTCTCAGAGCCTGAAGGAAGGGAGATTAGAGCACATCTGAAGAGTTGACTTGCACCTGCCTGCGGCGAGGCGGATGAGTTAATACATTTGTGTGTGTCATTAGGGAGCATGAGCTGGCAGCAGATGACACCTGCAGAGGGATGGGAGGAGGAGGTCACAAGGATGGATTCCAGGGATTCATGCTGGGACTTGTAGTCCCTCACTTTTGGGGATGTGCCCCCCCCCCCAAAAGTGAAGGACTGCAGGCGCCAGCATGAACCCCTCAGAGCTGGGGATGTATCACACCCTGCCCCCTCAACTAGTGAAGGACTACAGGTCCCACTAGACTACAGGTCACACAAAACCACAGTGTAAAAACGCAGATAAAACCAGGTAATGCGTTTCAGCCTACAAGGGCTTAGTCATAACTTGGTAGTTATGACTAAGGCCTTGTAGGCTAAAATGTCTTAACTGGTTTTATCTGCGTTTGTACACTGTGGTTTTTCAATAAACATTAAGATTTTCAAGAGACACAACTTGCTGTGTGGATCATCTTAATGGATTGCTGCTTATTGACAAACAACTATGGATCAAGCAACTGTGAGCTCTGCTGTTACGTTTGTGTATGGGTAGTAGCACTATACATTTTCATTTTGTGATTTTGATCCAAATCCAAAACATGCCTAGAGGACAGTACATTTTCTGATATGCCACTGGCCAGTTGATCTCATCTCAATGAGCCTTGGCAGTGCCAGGAACTCTAGTAGGTTGTAGTGACATAGGGAACTTGGTCACAGCAGAAAATGGGCCTTTGCTTTAAGGAAGGCCCTGGCTGGTTACAACTCCTAAAATGCTGTCAATAAAAAACTCAACCATTGACAGGTAAGACAATTTGACTTGAGCTTGGTCATCACAGTTTTGTCGTAGGGAAATAAAATGTCTGGGGCCAAGTCCATGAGGACCCTTGGGGAGACAGTAGCAGAGAGCTTGAATATAGTAAAAAGCACCTGTAGTAATTCCCCTAGGTGGTGAGCGGTCAGTGTCCTCCTAGCACTTGAGCAAACATGTAGATAAAGGAAAGTCGGCAGCTCGATCTTCCACAATGAATACATATATTAATGCAGGTGTGGCCAAAATAATACAGGGCTTACGCGTCTCGGCGTGTACCCTTAGTTACAATACAGCCATAAAATCCTCAGAGAAACAACATATTTTTTAGACATACATATGAAAAAGCAAACTCTGCCCCTACCAACACAGGATACGGAAATTGAATGAGACAATTAAGTTCAGCCCAAGAAGGCAGCCTGGCTGGTGGGAGGAGGAAAGAAAAACACTGAAACGCGTAAGCCCTGTATTCTTTTGTACCACACCTGGATTAATAAATGTATTAATTGAGGAAGATCGAGCTGCCAGCTTTCCTTTATCTCCATAGTAGCAGTGAGCTTTTGAAAAGTTAGGCATTGGGAAAGGTTCAGTTCTAAAACCTGCCTCAGAAACAATACCTTTTCAGCCAATTTGCTAGCAAGGTGACCCCATCCCTCTCACAGTGAGTCTTGAGACTCCTCTAAGCAGGCTCTTCACCATGTTCCCTTTTAGCCCTGCTGCTGGATTTACCCAGAACTGTTCCAAGGCGGCCAAACAATAAAAAATTAATAAAGTAATTAAAACAAATGATACATTGTGTGCTTCGATTCTGTCCCCTGTTACCCTGCAATCTTGGGCACAGGCCCACAAGTGCCTTATGGTAAATATGACCTGACACATACGCTATAAAATTCTAAAGCAATTAAAACGCCATTAGCAGCCATTACAAATCTCGGGAGAGAAAAAAGAAGCAGAAAAACAAATTCCTGCCAATGCAATGCCAGTTCCTCTGGTGCTCGAGGGGTTACAAAAGCCGGAGAAGCTTAATTTCTCTGAAACCAAAATGTATTGGCGCAATTTCACAATCAGTTTTCTCACGATCAGTAAGGGAACATCAGAAGGAAATCAGTTACACATAAGCATCTCCCTGAAAAATTGTATTTTTCTATTGGAAATCAAGATCTTCTTCATTAAAGTCCTACTTTACTAGTTTGTGTCTTTGTCCCCACCCACAAAAGCCATAGCAAAGGTGGCACATAAGCCTAGGAATACCAACTATTAACATAATAGAAAACCTCTTGCCCCTCCCCCGTATAAAAATACACACTTACAAACATTAAGTTGGAAAGGGCAAGGCCACAGCTTTATTTAATCTCCAACACAGAACATGCGAACGTTTGCCAATACAATTCCAAAGTGGGGCCTGTCCTTACCATAAGTGCTGGACAGACTAACTCCAACTTCCAGTCAAGGGCACAGCCCATTACACCAAGTTTCAATGCTGGCAAGATCAAAAAACTGGCACTAAAGCTGTGACAGACCATCAAAAGGGGGTGGGAGGGTAGGCAGCTCTTTTATCCACGTGCCGTCCAAAAGACCCATAAGTCCCTTCCGGGGGGGGGGGGACTTATAGTGAGCTCAGGACCAACCCCATTACCCTGATCCAATCCCCTGTGAACACTTCCCCCAGACTCATCTCCTGGCCATGCCCCATCTGTCAAGGTCAAGACTATCTTTCCCAAGAGGATCAAGAGGTCTTCATTATACAAGGTCTGTATCGAAAGTAAAGCTAAAGTTGGCATAACTTTTTTTATTAACTTGCATAGGTAATTTAAATTTCACATGTTGGTAAAGTACCTTTTTCCTCTAATAACTCTTCTTCTTTTTCATTGCATGTAAATAATGGATTCCAAGCAGAGACAATGTTTAATCATTGAGTTCCTAATAAGGGAGAGGTGCGGGCTGTATGACTTCCACAGAAGGCCACAGAAAGTTTAAGCAATGTCCTGTCATTGGTGACATAATTATTATGTGCCACATCATGATACTCCCCCCTACCCTCCCCATCCAAATTCAAAAACACACATATAAATTACTTAACATCCCCCCCCCGCTTCATGCCAAAAAAAACACAATACACACCCCAAGGAAAAAAAAAAAAAAAAAAAAAAGAGAGAAGAACGGGGAGGGGGGGGCAGATGAAAGAGAAGAAGAAAAAAAAAGAAAAACCCCCCGCCTCCCCCTCGCCCTAGAGGGTGGGAAGCTCAGCCAATTTACCACTCTACAATCATCATTCTATATCATCCTCATGTATTCCATCTATACTGTCCCTCCTGACGCGCACGTCAGGCTTCTAAGGATCCCTCCACTGACACTCCGTAAGGGGGGCGGGATCAGGGGGAAAAGGACATGAAAAAAAAAAAAAAAAAAAAAAAAAAGAAAAAAAAAAAGGGGGGGGGAATAGAGGAGACGGGGAAAAGCCCCTTCCTCTACTCTCTAGTCCCCTTCCCTCTCTCCAGTCCACCTTCCTCTGTCCCCGGTCTCCTGGACTTCCTATTTCCGTATTTAGCTTATCAGTCGTAAATATTCCTCTGAGCACGTATATTGTGACCATGCCTGCCATCTAAACCTACAACGTTCTTCCCTGCATGTACGTGCGGCTGTTAACATTTCCATCCTATGAATTTCCCCAATTTTGGCAACCCATAGCCGCACAGTAGGCGGCTGTGTTTGTCTCCACAATGCTGGTATGCAGGCTTTAGCCGCATTCAATAAGTGCGGCAACAAAGAGTTCCTATAATTCTTTGCTGAGCTCCCCGTGCCATGTAATAAACACAGCACGGGGTCATCCCGTACCTTGGTCGAGGTTAGGTTCTCTGTTATACGAGCCACCTCATCCCAGAAACTCCTTATTGCTGGGCACGTCCAAAAAATATGCACCATTGTTCCACCCTCCTCTCCGCATCTCCAGCACCTATCCTGATGTTTCCTATCCATTCTGTGTAGTGTTGCTGGAACACGGTACCATCTAGCTAACACCTTATAACTGATTTCTTGATATCTACTAGCTATGGATACCTTATGAGTCAGTCTCAAGATTTTATTTATTTGTCGCTGATTAAAGGAGATACCTAATTCTCCTTCCCATTTTTGCAGGAATTTAAGTGGTTCCGAATCACGCGATGTCCCCAGAAGTGCATATATATGTGATAGTGCATGTGGTATTCTCTCCTCTGCTCTACATAAAGTCTCAAATGGCGTTAGGGGGCGTGGGATATAGCCTGTCTTCTGCATTTGTTTTAAATAATGTCTAACCTGGTAGGCACTGAATGCATCTAAATTTACTTCGGGCCATGCTAGCATTTCTGTCATCGTAGGTGGTTCCCTGTGGGTCCATATGTCACACAATCGTCCTCTACCCCCATTAATTAAACCTATAATTTTAGCATTCGTTCTACCAGGGGGAAAGTTTATGTTATCCCCTAAGGGGGTCATTGGTGATATTGTTGGTGCTACCGAGCTATTTTTTTGTGCTTTAGTTGCTTCGCTTACCGTCGCCCCTATCGTCGGATGTAAATGTATTTTATCATTTTTTAATATCGGAGTCCATGGGGCTAAGGCCACTGTTGTATTCATGGCCTCCCTTTCCAATTGCACCCACTGTTTAAAGGTCCCACTGCCGTGCCATTCCATCACTCGCGTCAGGTGCGCTGCTCTATAATACCGCAACAGATCCGGTAACCCTACTCCTCCTCTCACCTTCGGGAGGGTTAAGATCTGCATCCCTATTCGCGGGGATTTTCTGGCCCACACAAAATTTCTGAACACTGCCCTTGCCTGTACAAAATATGTCATCGGGATTGCTATCGGAACAGCCTGGATAGCATACAGTAACCTAGGTAATACGTTCATTTTCACTGCGCTGCATCTCCCAAACCATGACAAAAATAGTGTCTGCCATCTTTGTAGATCTGCTTTAATAGATTTTAAGAGTGGAATGAAATTTGCCTCAAACAAGTCCTTCGGATCTGCTGTAATGTGAATCCCCAGATACACCACCGTTTTCTTATTCCACTGAAAGGGAAAGGAAGATCTCATATGGTTCCATCTAGTCCCTAATATAGACACATTCAATGCCTCTGACTTCGACACATTTATTTTGAAGTACGATACTTCCCCATACTCTCTGATAGCCTTTAGGATTGATGGTATTGTTCTGTCAGGGTTTGTAACATAAAAAAGCAGGTCATCTGCGTAGGCTGCCACTTTATGTTGACCTCTACCCACTTGTACGCCCTCTATTTCTGCACTTTGACGGATTTTGCACAGTAAAGGTTCTAACGCCAAGACAAAAATCAACGGCGATAGGGGGCAGCCTTGTCTAGTGCCATTTTTTATCTTGAAAAAACTTGAGCACCAACCATTTGCCCTTACTGCCGCCGTAGGACCGGAGTACAATGATAGGATACACGTCATCATCCATTCCCCTAGGCCTAAGTGTGACAGGGTGGCCCGGATAAAATTCCATGCCACCCTGTCAAACGCCTTTTCCGCATCAACTGATAGCAGCATCATCGGGATTCTCCGCAAACGCACATTATATATCAAATCTATTGTTCGAATAGAGTTATCCCTTGCTTCTCTGTCATTGGTGACTCTTGTCAATGGTGTCATCTCCGTAAACATTCTATAGCCTTCTGTGAATGTTGGACAGCCTGCACCCCTCCTTAATCAAGAACTCAATGACAGAATATTGCTTCTGATTGGAATACTTTATTTACCTGCAATGAAAAAGAAGAGTTACTAAATTGTAAAAGTTATTCTACCAACTTGGGAAATTAAATGACCTATGTAAGTTAAAGTGGATGTAAACCCTTACATATACCCAGTGAAGTGAACAGCCTCAGATGATACTTAGAGATAAAACAAATCTCCCTACATAGGTTTTATTTGTATATCTGCTGTCTTCAGCTTTCTACACTGTTTAGAAATTGAACATTGTGTTAGAATTTTTTTCTTCCAGTTCCAGCACTGGGTGTGGAGTCTTGGCATACACTGTGTGAGAGCTGATTGGAGGAAAGGCACACCCCCCCCCCTCCACATAGGCAGAGGAAGTAAGAAACATGCAGAGCTGTGCTGTAAATAGACCAGCTCTCTGCTAATCTATCTCTATGCACCCACCGGACCTATTGCTGGCTATGGGGGGGTGGGGTTTGGCATCCCACCGATTGGCGGCCGTTCTGGGTGTCATCGGGGCGCAGAGCAATGCGCCCCGACACTCCCCTCTAGTCCTGTCCTGGCTGTGATTGGTCCAGACTCCAGCCTGGACCAATCATTCAGGACATCCCGGCTGACATTGTTGTGGGGGCGGTGCGTGCGTCAGTCACTCACCGTCCATCACCTTCCCTCCCGCCGTCAGAGTGAGGAGGAGCAGTGGCGCTCGTGGTCAGTCAAGACGTCTTTCCAGTCCCATCTTCAGCAGCACACAGAAGTCGGTCCGGTCGAGTGAGTCGGCCAGAGCCAGCCCAAGAGCAGGTAAGTGATGAAGCAGCCGCTGCCTCAGTGCCTCCATCTCTCTCCTCTCTCTCCGCTCTCACCCAGGGCAGCGGCAGTGACCATGTGTCCTCCTGTGCACGCTGGTCTCTGCATTGAAGGGGACATGTACGCTGGTCACTGCATTGAAGGGGGCATGTACGCTGGTCACTGCATTGAAGGGGACATGTACGCTGGCTGGTCACTGCATTGTAGGGGGCATGTACGCTGGTCACTGCATTGAAGGGGGCACGCATGCTGGTCACTGCATTGAAGGGAGCATGTACGCTGGTCACTGCATTGAAGGGGGCACGTATGCTGGTCACTGCATTGAAGGGGGCATGTACGCTGGTCTCTGCACTGAAGGGGGCATGTACGCTGGTCACTGCATTAAAGGGGGCACGCACGCTGGTCACTGCATTGAAGAGGGCATGTATGCTGGTCACTGCATTGAAGGGGACATGTACGCTGGTCACTGCATTGAAGGGGCATGTACGCTGGTCACTGCATTGAAGGGAGCATGCACGCTAGTCACTGCATTGAAGGGGGCATGTACGCTGGTCACTGCATTGAAGGGGGCATGCACGCTAGTCACTGCATTGAAGGGGGCACGTATGCTGGTCACTGCATTGAAGGGGGCATGTACGCTGGTCACTGCATTGAAGGGGGCATGCACGCTGGTCACTGCATTGAAGGGGGCATGTACGCTGGTCACTGCATTGAAGGGGGCATGTACGCTGGTCACTGCATTGAAGGGGGCATGTACGCTGGTCACTGCATTGAAGGGGGCACGCTGGTCACTGTTTTGAAGGGGGCACACTGGTCACTGTGCATTGAAAGGGGGCACGCTGGTCACTGTGCATTTAAAGGGGGCACGCTGGTCACTGTGCATTGAAAGGGGGCAAGCTGGTCACTGTGCATTGAAAGGGGGCACACTGGTCTCTCTGCATTGAAAGGGGGCATGCTGGTCTCTCTGCATTAAAAGGGGGCACGCTGGCATCTCTGCATTGAAAGGGGGCACGCTGGTCTCTGTGCATTGAAAGGGGGCACGCTGGTCTCTGTGCATTGAAAGGGGGCACGCTGGTCTCTCTGCATTGAAAGGGGGCACACTATACCTTAATTACTGAAGGCCCGTTTCACACTTTTGCGACCTCAAAGTCATGCAATTTTTTACAGCGTTTTTTACCGCAAAGCAATGCCTATTACATTTTTCTGTTTGCGCCCCCCCCCCCCCCAAAAAAAAATTTGAGCACCACCCGCCACTGCTAAAGACACAAAAAGTGCACGCTTTTGCAAAGCAACCATATTATTATTATTACGCATTTCATTTAATGCAAACTACTTGATGCATTTGTGCTTTTACCTGCGATTTTTTAAAGAGACCCTCCAGCCCCCCCAAAAAAAAATTAAAAGTCAACTGACTTAATATAAGGGCATTTACCTGTCCAGGGATACAGCGGGGTCCTCACCAGAGCTGATTCTTCAATGGGCTGTTGGATGCTGGCTCCGCCATCTGGAGCACCACTGACTAAGGGAAACTGGCAGTGCAAGTGTGAAGTGTGAAGTTTCCCAGAAGGCTATGGGGGAAGGAAGGGGGGGGTGAACTGAGCTGGGAGTGGGAGTAGATATCTGTCAAATCCAGTTACCTGCTCCTCCCCAAAAAGTGCCAAATGTGGAAGCAGAGAGGGGGAGGAGGCAGACATGCAGAGCTTCCCCTTTTGGTTGAACTTTAAGTTGATTTCAGGGTCCAATTAAAATTAAAATCTTTTTCCTTCCCTGGATTCTTTCTCTCTCCTGCCATCAATGTTTTAATGAGTTTTTTTAAATAAAACTTTTCCATTTTTATTCTTTTTAGATCCAGTGATATGATCAATGGGTCTTTGTGTTTTTCTTTGCAACACAGGCAGATCATGGCTGGTGTGAGGGTCCGGCAGGACGCTGTTCATAGTTTCCTGAATACATCAATGCAACTTGCCACATTACTCCTCCTAAAGGCACTCAACCCCAATGTTAGCAGTGGGCTGGATCCTGGGATATCCAAACGCCTTGATGGGTAAATGTCAGTCTGGAGGAGTGGGCGTTCCTAGCAGGCTACATTTGCATACACACCGCCCTAAGAAAAACCCACATGTGATACTGATAATACATAATTGAAAGAACTAAGATCTAATGAATCAAAGGGGTGACCAGAGACAGTAAGGCCCCTTTCGCACGGGCTTTCCGATCAGGTCTGCCTGTCAGTTTTTTCATGATCGGATGTTCCATGCATCTCTATGGAGCAGCAAATGTCAGCGATGTCATCTTTGCTGACACCCACTGGTATCCGATTCGATGTGGAACGTGAAATCCAGACAGATGGAAACCCTATTTTCCATCTGTCTGGAGGATCAGATCGGATGAAAACGGATGGAGCTGTCGTTCGCCTGCTAAACGGGGATCGGTGGATCAATTACAGCTGAGCAAAATGGAATCCGCCGAGTGGAAAGCCCGTGTGAAAGGACCCTATGGCTGTGGAGGAAAAAGTTAGATCAGTGGTCTCCAAACTGCCACCCGGGGGCCAAATGTGGCCCTTTGCTTGCCTTCATCCAGCTCTTGGGGCACTATTCATCTCACTGATAGGAGACACTATTCTGCCCACTGATGCCAACAATGAGGCATAATTCCTGCCACTGATACCAACAATGAGACATAATTCCAGCCACTGATACCAACAATGAGGCATAATTCCTGCCACTGATACCAACAATGAGACATAATTCCTGCCACTGATACCAACAATGAGACATAATTCTTGCCCCTGATACCAACAATGAGACATAATTCCTGCCACTGATACCAACAATGAGACATAATTCTTGCCACTGATACCAACAATGAGACATAATTCCTGCCACTGATACCAACAATGAGACATAATTCCTGCCACTGATACCAACAATGAGGCATAATTCCTGCCACTGACACCAACGATGGGGCATAATTCCTTCCACTGATACCAACAATGAGACATAATTCCTGCCACTGATACCAACAATGAGACATAATTCCTGCCACTGATACCAACAATGAGACATAATTCCTGCCACTGATACCAACAATGAGACATATTTCTTGCCACTGATACCAACAATGAGGCATAATTCCTGCCACTGATACCAACAATGAGGCATAATTCCTGCCACTGATACCAACAATGAGACATAATTCCTGCCACTGATACCAACAATGAGACATAATTCTTGCCACTGATACCAACAATGAGACATAATTCCTGCCACTGATACCAACAATGAGACATAATTCCTGCCACTGATACCAACAATGAGGCATAATTCCTGCCACTGACACCAACGATGGGGCATAATTCCTTCCACTGATACCAACAATGAGACATAATTCCTGCCACTGATACCAACAATGAGACATAATTCCTGCCACTGATACCAACAATGAGACATAATTCCTGCCACTGATACCAACAATGAGACATAATTCCTGCCACTGATACCAACAATGAGACATAATTCTTGCCACTGATACCAACAATGAGGCATAATTCCTGCCACTGATACCAACAATGAGGCATAATTCCTGCCACTGATACCAACAATGAGACATAATTCCTGCCACTGATACCAACAATGAGGCATAATTCCTGCCACTGATACCAACAATGAGACATAATTCCTGCCACTGATACCAACAATGAGACATAATTCCTGCCACTGATACCAACAATGAGGCATAATTCCTGCCACTGATACCAACAATGAGGCATAATTCCTGCCACTGATACCAACAATGAGACATAATTCCTGCCACTGATACCAACAATGAGGCATAATTCCTGCCACTGATACCAACAATGAGGCATAATTCCTGCCACTGACACCAACGATGGGGCATAATTCCTTCCACTGATACCAACAATGAGGCATAATTCCTGCCACTGATACCAACAATGAGGCATAATTCCTGCCACTGATACCAACAATGGAGCACTATTTTCCCCCCTAATAACAAGGATAGGAAACTGTTTACTCCCACTAATGCCAAAAATAAACTCCTATTCCTGTTGGCCACAGTCCGGCCCCTCGAAAGTCTGAAGGACAATAAACTAGCCCTTTGTTTAGAAAGATTGGAGGCCCTCGAGATAGATGATAGAAGATGTCCTCTAGCCAGGGAATGAGGTGGACTCTGACTTGCTGCAGCTTCTAATGCAGTCTGTGAGAATCTCACAGTGTGCAGTGAAATCAGAGTAAGTAAATTCAGTACAGTAGAGGAGCCGGTACAACTTTGCACAACTGAAGGTAAGGCTGGGATTCAGAATTAGCTGTTCCCTATTCTATCCCAAACTAAAGTCAGGTTGTCCCATTTATAAAGTTATGAAATAAGACTTTATAGAGGAGGCTATCACGCAGTTGCGAAGTTCCTGTCTGCTCCCTTCGGCACAGTATATAAATTGGCTTTTCGCTAGTTGAAGTCTTCCAGCAGACGGTCTCAGCATTAAAGTGTAACTATAGTCAATGAGAAATTTAAGGTATGTAACAATCCGTGCAGGATTATAGAACACCACGCAAAGGGGGAGTTTCTACAAACAAGATTCTATTTAGTGTCAGTCCCACTCATTCCCTCATTGACTGCAAATCAGCATTTTCACTGGACAATAGGCTCAGCAGTGGTCATATTATGATTGCTCCTTTTCAAATGGTAATTGGAATTTTAACTCCACTGCCAGGTTTTTTTTTCCTTACAAGAACACAAATTGCAGTTTACAAGGCTAGAAAGGAAGAAAAAAAATCATTGATTTTTTTTTTTTTTAATTCAGCAAACTGACATGTAAATTATCCTGTAAGAGCCGTACTCTAAGACTCTGATCATTTCCTAATTGTCACAGTCAATTGTGGCCAACAGACTCTTCAATCCCAAACGCTTTGACAACAAGCACAGGGATCAAAGCTGATTTAGTCACCCTGCTAGACTTACTACTGAGGTAGGTATGAAGGTGTAAGGTAGAAGATAAATATGTATATATATCATTTTATAATATAATTAATTTAGCACTGACATAAAATTCACTATGTGTGTCGGTGGTGAATCTGTGTCGTTTTTGGACACTATGATTTACATTGAGTGCCGGTTCACACTACCGCGGCACAACTTTGGGGGCGACCTGTGAAGTCGTGTGCACCGCGACTTGCATGGACTTCATATAATGAATGTCAATGCAAGTCGGACCGAAGTAGTACAGGAACTATTTTCTAAGTCGGAGCGACTTGAGTCGCTCCCATTAGAACGGTTCCCGTACCACTGCATGGACCGCGACTTGTCCGGCGGCCAAGTCGCCGGACAAGTCGCGGTAGTGTGAATGGGGTCTGACAATGGGAGAGTGGAATCGGTCATATATATCAAACCTACAGATAGGAATCAATTATTCCAATAGTGAATATCTAACCCAACTAGCCGCACATAACATACAAGTGCTGTAAGCATGAAATCAAACAAGTACGAAAAAAAAATTATATAGATATAAGCAAAATCATTCAGAATAGTGTGGTATAATAATGCATATAAATTAATGCACATATATAAACAAACAGTCAACAACCAATGTGCTATGTTCCAAAAAAACTCCAGTGATGATAAATGTTAATGATAGGTGACCAGGTAATATAAGTCCCTTGCTGAATAAAGGGTCACCGAAAAATCCGCCACCTCCGTGATTCCACACCCCTCTTTTTTTTTTTGCATTAGCCAGGAATCGAACCCAGGGCTCCCCTAATGGTAGGCGAGTACACTACCATAGAACCAGCGTACTAAAAGTTTTAAATGGTATTACACTAGTGGGGATCTTCTTTCCTTTGCAAATATCTATGAGGGATGAGAGGTCGACCTGAAGGAGATACCTGGGGTGGATTACCCTAATTGCAACGCCTGTAACATTGCGCATTTGGCCCTATCCATTAAGATGGTGGGCAATTAAGTGGGGTGAGTTGCCTAGCTGAGGGGTATGGAATCACGGAGGTGGCGGATCTTTCGGTGACCCTTTATTCAGCACGGGACTTATATTACCTGATCACCTATCATAAACATTTATCATCACATGAGTTTTTTTGGAACATAGCACATTGGTTGTGGACTGTTTGTTTATATATGTGCGTTAATTTATATGCATTATTATACCACACTATTCGGAATGATTTTGTTTATATCTTTTATAATTTTTTTTCTCACTTTTTTGATTTCATGCATACAGCACTTGTATGTTATGCGCGGCTAGTTGGGTTAGATATTCACTATTAGTATTATTGTCACTTTATTAAGCTGCAGCACGTTTTCACTTTGGTTGAGATTGAAATGTGTGATTATTTATTCCATATCTTTGTGAGACCATTATTTATTTTTATTGAAGCGCGAGAGCTTGCTTTATTATAAAATCGGGAATCAATTATTATTTTTTGACATTTTCCATCCTTTGCATGTGTTTAGGTGGATTGTACGGAGTCCATTATTTAGAGTAGAAAGAAATGTGAGCAATGAGAACAGAAAGCAACAAAAAATAGAAGAAATGTGTCAAAGATTAAAAAATCGTGGCTATCCAACAAATATAGTGCGGCAGGAGTTGGGAAGACTGAAACATATAGTGAGAACTCCAAAAAGAAATAAAAAATGTAATATGAAACGTCTTCCTTTCTCCATGCAGTGCTATAGTGAGAAATTATTTAAAATTATTAAAACACATTGGGGGTCTCCTGCAACGTGCATACCCTGAGATAGAATACTTCCAACAAATACCATTAAAAGCATATAGAAGAAATAGAACAATAAGAGATATGCTTGTACATTCTGAACACCAAATAACAAGAAATACAGATAAAAGGACTTTCCTAGGAAGTAGGAGAAACGGATTGTATCCATGTCTCAGCTGTTGCGGATTAATGAGAAAAGGTGATAGCTTTGTACACCCCAGTAGTGGAAAAAAATATGGAATCCGTGGTTTCCACACATGACAGACATCGTATGTGATTTAAATACTAATCTGTACGTGTGGATTGATATATATTGGAGAGACAACCCAAAAAAATGAAGGACCGTATGTCATAACATAGGTCATTAATTAGGAAAAATCAGCCAGGTTTACCTGTTCCAAAACACTGCGTGCAATATGGCCATACAGATACAGATCTACAATTTATGATCTTAGAAGAGATAAAGAAAGATAAAAAGGAAGGAGACAGAATCCTTAAACTTAGGCAGAGGGAAGTATGATGGATAAAACAATTAAATCCTTTATAACCATACGGTTTGAATAAAGAATATGGTCTATACTTGTTTCTGTAGGATAAGGACAATGTTATAGTGACAATTATGAATTAGTAGTGTTTTTTTTCTCTTTCATATGTGTAAATGTTTTGTAGAAAAGAAAGAATAAAGAAATTCCCTGAAAAATTGTGCCTGTAGAGAGTTTTCATTTTGACTGTTGAAATTAAAGGGACAATGTTATGTATGTCCAGCAAGGTGTGATGGAGCTGAGAGTGGGAGCTGAGTGTATCAGTTATGCTTATCTCTGAACATTCATTATGGAATTTGAAATTCCCAGACCAAGTATCAGTCTAAACCAGAGTTGTCAACTGTAGGTATGGAAGCCTTCGCCTCCCAACATCACCAAAGGGCCACACAGAAAATTAGGTGAAAATTCAATCTCAGAGACTGCAGACACATAACAGGATATATTCATAGACTATGGGTTTGATACAAAAGATCATCAGAGACTGGGGAGTTGTGGACTTGACAAAAGAGATGATCAGAGACTTCTAGCATGATACAAAAGGTGGCCAGGGACAGTGGACATGATACAAGGGGTCTTCGGAGACTATGGGCATGATGCAAGATATGGTCAGAGACTATGGGCATGATACAAAAGATGGTCAGAGACTATGGGCATGATGCAAGACATGGTCAGAGACTATGGGCATGATACAAAAGATGGTCAGAGACTGCTGGCATGATAAAACAGATGGTCAGGGACAGTGGAAATGATACAAGGGATCTTCAGAGACTATGGGCATGATGCAAGAGATGGTCAGAGACTATGGACATGATAAAAGAGATGGCCAGAGACTGCTGGCCTGATATAAGACATGGTCAGTAATAGTGGGAATGATAGAAGATATGGTCAGAGACTATGAACATGATACAAGAGATGGTCAGAGACTATAGACATGATACAAAAGATGATCAGAGACTGCGGACATGATACAAGAGATGGTTAGAGACTGTTGACATGACAGAAGAGATGGCCAGAGACTATAGACATGATACAAGAGGTGGTCAGAGACTGCAGGCATCATACAGGAGATGGTCAGAGACCATGGGCATGATACAAATGACGGTTAGAGACTTTAAACATGATACAAGAGATGGTCAAAGACTATGGCCATAATAAAAGAGATGATCAGAAACTATGTGCATGATAAAAGATATGGTCAGAGACTATGGGCATGATACAAGAGATTTTAAGAGACTGCTGGCATGATACAAGACATGGTCAGGGACAGTGGACATGATATAAGACATGGTCAGAGATTTTGAGCATGATACAAAAGATGGTCAGAGACTGCTGGAATGATAGAAGAGATGGTCAAAGACCAAAGGGCATGATACAAATGATGGTCAGAGACTTCGAACATGATACAAGAAATGATCGGAGACTATGGGCATAATGGAAGAGATGATCAGAATCTATGGGCATGATACAAGTGATGGCCAGAGACTATGAACATGATACAAGAGATGGTCAAAGACTATGAACATGATACAAGGGATGGTCAAAGACTATGGGCATGATCCAAGAGATGGTCAGAGACTGCTGATATGACACAAGAGATGGTCAGAGACTATGGGCATATTACATGAGATGGACACAGACTGCAAACATACCACAGGAAATTGTCAGAAACTGTGAATGTGACATGAGTTGTCTGAGACTGGAGACACATTACACAAGACAGTTATACACCACTGCTATAACAGGGCAATAGGGAAATGCAGATTAGTGTCGGCAGGGGCTTTGAGGGCCGCAAAAAGATACCACATGTGGCTCCCGGGCCGCAGGTTGGGCACTAGGACTCTAAACCCATGATCTGAGCCTTCCTTTCAAACAGAAACGTAAAGTGCCCCATTGGAAAAGTTAGGTTCCACTGAAAACTCACCATTTTGGATTTTCCTTTACTCAGTTTTGGTAACAGTGGTCACCAGGACAAATAAAGAGGACTAATCTTGCCAGTAAGGATTCAGGTAGCAATAAAAACCTAACAGAGGTTCTAGCCCTTCCTCACTCTATCCAAAACTAAGAAAAAAAATGTGTCTTTACATTCAATTTAATCAACATTGCGTGTTTGCAAATACATGCAGATGTATGCTAACATACTGACATACATTTGCCTATAAGTCTGTTATTTCAAAGCCATAACACGGCTAAAAACAAATAAATGCAAAATAATCTTTTCTGCTCTGTGTTTGGTAAATCTACATAATTAATGTATAGATTCTTGTCAACTAGGCAAAAAGAGAGAGAGAGAGAGAGAGTATTTTCAGTCATATTTTTCCTTTTTCTTTTATATCATTTTAAGCCGGCGCTGTTTTCGAGCAGTTCAGCAGAAACGAGGGGATGTACAGTACGAGCGTAGGACCCAATAGCATAATATTTCACTTTGGGAAAAGGTCAAACTTTGCCGCACAATTGGAAAGACACACCTAGACTGAGCTCTGAACTCGTAAAAATGCACAGAGGAGGCTATAAATAAAGTGTTTTGTTTTTATTGCACAACTCCAAAGTCCGTGTTTTTTAAAGAGCCATTCCAGGCAACAAGTAAAATAGGTCAGTAAACGTCTTATGCTATCCAGAAGTTAATGCAACAGTGATAAAGTCAGAGGGTCTGATTTACGCTGGCCATGCACCGTTCACATTTCAGCTGATTCCTACTTGCTTGGTAGAACTGTGAGCAGTGCATGGCCCTGTGGGCACCACTCTGTTTGACAGAAATCGATTGTTCAATCGCATTTTGTCAAAGGAGCCTTTCAGAAACTTTTCGGCCAAGTAATATCTGCATCCAATCAAGTGCGGGCACTTTTCGGGTATTCTGAGACCTGGCCGAGCCAGCTTTAAGAATACAACAGCTGAGTGGGGTAATTTGCTTATCTGCTCTGTTAGGATATATATTTCTGTCCATCTATTCCTGAGTTCTGCACAGCTTTGCCAATCAGCACAGCCAGTTGAGGTGACAGGTTTGGCCCCCAAAAAACTGAAGTACAGTCAGTGGAGGTACTTGTTTACTAGTAGGAGTAATTGGGAAGAGGATGTGGGTGTAATAACAGATACCCAATGGCAAGACGTGATTTCCTAGACAGATTTATTGTCCCTATCACCAGCCCAAAGACTTACACAACTCTATATCATTTATAGGGCATTTTATACACCTAAAAGATTATTCCAGTTTGGGCGACGGCCAGATGCCTCCTGCCCTAGATGTAGGGCCGCAGTGGGAGACCTGATACATATGCTATGGAGGGGCCTTAAGTTATATAGATACTGGGAAGGGGTACTAGATAAAATAAATATGGTATATGAGTTAAACTTGCAACTGGACCCACTACTGTGTTTACTGGGACATCTGGGGCGGGATGTGGGACCAAAACCCAAACGGATTGCAGTGATCAGATGCCTTTATCAAGCTAGAAAGTGAATTACGTCAAATTGGATGAGATCTAAACCTCCCTAAATAGGGGAATGGCAGAGTAGAATAAATAATATAATTTCAAGGGAAAGGATACTTTATAGGAGACAGGATAATATAAAAGGATTTGAAAAAATATGGAGAGTTTGGATTGAAACCCTTGGTCCGCTACCTGAAGTTGAAAATGTATAGTAAATCTGTGTTGTGGTTAAAATTTTCATGGTTGGGGTGGTAGGGGCGGGAGGGAGGTGGTAGGGGTGGGGGGTCAATATATTACATTGTTGAATTTGAAAGATTTTTATGTAATGTATGGAATGTTTGTACTTGGGAACAAAATTAAGAAATTAAACTAAAGATGAATTGAGTAAAAAAAAAAAATAATACATTTGGCATGCAGCAATTAAAACAGAAGTATGGGAATCATTTCTTTCTCAAAATCATACTTACCTAGATGGATGCAGCATCAATTCAATGCTGCATCTGCCCCCGCTGACTCTAAGACTGATAACCGAGCAATCAAATGCTGCTGATCTCTCAGTTTTCACAGCTCTGTGAGTAGAGAGCTGGTGACTGTCAGTCACCACTCTCTGCTCTGCCCTCCAGAGCTCACTGGAGTGCTGGGCTTTGGAAGGGGTAGGAGTGGCAGGTTTAGGCTCTCAGCGGCTCGCTGAGAGGCTGAGCCCAGTCACCAGTTCAAGCATGTGGGCAGATGCCGACCATATGGTCGCAATCTTTTCCGAGCCTGGGGCGGCTATATGACTTCACCCGACAAGGGGCTTTAGACCGCTGTCTGCTGAAAACAGGTCACAGGAGTGCAGAATGAACTGCACTTCTGTGATCCACAAGAGGAGTACAGCCAAACAAGCTTTGACTGTACTTCTCCTTTAATAACACAATCAATGCAGTTGGTGACACGATGATGGCCACTATCAGAATCAGTGTATGAAACACTTTAAGGATGCCTGGACTATATATGGTGTGGCTGCTTAGAGTGTACTAGCAGTTGAGCTTTACCATTTGCAGTTAGAGTCTACAATGGTGTCCTCTCTCCATCCCCAGCTTGCTGATTGGGTAATGGAAGAGAAGTACCAGATTGACAAGAAGATCCTTCTGCTCTTTCAGCCTATCAGAGTTTTCTTTTCAATTCATTTGAATACAGCGCATCTGCCACTACCAAAAGGGCTGCCTACCTCCACGCAGGGACATAAGGGTTGATTTACTAAAACTGGAGAGGGCAAAATCTGGTGCAGCTGTAGAAACCTGGAAACCAATAAGATTCCAGGTTTTCTTTTCAAAGCTTGTTTGAACAAGCGGAAGTTAGAAGCTGATTGGCTACCATGCACAGCCGAACCAGAATTTGCACTCTCCACTTGTCGTAAATCAACCCCATAGAGTGGAAGGGGTACGGTAAGTCAATAATGGAAAAAAGATCAGCTGCAGTGAGCCCATAGACTGCTGTTTGCTAATACTTTGGCCTTGTCTTACTTTTTTGGGCAAAGCTTCCTCAGCTTTTAAAAATCTCATGACAGGGCACATCAATGCACATAAAAATAAAATACAAGCATTAGTAAAACCAAAGGTGTAATTAGGATCCAAAGGCTGCCATTAGATGTGTAATCAAAAAAGAAGAGTCTTGAGATATCTACTTCATCATTGAAAACCACTGGAGCCCACCATGATGTTTTGGTTGATAGCAATCATTAGTGTCCCTTGAATGGCCCTCCATGGTTAAGCACTACCTTCTGCATTCCAATCAGGGTAGAATTTGGGCTGCTATTGACCACCATCCACATATATGTTTTTAATTGGACCCTTATATTTGCTTTAGGCAGGAGTAAAGATAATGGGGGAAACTTGTTAAAACTGGTGCACACAGATTCAGGTGCAGCTCTGCATAGTAACCAACCGGCTTCTAAGTTTAAGGCTCTATTCACACTTTGATGCGACTTTGACACAACTTTGGATGGGAGCAACTTGGATGCGACTTTGGATTTGACAAGTGATTAATGGACAGCTGTAGCACAACTGTCCCATGTATAACATTCAGGTGGGACGTTCATGTGACTTTTGAGGGTTTACATTGCAGTCTATGGCATTCAAGTCACATGAAAGTCGGACCAAAGTAGTGCAGGATCCTTTGTAAAGTCTCTGCGACTTTAAGTTAAACTTATTTGGAAAAGTTGTCATTAAAAAACCTGCAGTGCAAAGTGTGAATGTTGCCTTATCGTCAAAGCTTAATTGAACAAGCTGAAGTTAGAAGCTTTTTGGTTACTATGCAGAGCTGCACTAGATTCTGTGTGCACTAGTTTTAGTAAATCTCATCCAATTTCTCAATTTTTGCTAAAATGTTGCTCACAATTAGTGAAAAAATCCAAGTATTAGAAAACAAAGGTGTCATTAGGCCCAAAAAGCGTCCATAGGATATTAGAGGTGTCATCAAAAAGAAACACTCTTTAGATGTCTACCCATCCTTGGAAACCACTAGAACCCACCATGCTGTTTAGGTTGATAGTATTCATTATTAGTGCCCCTTGGATGGCCCTCCATGTTTCAACACTAAATTGTGCACAACAATTAGGGCATAATTCGGGCTCTGATTGGTCATAAACTGCTGAAAGGTTTTTGATTGGATTCTTATATTTAGTTTGGGGGGGAGTAAACATAATGTCTACTTCTGCTAAACTGTTGAATGCAATTTCCCCAAAAATTCAAGTATTAAAAACCAAAGTTGTTACTAGGCCCCAGAGGCTGCCATAGGATATTAGATGTTTAATCAAAAAGAAGTGTCTTTAGATGTCTACCCATCCTTGGAAACCACTGGAACCCACCATGATGTTTAGGTTGATAGTACTCATTAGTGCCCATTGGATGGCCCTCCATGGTTCAACACTACCTTGTGCACTTCAATTAGGGCAAAATGTGGGCTCTGATTGGTCACAAACTGCTAAAAGGTTTTTAATTGGACTCCTATATTGACTTTAGGGGGGAGTGAAGATATTTTTTCTTCTTATGCTAAACTGTTGCTTACAATTATCCAAAAAATACAAGTATTAAAAACCAAAGGTGTTAATAGGCCCCAGAGGCTTCCCTAGGATATTAGATGTCTAATCAATAAAATAGCATCTTCGGATGTCTACCTATCCCTGGAAACCACTGGAGCCCACCATGCTGTTTAGGTTGGTAGCACTCTTAAGTCCCCGTTGGATGCCCCTCCATAGTTCAACACTACCTTGTACATTCCAATCAGGGCAGAATTTGGGCTACTATTGGCCACCAACCACAGAATGGTTTTAATTGGACCCTTATATTTACTTTAGTCATGAGTAAAGATAATTTCTCCATTTGTGCTTAACTGTTGCTTACAATTAGCCAAAAAAAAAGGCTCCATGTTATAGTCAGTAGGTTCATTATTCATGCCTCCGACTGCAGCAAATTAATCTTTATGGGCTGGGATAAAGCATGCCAATACAGAAGGAGGAATGGAGAATCAGATACAAAAGATCACATCATTCAACTTGAAGCCCTTAAACTGTTAAGAATTAATAATGGCAGGCTTTTGTGGCAATTATACCGAACCATTAATTCCTGTCCCTCTATAATTAATGAAGACAAGCTTTTACTTGGGTCTTGATAAACATGTAGACAATTAAGTGTCTAATACATGTGTATATTTGCTTTATAGCGGGAGTGATCTGCCCTGCATAAAGTTATGTGATATCTGAAGACGTCTCATTTACAAACAAGTCTTTTTGTCTTTTCCAAGTAGGCTGGGTGCCAAATTTGCTTATATCAACAGGAAACATAATAAAACGGCTTTAGTAAATCCTTCTCGCTCTGCTCAGTGCCATCAGGTCTACCTTTTTCCCTGTGAAGTTGACCCAGAATTGATGCAGTTTAGAAAAAAAAATTGATGCAAACCTGTCAGCTCTATAAGGCCTTGTACAAAGGGACTTTAGTGCTTCAAGCAGCCTTGTTAAAAGTTTCAACGCTTCCTGAAAAGGGGGGCAGAACAGCTTTTATTACTGTCCGGAAGTGCTGAAACCAGAATATTATAATTATAATTAATTATATAAGGCTCTACAGCGTAATATACAGCTATATTTCAGTGTAAGCATATGGCCATACCCAACTGGATGCAGACTATGACTGTATCCTGTAATTTATTTTTGCAGGTGGCTGCACACAACAGAGCTCTGAGGAAGAGGCGAAGCCTCCAAACGCGTAAGTCTAGGTTCAGAGGACGCTATACCTTGGGGTTCTGATGCGGATGGCACTGTATCCATTTGATATGCCTTTACCAAGACACTGTTTGTGAGTATTTTTATTTTTATACCTTTTATCCAATAAAACTTTTATAGAGGATAATGCACTAGGCCGGTGCACCCTTGTGTTTGTTCTTTGATTTCACTTTAAGGCATACCTGTACTTTAGTCATTTAGGGCAAAGTAACAGATTCGCTAGTTAGAAGTTAGACTGTACTCTTTGCTACTGATATTGGACTTCTCATTCTCTCCTCCACCCTTCTCCTGTATGAGCCCTTTCTGTACCGCTGTAATTTACTAACCAGCTTTGGAATGGAGGTTTAAATGGAATTGACTGACCACTGTAGCTGCAGGTACTGTGGAGCAATTCATCCTCAAAATTCACAGCAGAAGCACCATTTCCCCTCTCAGTCATGGCTTAGCAGCTGAATTCCAAATGCAGTTTCTTCCAGCCGTGACTCCCTCTCCCAGCAAAGATTAAGCAGCTCAGCTCAGTTCACCTCAGCAATGTCTGAATGACTCAAAATCTGCAAAGCTGCTGAGTCACTGCTGTAGGGGGTACAGGTGGAGGAGCTGCTGAGTCACTGCTGCAAGGGAGAAGCAGGGGGAACTGAGTTGCTGAGTCTCTGATGGGAGAGAGAAGTAAGATTTGCTGAGCTGCTGGGTCACTGCTGAAATGGAGGAGCAGGGGCAGCTGAGCTGTTGAGAGAGCAGCTTGGTTCAGTGCTTCTCCTGTGAGAATTAATTTCTCCACAGTGCCTGCAGCTACAGAGGTGAATAAGGATAAGGACTTGTTTCAAAATTCATGTACTGCTTGTTAAAAATATAGAATTATATGAATGCACATAAAGTAAAAATGTGGAGACTGCCAGCATCGAATGCTATTTGCCTGACTTTTAATGTACTATCCATCTATTAAATAGCAAAATGCAGGTACATGGACCCAAAATGTAAAATTCAGCAATTTTTCATGATGCACTGCAATTTATTGATCTGAACTAGTCCTGTTAAAAGTAATTTATGTTTTTCCTTGTCTTTGTTTTTCACTGCTTTAAAAATTGCAGAAAAATGTATGTGAATAAGCCCCAAGTGTGAATGCTCCCAAGGAACACCATGAGTCAGATCAGGCCACAGTCCCAACCATGAAATATGTCATGAGTTGGGGAGTTACAACCACTAAGAGGCAAATACAAAAGAAGTGATCCCGCTTCAACCTGGGGGGTCTCCTAATAAGATAAATTAGAGCAATAACTCCATTTATCCCAAAAATTGACACACTTTAAAAGAAAAAGAAAAAAAACCTACTAATGCCGGTTTAGGGGATTTTTTTCACTAAGGCTAATTTTTGTTGTATTTTATGCAAGGCAGAGAACTTGGTATTTGGCACCAAAAGTGCACATGAAACTAACAGCTTTATAAAACCACACACTTGGAAACACAATTATTTCTCTGAAACATAGTTTTGGTTTTCTAACTTACAGAGGGCTTGGAAATGCGTGTTTGATCTCCAGGCTGCCAGCACTTCAATCATCTTAGGCACATTTTTGGATGCTCACTGGATAAAGGAATAGTAAAAAAAAAAAAACAACATGGTATGGGCAAAATATCTCTAGTTTTGTTGTAGTCTAAACCATGTATGCGCTGTATGTATTACACAAGGAACATGAAGAAATGGGATATTTAATTATGCCGTTACATTTTGGAAACTTTGGTGTTACACCCATGAAACGTAACTTGTAATAATGTAGTGGTGACCTTAAAATACATCTTGTGTTTGTTGAGAACTGATGTAATTCCTGAAAAATATAACATATCATAGGAGTAGGCAGTATGTTACTCCCGTAAAATATAATTTATATCTGGGGAGTAGCACAGTGCAGCTTTTTTAGAACACAAGGTATTCATATGTTTGTTCTATCACACATCTAAAAAAAATGAGAAGTTAATAGGCAGAGCCGTGAAAATCATTCCTTTCTTAACTGAACATCTATACCGATTAGTGTTTCCAACTGATTCAGCCTAATATAACAGCCATAAACAACATACAGCTGTTTCTGGCTTTTTGGCCATCAGTGCAGTGTTTGAAAACAATGGCTTCTATGGATTAGGATTGCAGACCCAACAAGAAATTAGAACCCAGAAGAGTTGGGTAAAAAGGAATCAAAGGATCTAAAAACCTTTCCATTAAAACAGTGCATAGCACAATATAGCCTTCTCAGAACAAAAGGTATTCACACTTCTCATTCCATCACATATCAAAAAAAAAAAAAAAATAAGAGCATAGTAGTCACAGACATATAAACCATACAACAGAGGCGTAACTAGAACCTTCAGGGCCCCGGTGCCAGAAACCATGAAGGGCCCCTAGACCCCTGGCCGGGGCCCATCCCTTCAAGCCTGGGGCTCCTCCCACTAATCCTGGGGCCCTTTACTCTCGTTGCGTGACCCTTTATTATGGTCCTGCAGTGGGACCCTTTCACAAGTTCTGCAGTGGGACCCCTTCCTGCCATCTTGGGGCCTCCCCACGGTGGTGGAATCCCAGGGCCCGGTTGCAAGTGTGACCTTTGCGATCCTGGAAGTTCACCCACTGGTGTCAGTAGTTTTTATTTTATGGTATTTTAAATGTATTATATTTTATCATTTATTTTTTTTTGTTTTTGTCTGTCCATTCAGAAAAGGAAGGAGCTGGTAAATAACATTTTTACCAACCCCTTCCTGGTTCTCTATTGTGACACATCCCCTGCAGCAGAAAAATGGATGGGTTGGAAAAGCAAGGACTTTAGAGGCACTAAATGCTAAAATTAACAATTTTATTGATATAATTAAAATTACATCAAAGTGTGAACATTGCGCCTCAACAGAGGCAGTTATTTAGTCAACATATCAGTGGGGCTGATTGGTAACAGATAATATACAAAGAAAACAAGCTATACAGTATAATAAATCGCCTAAGTTAGTGGATACATCACATCAAGGAGATCTCATGAGGGGTGACAGAAGGTGAAGCTGCCGTCCATCGAGATCGGTTGATGTTGTATAAGGACAATCAGCAGGGGAGGACTGGCAAGGGGGGCAAGGTGGCAATTGCCCCCTAGGCCACTCTGAAAAGTGGTAAAAACTGGTAAAAAGGCCGCACTCAGGGCTGGATTAATGTAGGGGCCAGACACTGTATACAGCTGCCAGTCCAAAACCAGGTGCGCATGGATGGTAAGCTGATTCCATGGTTCAATGGGCCACTTGACTGGACTTGACCCCAGGCCAAAGGCTGCCAGCCCTCCCCTGACAATCAGAGAATTCATAGAGCCAAATTGCTCGACATGTTTCGCTAAAAAAGCTTCGTCTGGAGCTAGTAGTGAAATGCTCTGTATAATTAGAAAAGCAGACAATTAGATGACAATACAGTATAAGTACATACATATAACCATTATTTTCTAGTATCTAAACATTACACAATCAGAAAACAATGACAGCAACTGTTTACAACATAGACATATCTTAGTTCCACACATGGATGAAAAAGATTGCCATGGGAGTTAACCAAGACCTGAGGGGAAATGGAGCAGGTTGAGTAGCAAAAGGGGCCCAAAGGTCATATGTGGGGGTCCACGCGGTATTGTACCAAAAGTGTATTATCTAGGATAACATTAGGTAAGAAGTCGTATAGTAAATTAATACCAAAGATCCGGCAACCGGCAGGAGAGGGGAGGGAGCACAGTGGGGGGGGGGGGGGGTACCAGGGGGAGCACACAGGGGCCCAGAGACAGCAGTACACAAATGAACTGGATAGGAGGGGTGGCGTGGGCAGCATACAGACGAACCAATCTCCTCCATTTTCCTCCTGCAGCTACAGGGGGAAAAGGGAGGACAGTGATTTTTCTACATGCTGCCCCCGCCACCCCTCCTATCCAGGTGTACAGGGGAGCCGCACAGGCCCCCTTGAACATGGGGGCCCAGTTGCAATTGCAACCCCTGCAACCCCTGTAGTTACGCCCCTGCCATACAAACCTTTCCTTTTGGCTAACTGAACATCCATACCCATTGGCATACAGCACAGATAGTGTATGGAAACTGTGGGACCCAACAAGAAAGTAAAACCCAGAAGGGTAGGGAAAAAAGGGACTAAAGGATCAACAAAACATTCAATAAATCTGGTGCATAGCACAGAAGAGCCTTTTGAGAATAAAAGGTATTCACATGTCTCATTCTAAAAATTTAAACAAAATTGAGGAATATTCTATATTTCATAATAGTGATCCATCTGGGGAGTAGTGATGTCTTGCCTGTAAAAAATAACTGACAACACACCATTTAATATAATTGTAACATCCCTGTAAAATTTCGTTAAGATTTACCAACAACTTTAAACTTTCGAAAACTTGGCTATATAATCTGTTTGAATTAGATTCAATGAGGTAAGTCCTCACACAATATAATTGTTGGTAAATCAAATAGATGTTGTGCAATTAGAGTTTTTTGTGGCTAGCTTTACTCCTGTAAAATATAACATATATTGGAAGCAGAAGCATGCCTACATTAATTGCTGCCATTTTTTAAAAACCACTCCTACCCCCTCCTGCCCCAGGACCTCCACCGCCCTGTCTTCCCTCCCCCAGGCGGTATGATCTTTGCTATACCAATAGCTATACCAATAGCAATATGCGTGTCCCATAGAAACTCCAAGTGCCACCCCATTTGTACCATACCCCCCTTTTGGTTGCTAGGATGCTGGCACAGCAACCAATAGCACTATGGCCTGGCCAGGGATCCCAGCAATCAAAGAAGCTGTGTCACTGTGTGTCCGTGACAGGATGCAAGTGACTAGGCGCAAAATTACATTGGTACAGCCGCATGCACTTTGGAGGCATGTGGTCACATTCGATCCTGTGTGGCTCCAAAACCTTGCTATTTGCTGTAACGACCTGATCGCCTGGTTGGAAGTAGTGATGTCATGCTTGTAAGATATAAATGGTATCTCCCCTTTAAAATAAAACATATCTGGGGACTAGAGATGTAATTCCTGGAAAATTTGTGATATCTGGGAATATCAGTTCACTTCTGTAAAGGTCAAAGTATAGAAGAGGATCATAAAACTGGAGGTACACTAAAACCAAAATTGTGTGGATATCCCTCCAAGTGACTGAGTTCAGGTGTTTCCAGTAAAGCTACAACCTACAAACACATTTTAGACAATTGTGTGCTTCCAACCTGGTGGCAACAGTTTGGGGAAGGCCATTTTCTGTTCCAGCATGACTGTACCCCTGTGTACCCCTGTACACAAAGTCAGCTCCATGAAGACATTCTTTTTGACAATGTTGGTGAGGATGAACTTAAGTAGCCTGCACAGAGCCATGACCTGAACCCTACTGAACACCTTTAGAAATAAATGGAACACAGATTGCCATGTCTTTTCGTCCAACATCAGCACCTGACCTCATAAATGCTTGCTGAATTGGCAAGAATACCCACAGACAAATTCCAAAATGATGTGGAAAACTTTCCGGAGAAGTGGAGGATATCATTTTGCAAACAGGGTCAACTCTATAATAATTTTCATGATTTTAGAATGGGATGTCCAAGAGGCTTGTATAGGTGTGATGGTCATGTGTCTACAAAAACTTTTGGTATAATGTATTTAAATGTCTGACTTCCATCACAAATGTAAAAATGAATAGGGGTAATTTTTAAGCAGGTATGTCCCTTCTATATAATATAATATACTATAATATAATATATTAGGAAGTTGTAATGTCACAATGGAAAAATGCCATTTACCGGTATATATAGGAAGTAATTATGTCACTCTTTTAAGATATAACTAGACTCATGGAGATTTGTTTACTAAAGGCTAAATTCTCTCTAAACTATATATTGGTGTCTGTGTGGAGACATTAGATCGTAAGCTCCACAGCAACTTATGTAAGTGGATGAATGTACTCTGTAAAAGTGCTATATAATATATCAGTACTATACCAATAATGTTTTTTGTGTACTGAGAAAAGCATTTCCTGTTATTACATGCTGTTGGTTTACTACACCAGGAGAGAATGTTCACTAAGCAGAGTATTGAAGGCGAAGTTGCATTCACAACAAGCCGTTCAAATCTTGTATACATTTACTTTGCACATGAATGAGTATTCAATGAAAACATATGTAACCGGTCTGCTTTAACTAAATTATTGTTACATGACTTTTTGGTTAGCCCTTGCAGCATTGGGGTCCCCAGTTTGATCCCGGGCAGGACACTATCTGCATGTAGTTTGCATGTTCTCCTGTTTTCTCCCATACTCCAAAGACATGCTGGTAAGTTAATTGGCTTCTGTTCAGATTGACCCCAGTATGCATACAGTATGTATGAGTGTGAGATAGGGGCATTAGAATGTAAACTTCTTGAGGGCAGGCACTGATGTGAATGTACAATATGTAATGCATTGTATAAATGGACAGCACAAATTAAAAACCTGCAATAAAAAAAATACCCATAAACACTGAAGGGTGATTGGCCATGCAGGTATGATCTGTCTGTCCTATGGCACCAGAAAAGGAGAGCGCTCCCTAAGCAGGGATATTTATCTTGTTTTTCCAGACCAGCTTTTTTAAACCTTTTTGACCTAAGGGAACCCCTAAAATATTTTGCAGGTCTTGGGGAGACTTTATTAAAACCAATTCTTTGGAGGTCAGTGGGAAAAAGACCCTATCATTTGGTGGTCAGTAGAAAGAATGATCCCCCAATGTGTTGGTTTAGAATGCCACTCTTACAGACTACTAGATAGATCATTGGCATCATGCTGTTGGTTTTGTCAAATGGACACCATCAAATGAGAGGTCAATCAGCTGTAGGTCAAGGAACACCTACCAACCATTGAAGGAGCCCTAAGGTGCCACAGAACTGTAAATGAGAATTGTTGTTCTAGACCAGTGGTCTCCAAACTGTAGCCAGCAGGCCAGATGTGACCCTTTGCTTGCCTTTATCTGGCCCTCTGGGCCTCCCAAAGGCTTCCCAATTCCTCCCACTGATAAGAGACAATATTTCTCCCACTGACACCAATGGTAGGGCACTGTTCATTCCCCTGAAGCCAAATATGGGGCTCTTTTCCTCCCACTAATACTACTGCCACTGGCCATATTCTGGCCCCAGTAAAATCTAAAGGACAGTAAACTGGCCCTTTGTTTAGAAAGTTTGGAGACCCCTGTTCTAGACCATCCAATCAATGAATGTTTGGCATGAGTCTGATTGTCCCATGGACATGAAATCACCGCTTGATCCAACCATTTCGCCATTGTCTTGTATTTTGTTGCAAGCCAATTTTCTTTTTTCATTTGGAATACAGTGGGGGAAAAGTCAGATCCTCCATTGGAGAGACAGAAAGAGAGATGTCACCAGCACGTCAAGATACCCAACATGGGTCCAAAGCTTTATTCAGCGATCACACTGTTACAGCAAATATCAATGTTTTGGAGCCATGTAGGACCCCTTCATCGGGCATGTGGTCACATTTGATTCTGCGTGGCTCCAAAACCTTGCTATTTGCTGTAACAAACTGATCGCTGAGCAAAGCTCTTTGGACCCGTGTTGGAGATCTTGGTTGACTTCTTTCTCTCTCACTATTCACGTTTCCAGCCGGTGGTCGATTCAGCATCCACTTACATATACAGCTATTGCAACAGGAATGTGTGCATTGGTAATAGTGCAACGGGACCTTATTTCCTGTGTGGTCACCAAGACACTAAGTTAGGCAAAATCTCACCAATAGGGACACAACAAAGAAAAGCCAACAAAGTTCCCTCACTTTTTCAAAACTGAAATAAAGGCTTAAGCTAGAGTTCCACTATAAGATATATAACTAGCTTTTATTTGTCCATTTCAGTATTAAATGTAATGCTATGTCAGTTTGACAGATATTCACGGTATGTGGTTTGAAGTCGAAAGGTGAAAACACCAGCAAAGGAATACATTAAAACTTAAAAAGTAGACAGATTGGCATAATTACAGCAAGAAGGAAGGGCAACATATAATGTAACCAGAGAGGCAATCTCTATTTAAGCACGGTGTTAATTAGATTTCATGAAACCTGCATGTCCCAGTTCTCCAGCAGGTTATGTCAAACATTTGTCAACACATTGTTAGTAGAGGAGGGCTTGAAAAGCACAAAAACAGGGATAATTGGAAGCGATATTTGAAAGGCCACAGAAATCATTTGAGCTCGATAAACAGGTGTCGGTTCTCTCCTTGTTTACCAAAGCAATATCAGGTCACTTTCCCGGCACCGGCGATCATTAAATGACAGTTGTACATTTGTCAAAGCACTATGTTCTGCTGGAGATCTGCACTTGGACAGATGTTATAGAACCACTCCAGACAACAAGATCTGTCGATGAGCTGCTAAAACTGTCCAGGAGACACTGCAGCTGTGCTTAAGTCAGAAACTCCGCTTTTATTTACATTTATATTTGTCTTTTGAAGTTACATTCAGACAGCTTTCCCCCGATCTTTGTAAATAGCACTACAGACTCTTCTTACATGATTCTTCAGTGTGCATACTTCCTTGCTAAAAACTGCAGAGTAGCGCTTGGAACCAGGGAACACTTAGACAGAATTTACTGTTAGGGCTCAATCACAAGAGCAGATGGGGTGGGTAAAATTCAGTTTAAACAGCGGTTTTACCATCCCCTAAATCGCTACCCCCGTTAGCAGCAGAGACAGTGGCGGGGGGTGAACACATGCCATAACCTCTTATCCTTACCATTTAATTAGTGATCCTTTACAGGGTAGCTCACTTGGGTTTTCTTCAACCCTCCCCAGATTGGATTGGAACAACATCCAGAATTTAATTCGGTGCATACAGTAGCTAAATTGTACACACATACAAGGGCTAATTTAGATAGAAGCCAGCTGATCAACTAACATGATTTTGGAGCATGTTACCTTTAACCACTTGCTGATCGCTTCACGTCTATTGACTGCGGCACTCAGCCGCTTATAGGCAAAGTGACGTAGCCCTACGTCGCTCGCCCACAAGCCTGTAGGGGGCGAGCACGCCGCTCCCATCCCCCGCTCGGTCCCTGATGAGCCAACGTGTGTGACCAGCGGCTTCCACGGCCGCTGGCCACTCGCGATCTCCCGCAGCAGAGGGAGAAAGACAGACAGCTGATGTAAACATAGCCGTCTGTCATTCTCACTGAAGTAGGCACAGAGGCTATGCGATCCTGCTATATAGGATCTTATGTCTCTGTGGTTACTTCACAAGCCACGCCCCTAACAGTTAGAATCACGCCCCTAGGGACACTCTTAACCCCTTGATCACCAATAAAGTTATCACAATCATCCACAAGAATAAAAATGAAAATTATCGATAAGGCGATATTTATTGCTACAGCAGTGCCAGGCTAATGACTCCTTCCAGGTTTGGCAGCTGGGTCCAGTAAACACACACACGGGAGTCAGAATTGATTGTCCTGTGTGTGCCTGTTCCTGTGGAGGCAGACAGGCATTCCTGCAGTTGTGGGCTCCCCCTCCACAGCCCAAGTGGCCTGACAGAAGCGCAGGTCCGACAGGCGCTTGCCACCTGCTAAGTTCGGCAGCGCGATGCACACGGAAATCAGGACTAATGCTTGGCTGGGGCGGGGCAGGTGGGGCCCCATGGGCAAGTGGGGCCCCTGTGCAACTGTCCAGCATGCCTATTAGGTAAGATGGCCCTGAAGAAGGGGAATGCTGGAACTCGTAGGCTAATGAGTATGTAATTTTCTATTTGCATACAGGAACAGTTACCAGACACTAGAAATAACATTTACACCAGGTAGGTACAGGGCCACTGATAGAGGGGGACCACCAGTCCTCCTGTAGGGGCCCGGACACAGGGGGGGCCCCAACAGCACAGGGAATCGGGGCGGTCAGGAGGAGGGGAAATTACAGAAGGGAGCCCTGTGCGGCTCTCTGCAGCAGCTGAAAGACATTTTTTTGCCCTCCTGCCAGCTTTCAGCTGCTGCAGGGAGAGACACAGACGCAGGGCATCGTTCCTGAAATTGCTTCTCTGACACCGATCCCCCTCCCTGTTCTGCCTTCTTCTGAGCCCCCCTTTCCGTGTGCCCCTCTTTGACTGTGAAGCCCCCCTCCGCAGCGCTACTGGCTTCCCTGTTCTGCAAAAAAATAACAAATTGCAAAAAAAATTTTAATGTAAATGTAAAAAAACTATTTAAAAAGGGCTAATTTACATGGGTTCTCTGTTATCCACTAATATTGATTTGAGTGCATTTTTTGTGAAAATATTTTTTTGATAAATTCGGGGGGGGGGGGGTGCTGCCAGGTAGGCTGTATGGGGTCTCCGTGATTTCTAACAGCAGCCCTGGGTAGGTAGGGTGAAGTTCCTCTTTACGGTGGGTGGTTGCAGGGATGGCAGAATTGGATCATCTAACACCCATGAGTTTAGTTACCCTATAGTCACTTTCATTGTTTTGACAACACCCTGTGATATTTTGTTTATAATGGCACACCAAAAAAAAATTGAAGTCACAAGACGATGTGTCATGATGGAACCTCTTCTGACTCCTTTTCGAGTGAAAAATCTAAGTCCGCATGACTGTCTTACATAACTGAGCAGATAACAGGTCTCTTTCATTCCAGCCAGGCAGCCAAACGTACACACAGTTTGATTTGTGGTCACTGTCTTTTAACAGATCTGATTTACAGATTGCCAGTGTTCAGTCACTGACCGTTAACTGACACTGATCAGTGGCAGCTGCACAATGCAATGAGGAGCAATGAAGTCATAGAATTCAGGGATTGGCCCGCTACATGCTTCATATATCACTAAATACAGCAAATCTGGGGGAAAAGTAAAGCCAACTTATAGAAAATCAACAAAATACTGATAATAGCATCTAGAAAACAGCCCAAGCATGGAGGAAGTGTTAGAAATGCTATCCAGTAAGCCTTCAGTCTTGAACTGATATCTTCACCTTGTTTTAGGATGCCTTTCACAATGTATGGGAGGCCTGCTACTGAGATTTTGTCACTTTTATGACATTAGCATGGCCAGTCATTTGTGCACTGTGGGGTTGATTTACTAAATGCAATAGAATGTGCACTTTGCAGGTACAGTTGCTCCAGAGCTTAGTAAATGAAGCAAAGGGGTTGATTTACTAAAGATAAATAGGCTGCCCACTTTGCAATGTTCGGTTGCACTCCTCTAATGCAGTTGCACCAGAGTGTAGTAACCATCTTCCAATCACATGCAAGCAAAAAATACGTTTTTCTTTTTTTTTTTCTTGCACGTGTTTGGGTATTCTTTGCAAAGTGAAGACTTACCTCACTTACTAAGCTCTGAAGCAACTGCACTTGCAGAGTGCAATTGCACTTTGCAAAGTGCACAGCCAATTTGTCTTTAGTAAATCAAGCTCAGAACTTCACTTTGCAAAGTATACCCTAAGACAAATAAAATAAAATGAATTTTTGCTTGTACATGATTGAATGGTGGAAGTCAGCAGAGCTTCCCCTCACTTACTTAAAGTGGAGTTCCACCCATTTTAGTCACTTTAGATATATGAAATCCCCTTTAAAACGACTTTTACCAATGGAAAGTTTTTTTTTTTTTTTGTTGCTAGTAAATACCTTATTTTGTGCTTTATTTATCCTCTTCTCACTTCCGGGTCCGGTCGGCGATTACGTCATTCGGCGATTCGCAGTGTGTGCTGGGATGTATCTCAGGGCATGAAATCTCACATTATTACACAGGAGATGAGCTGTACTGTGTGTTCTGCTCTGCCTCCGCCCCGCCTCCTCTCAGTGAGCTGTATGTATGTAGTGTATTGAGGCTGTTCTCCGCCCCGCCTCCTCTCAGTGAGTTGTATGTATGTAGTGTATTGAGGCTGTGCTCCGCCCCGCCTCCTCTCAGTGAGCTGTATGTATGTAGTGTATTGAGGCTGTGCTCCGCCCTGCCTCCGCCCCACCTCCTCTCAGTGAGCGAGGACTGAAAGCATTATATCCTCACTGAGCTCACTGAGAGGAGGCGGGGCGGAGGCGGGGTAGAGCACGCAGTGCAGCTCATCTCCTGTGTAATGATGCAAGATTTCATGCCATCCCAGCACACACTGCGAATTGCCGAATGATGTAATCGCCGACCGGACCCGGAAGTGAGAAGAGGATAAATAAAGCACAAAATAAGGTATTTACTAGCAAAAAAAATAAATCTTTCCATTGGTAAAAGTCGTTTTAAGGGGGATTACATACATCTATGTAATCCAATTTATTAAAAATGGGTGGAACTCCACTTTAACTCTGGAGCAAATGCACTTTGTAGAGTGCACAGTCCATTTGGCTTTAGTAAATCAACCCCTTAGTGCCAGGATTGCAGTAAGGTGGGGATCCCATTTCTCTGAGGGTAGAGTTTGTGAGGCTCCATGGGCTAAGCTGTCTGGGGCCAGCAAGAGGACTAGGCTGGGCAGGTGGTGAGGAGTGAGGATGGAGAGCAAGACTGGGTCCTGAGGGTGGGGTGTGAGCAAAAAGTAGACAAAGTCCAGCACTTTATTGGGCCAGCCAGCAAGTCCGCAAAGTGATGGTGGGGCATCAGATAGAACAGATAGGGGCCCAGGCCCATTCATTCAAACAAGAGACCCTAAATTGTGCCTGCTCCTTTGCAAGTCCAGTTCTTCGTGATATGAAAGTCTGTTCAGTGCAGTTTGCAAGGTAGTTTTGGTACCCTCTCAGGACTGCAAGTGGGAGCAAGTTCTAGCAATCCTAAAAGGGGAAGTGGAGACGCCGCAAAGCCAGCATGGTAGGTGTCTGGAAATGGGACATGTCTTAACTTCCCCAGGTGGGGGCAAGCAAGTTCAGCTGCAAGGTAGGGTCCAAGTGGGCCAGGAATATGTTTTGTCCATTTGAGTGCAGACAGGGCTCAGGGGAGTCTGAGAGGGCTTACTAAGGGCAGCCTCAGTGATCGCGGGGGGGGGGGGGTAGCGAGGTGCCACAATCAACGATAGGGCTCTATATAGTTTTATTTGAGAAAATTGTTATATAAATCCTACACATTTTGCCATAAAGTCATTGTCTGTCTTCTGTAAACGGGTACAGTTGGGAGGAAAAGGAGATGGAGAGGACCATCCTGACCTTACTGGTCATTTACCCCTCGATTATTAGCAGATTTGCTTGAAACGGTAATTACTCTGTATTCTACGCAGTTGTTTGTATTGGAAATATGTTTTAAAACTATCCTAGAAAATTAAACAGGAGGAAAAAGGAGGACAGTGATTTCGCAACATGCTAACCCCACCACCCCTCCTATCCAGGTGTACAGGGGAGCCACACAGGTCCCCTGGAGCATGGGGCCCGGTTGTAATTGCAACCCCTGTAGTTACGCCCCTGTTATCAGCTTTTCCAACTATCTTCTGTGAAAAATGCAACCCTTCCTCCCTGTATACTGGCCATGAGGAGAGAGGGGGGTGTTTTCAGTTGAGGTCGAAAGAACAGCCCAGGGTGAAAACACTATGCCAAGGGTCTTCAAACGTTCTAAACAAAGGGAAGGTTTGTTGTCCCTTTGTTGTGGAAATTTTCTTGGCATCAGTGGGAGTAAACATCACATTTAGTATTAGGTGGAGGAACAGTGCCCCATCAAATTGGTAGGAATACCGCCCAATTGTTGCTGTCTACTGGAGAAATAGTGCCCCATCATTGGTTTCAATGGTAGAAATGTTGCACCATTGCCACTGTCAGTTGGCAGAATAGTGTCTCATATCAGTAGGGGGAATAGTGTCCCAAGGGCCAGATAAAGGCAAGCAAAGGGCTGCTTCGGACCCCCCCGGACCGCATTTTGGAGACTACTGCACTACACCTTAATGTGGAACTTTAACAAAATAAAAAAAAAATGTCAAACAGGCCAGGTTTTGAATGCAGGAGAGATATATTATGGGGTTGAGTTGCTAAAGGCAAAGAGACTGTGCACTTTGCAAGTGCCGTTGCATTCTGCAAGGGCATTTGCTCCAGAGTTTAGTAAATGAGGTGAAGCTTCACTTTGCAAAGAATATTCAATTACATGCAAGGACAATTTAAAAAAAAACAGCATTTTTGCTTGCACATGATTGGATGATGGAAGTCAGCAGAGCTTCACCTCATTTACTAAGCTCTGGAGCAACTGCACTTGCAGAATGCAAATGCGCTTGTGAAGTCCACAGTCTGGGGTTAATTTACCAAGGCTGGCAATACATGTTCAATTTTCTTTTACAATTTTCTGTTAGATTTACCCTAAACCATATAATATGGGGTCAAAACTAAACAAAACTTTCAATTATATCCTACAATGCAGGCCTTTGTACTACATAGTTGAAGGTAAATCTAAAGAAAATTGTACAGAAAATTGTAAAAAAAAATGTACAATGTATGGCTAGCCTAAAACTGGAGCACTCTGGTGATTTTGCACTTTCCAGTTTTAGTAAATCAACCCCTCTATTTGCCTTTTTAGTAAATCAACCACTATGTGTCTCCTGCAATAAAGTTCCTTACCGGTCTGCACACCTTGTACACTAAGCTATGCACCCAATGCACTTCCAAAATGCATGTACACTGCAACTCAGAGAAGCGCAATGCACGCTGTCCTATGTATTACAATGCGTTGTGCTGCAAAAATACAGAGAGCACCTCTCTTTTCATGCTATAAGGTACATTACAGCCCGTTTATTTCACGCACCTCATTGAGGTACGAATGTGCCCGGAGTGTTGCTGCCATCCTTCGGTTCATCAAATCCTCAATAAGTCTTCTTAACCACTTGCCGACCGTCGCACGACTATTTACTGCGGCGGTCATCCCCTCACAGGCAAAGTGAAGTAGGGCTACGTCGCTAGCCTGTGAAGCTCTAGGGAGTGAGCGTGCGCCGCCGGAGGCGCACTCCTGCTCCCGTTGGCTCACAGACCCCCCCGCGCGTGTGCCCGGCGGACCCGATGTCCGCCGGGCACTCGCGATTGTCCGTTACAGCGGGAGAAAGGCAGGCGGCTAATGTAAACAAAGCCGTCTGTCATTCTTCCCTGTGTAAGAATGGAGATCACACGGTTCTACTATGTAGGACCGTTGATCTCTGTTCCTACAGTTCAAGCCACAGCCAATCACAGTTAGAAGCATGCCCCTAGGACACACTTAACCCCTCCCTCTCAAATAAAGTTAACCCCTTCCCTGCCAGTGTCATTTTTACAGTAACAGTGCATATTTTTAGCACTGATTACTGTAGTAATGTCACTGGTAACCCCAAAAGTGTCAAAAATGTCAGTCAAGGGTCCGATCTGTCCGCCGCAATGTCGCAGTCCCGCAAAAAAAATCGCAGATCGCCGCCATTACTCGTTAAAAAAAAAACACCAAAAGCGACAGAAATCTTTCCCTTAGTTAGTAAACGCAATAACTTTTGCGCAAACCAATCAAAATACGCTTATTGCAATTTTTTTTACCAAACATATGTAGCATAAAACAAATTGGCCTAAAATGTTAAAAAATTTAGATTTTTACTTTTTTTTGGGGGGGGAAATTTCATATAAAAAAATTTGAAAAATATTGTTATTTTTGCAAAATTGACGCTCTTTTTTTGTTTATAGCGCGTGATCAAAAAATCGCACAGGTGATCAAATACCACCAAAGGAAAGCTCTGTTTGTGGGGAAAAAAAGGACGTCAAATTTGTTTAGGTACAGCGTCGCACGACCGCGCAATTGTCCGTTAAAGTCACGCAGTGCCGAATCGCAAAATAGGCCCTGGTCAGGAAGGGGGTAAAATTTTCCGGGGCTTAAGTGGTTAAAAACTGTCTTTTGTAGGACCGTTCTTACGGCACTTATAAAGCTATATTGGCAGAGCAGACACTTCTATAAGCACCTTGATCTACCTCTCTGATAACACAGTCAGACAACTATACGGCTCGGATACGATATGGTTTCTCAGTTGTCTGCTAGACGGGTGAAAGTGAAAAGGTAAGGTGTGCCGTGTGGTTGTGGGTTTGGTGTCTTTTGTTACTTTGGTAAATAGCACAGTGGTTATAGAGTTGTCTTTGAAGTGGGTAGACATGGTGCTGACATCACTTCCATAATAATGTCAGCTTTCCCACAATGCTTAGCTGATTAATTCATCAACTTCTCAAATGCCACAAACTTTCTTTCTAATGCTGTGTGCGGGGTTGGAATAAAGCTGGCCATACATTTAAGGAATCTCTCAGCGTGGATGGAGGAATCTCCCATTGCCAGCTATTGTATTCTGACAGCCAACGTCCACAGCTATCAGGATACCCAAACAATTACTGCATTTTATTGGCCGCAGCCACTGTTTTACTTTTTTCCACTTGGTTTTTCAATGCCTCTGTTAAAGCGTAACTCCACTTTTGTTGAGAAAAAAAACATTCCCCTCTGGGTGATCTCTGTACATTGCAAGGATTTTACCAAACTTTGTTGCAGATTCCTAACTTTTGGTATTCTGAAGAAATCCCTGTTTGTTCCTCTGTGCCTCTGTGCTGAGTGGGTCAAATGGGAGTGGCTTCATAATTATCTATCAGCTGTGGCAGCTGCAGGACTCTAATGAAATCTGCTGAGCCTGCATCCCTTTAGACGTGTTTCTATTGGAAGTACTGAATTTAAAAACAACCAATCTTTATATTAGAGCTGACATGCTCACTTAGACCGCATTCACACTGATCCGACTTGGACCGCGACTTGTCAGCCTGACAAGTCTCGGTCCTCACGCTCCCATTGTGTAGTACAGGAGCCGTTCTAATAGGAGTGACACAAGTCGCTCCGACTTAGAAAAAGGGTCCTGTACTACTTCGGGGCGACCTGGAGGCGACTTGCATAGACATTCATTTTATGAAGTCCGTGCAAGTCGCGCCGCAGTCGCGCTGCACGCGACTTCACAGGTCGCCCCCTAAGTCGGAGCGACATAGTGTGAACCGGCACTTAAAATGTAACTCCACTTTTGTTGAAAAAAAAACATTCCCTTCTGGGTGATCTCTTTACATTACAAGGATTTTAACTTTTTTTTTTTTGCAGATTCCTACCTTTTGTTATTCTGAAGAAATCATTGTTTGTTCCTCTGTGCTGAGTGGGTCAAATGGGAGTGGTTTCATAATTATCTATCAACTGTGGCAGCTGCAGGGCTATAATGAGGAAACCTGCTGGGCCTGCATCCCTTTAGTCATGTTCCTATAGGGAGTATCTCACCAAAAATTACATTTTGGTTGCAGGGGATGCTAGAAATCTGACTTGTATCTTAGTGCAGACTTCTGGGAAAATTGGTGAGCCAATCACACAAGCAGGAAATGATGTTTCTGGGGTGTGGTCAGTATACATTCTGTGTACAGAACAGCTCCAGGTAGCCATATTGCATTGCATTTTCAGAAAATTACAACAGCTGCAGATTGAAAAGGAAAGGTCATTTTTAATAACATTTAATTTTAATATGATTGATTTGTGTCACAATTGTATACGTTATATTGTTTTTTCTTTATTTGCTATTTTTTTCCCCCACGAAAGTGGAGTTACCTTTTAAATTTGTTAAATAGAGTGATGTCAGCAGGGCCATCCACTGCTCGACAGAAAAAGTTTGGCCAAAATTTGAGCCTTGTGTGGCAGCTTAAAAGAGAATTATGACCAAAGCTTTTTTGGCTATACTGCTCTTGTGGATCACAGGGGTGCACTTACATTTGCTCTAAGGTGACTCAGAATCAGCTGATAGCAGGCTATTGATGGCTATCAGCTGACGTGGCAGAGCTGCTCCAGGCTCTGGAAGGGTCCCAACAATATTGTCAAGATCCAACCAGCCACCTGATTGACAGCTGGCTCTGCTTCTTAGCATACAGCTGAGAGCCAAAGCTAGCTGCGCCTGCCTACTCTTCAGCTCGGCACTCCAGACCAAGAACCGAGCAATCAGTGGTCATGCGATCGCTCATTTCTCAAGCTTACAGCTGATGTGGGATAGCTGCAGCGTCACATCAATGTGAGTTTGTATGTGTATTTTTTTTTTTTTTTTGGCTCTGTTTTTTTTTAGAAATAGGATAGAGTACAGTCCAGTATCACAAAAAATAACATTTTGCACATCAGCAATTCACCAATCATAAGCAGAGAATAGAGAAAGCGAGGGGTAGTGCATTTCAAATAACCACAACACTTTCATATAGACATCCCGAGTTAAATAAGCATAAGGCGCCACACAGTGCTGTATCTTGGCCTAGGCCAACAAGGCCCAGGCCTAGGGCAGCACTTTGCTCGGGGGGCAGCAAAAAAGCTGATGGGGCTGCACTGATATGCAGCCCTGATGGGCACTAATAGACTGCACTGATGGCCACTGATGAGGCAGGACTGATAAGCTGCACTGATAGGGCTGCACTGATAAGGCAGCACTGATGGGCACTTATACGATGCACTGGTGGCCACTGATGGGGCTGCACTGATGAGACTGCACTGATGAGCACTGATAAGGCTGCACTGATGGGCACTGACGAGGCTTCACCGATGGGCACTGATAGACTGTGGTTGTGGTCTGTGGTTTACAGATGACAGGGTGGGTCATAAACAGGAAAGGGTGTGGCCTTTACAGGATGTGGTGGGTCATATTAAAATTAGGGGTGCCGAAGTTTAGTCAGGCCTAGGGCAGCACAAAACCTAAATACACCACTGGCGCCACATAAGACAAGTGTACGCTCAGCCGTCATCTAAGGGTAATCTAATTCCAATATGGGTCATGTTGGACGTCCAGGACACTGCAGTAGCCATGTATGTGATTTAGATTTTTTGTTAACCCATACTTCTCCTTTAAGGCACCCTTTCATACACCGGGGAGACTTTACCAACTTTTTAAGAACAGTGAATTGCCTTTCAAAGGCAGTTGAGCAGTGGTGGTTTGCAGGTTTTCAGGGGGCAATACTGTTACTTTATGAAGGCCTGTCTTTTTTTTTCCATCTCAAGGGGTATTTTACTTTAACAAAACGTGCCACAACCATGAGCCATAGGCAGTCCCATTGGCTTCAATAGGCACGTTTGGCAAGCACTACCACCTGCCAAATGCAACATGCAGAGTTGAATTTGTCATAAAGCATCGCTGCCACTGAGATATGAACTGATCCGATGGGCCGTCAGGTTAATTTGTAGGTAGGAGGTAGTGGAGGAGGGGTGTACAATTGCAGATCAACCACCTGTTTTTATCACCCCCTTTGCTACCTTTGTGAACTTCCTTCCTGCTAACCCAGGCAAGCAGGAGTAATGGAAACCTCACTAATGAGTCATGACTTACATTTACATCTACATCTAAAAAACAGCAAGATGCATTCCTAAATGCACAAAGTATAACTAGATATTAAAGTATTATTAAAGGCGCTCTAAAAAAAAATAAAAAAATAAAATAAATAACAATCATGTAATACTTACCTGCTCTGTGCAAGGGATGCACAAATGCACAGAGTAGCCTGATCCTCCTCTTCTCGGATCCCTCGCTGGCGCTCTTGGCCCCTCCCTCCTGCCCCTGGAGCAAGCAGCTTGCAAGCAGGCTCATTCACGAGCCATGCCTCTGTGTGTCCATTCACTGTGTCTCCAAATTGGCTCACTGGCTGTAAGGGAGAGTCTCTGGAGAGCCAAGGCTCTCGTGCACATCGCTAGAGAAAAATCGGGCTCAGGTAAGAATTAGGCAGCACTTTTTGGCTCTGAGGAAGAGGGTTCTCCCTCGAAACGCGTCAACCTTAGCAGATCCGTGCAGACATCTGCACACTATCCAGCACTGGGCAGTGCCTTGGCTACCTTGGAGATCCTTTGTTTGATCATGTTTACACGGGTGCTATCTACAATTTTATATGTACATTACATTATTTTAAAATGTAAAATTTCAATAAACCTTTTTAGTGGTAATGCACTAGGTCGATGCGCCCTTCTCCTATTGTTGTTTTTTTGTGTGTTTAAGAATTAGGGAGGGTCTAGGGGACTTCTGCACAGGGGAGGTTTTTTACATAGAATGCATGAAGGTAAAAAACTTGAGCCTTTAGAACCACTTTACCCGTAGATAATAGCACAGAGATGAATGATCCACTAAATATCTAATTGCCTCATGGGTAATCAATAAGAATTTTTTTTCCACCTTTGGAGTAAATTGCACTATGCTTCATAGGGGATTTTTTGCCCTCCGCTGGACCTAGGGTTATAGGATTGTGTTTTTTGGAGGTTTTCTATTTAATATTTTTTTCTATTGTTTGAACTGCATGGACTTGTACTGTGTAGCACAGAAAGAGATTGTTTCATGTTTTTTGAACTGTAAAGAGTCTTCTGACTCTTATGAACACCCCCCTCGCACCAACTTCCACTAAGGTTCCTTGGTTGCATTTGGCCACAAATGTTCATAGTAGGGATCGACCGATTATCGGCAAAGCCGATATATCAGGGGCCGATATGCACTTTTCCTGATATATCGGAATCGACCCCTGAGGTTACCGATATTGGCGATATTCCAGAAAAGTGCTTGTACCGGAGTGATGACTGCAGCTAGAGGCATCACCCCTATCCCGGCGTCCATAACCGACGGTCGGCTGTCTTGTAATGACAACTGATGCGGCTGAGAAGTCACTTGGCTGTCATTACAAGGAGCTGGAGGGGACATCCCCCCCTCCCGCTGCCTTCCGCGGTTCGCCTGGGTCTTCCGTCCCACCGGGAGACCTGGCATCCTACCTCCACGGCCACTGAAGAGAAGACCCGATCAAAGCCGCATTCGACTCTGATCTGGTCTCCTTGTAAAAACCCGGAGGGTATTCGGCGCCAGATTTAAAAAAATGACAGCATTCAAAACAGCCAAACTTGGCTGTTTTGAATGCTTTTAAGTGCAGAGGAGGGGTTTGGGGTCTTTTAGACCCCCCAGATCCCTCCTTAAGAGTACCTGTGACAAATAAAAAATTAATAAAATTTTTTTTTTTTAAATGTCCGAAAATATCTGCAAATTTCCGCCTGATACCGATATCCAATGACCAAAATATCGGTATCGGCACAAAAAAAAACGGTCGATCACTAGTTCATAGATGACCTGATGAGGTGGCTCAAATAAGGATGATGGGGTGATCTCGGGGCACAACCCAGGAGGCAACATCTAAGGGAGAGAGGACAGAGATGCTGAACTGTCCTGGCAAGTCCATGTCTTTTTGAATCTAAATATTTAATCCGCAATCTCTCCACTTCTTGTATTACAATTCAAATCCAAACTTTTCAAAAGCAAGTTTTAATCTGATTGGTGGCTATGATAAAAATCCTTTATTTATGAAGGAGACAACAAAGAGCCACCTTTGGGTTCGTTTGGGATATCTCTTTAACATTACAAGCAGAGTTTTTCAGATCTATGATTACTGACCAAAGGGACTGGGACAACATTTCTTCAAAACCAAAGTACTAATCAGGTATGCCTCTTCGTATTCCATTTTGACTGGAGTGTGCTCTTGTACTTATTAGCACCACATATTTTAGGCTTACTTTTCCTTTAAATAGCACGCCTCACCCTGTAAAGACTTTTCTGTAGAATTCCATCCAGCTTCTATGGTAACTTTGGAATGTGTATTAAAAATAATTATAAGCAGAACTTGGAGAAAAAAAAAAAGTTTGGGGAATATTATTGACTTTATGTTTTGTCCTAGGAGAATGGAACTAAAGTAATCATATATTAGATATGCAAATAAATGTTCAGATCACAGATAGAGAAATTATTCAAAAGATTAATTATTCATCATAAAAAATATCCATTAATAATTCTGGGAGATAATAGCCCTTTCTGCATGCGTATATGTGAAAAAATTTGCTTTAGTACTTAAGATCAATTAACATATGGGAAACTCGAAACAGACAGTAAACAAATATAAATGTGTGTGTTTATCATCTTCTGTACTTTGTATCATTGCGCAATTAATTATACAAAAGACTTTTGCTTTGTAATTACAATAAAGGTACACATACAAGGAGATTGTCACATGATACAGATGTTTATGGTGTATTTGTGTCACCGTCATCCACTATCGTTGATTGTATTCAGCAGCCATTCTCAACCAGGACTCCTCTAGAGCAGTGGTTCTCAACCATCGGGATATGGCCAACTGCCAGGCCGTGACCTCCATTCTACCTTGCTTTCAGCCAGCTACAGATCGCCTAGCTTCCCACAGTGCTTCCCAGCTCCCACAATGCCCCCAAAACCTCCATAGTGACCCACAGTGCCCCCAGAGAGCCCTCAGCCTCCATAGTGCCTCCCAGCCTGCTGCAGGGCCTACAGCCCTCCATAGTGCCCCCAACTTCCAAGTGTCTCATGGTGCCCCCAAGCCAGGCCGTGACCTCCCTTCTCTCTTGCTTTCAGCCAGCTACAGATCGCCTTGCTTCTCACAGTGCTTCCCAGCTCCCACAATGCCCCCAAAACCTCCATAGTGACCCACAGTGCCCCCAGAGAGCCCTCAGCCTCCATAGTGCCTCCCAGCCTGCTGCAGAGCCTACAGCCCTCCATAGTGCCCCCAACTTCCAAGTGTCTCATAGTAACATAGTTTGTGAGGTTGAAAAAAGACATCAGTCCATCCAGTTCAACCTATGATGTGTGTGTGTGTGTTTGCTGTTAACCGTACATTGTATACCCCTGTATGTTGTGGTCTTTAAGGTGTCCATCTAATAGTTTTTTGAAACTATCGATGCTCCCTGCTGATACCACTGCTTGTGGAAGAGAATTCCACATCCTTACGGCTCTGACAGTGAAGAACCCTTTACATATTTTAAGGTTAAACCTTTTTTCCTCTAGTTTTAGTGAGTGGCCACATGTCTTATTGTATTCCTTTTCTCTAAAAAGTTTGTTCCTTATGCTAGGGTCGCCAGTACAGTATTTGTACATTGATATCATATCCCCCCTCAATCGTCTCTTCTCCAGAGAGAATAGGTTCAATGCCTGTAGTCTTTCCTCATAGCTGATGCCCTCCATTCCCCTAATTATTTTTGTTGCCCTTCTCTGGACTCTCTCCAGTTCCAGCACATCCTTCCTGAGGACCGGTGCCCAGAACTGGACAGCATACTCCAGATGTGGCCGGACCAGAGTCTTGTAGAGTGGGAGAATAATCTCTTTATTTCTGGAGTGAATCCCCTTTTTTATACATGCCAGTATTCTGTTGGCTTTGCTTGCAGCAGCTTGGCATTGCATGCCACTGCCAAGCCTGTTGTCCACTAGTACCCCCAAGCCCCTTGCTTCCAGCCAGCTACAGATCACTTAACCTCCCACAATGCCTTCCAGCTCCCATAGTGCCCCCCAAGGTCTCATAGTGATCCCCAGTGCCCCCAGAGAGACTCCAGCCTCCACAGTGCCCCCAGCCTGCTGCAGAGCCTCAAGCCCTCTATAGAGCCTCCAACTTCCAACAGTGGAGCACAGTATCCTCCAACCTCCCACAGTGCCCCCAAGCCCCTCCAGAAACATAATCCATTACAGGGCCACCAGGTATTTTACAGAAACCCCTAAATCACTGCAAAAACCTATACCCCACAGTGACATTCTTTTTTTTTACTGTTGGGACATGGAAGGTTTTGGGAGAATTTACCATTCTTTAGTCTTAAAGAGGTTGAGAACCACTGCTCTAGAGGTTGCTATGGGTTCATTGAGCTGTGGGTGACTGGTCTCCTATTTGATGTTGCCTGCATAGCTTCAGGATCAGCACAACCTGGCAGAGCCAGCTTCATGACATTAGTGGTGTAGTGGTTAGCACTTTCACCTAGCAGCATGAGGGTCGCTGGTTCAAATCCCAACCACGACACTACCTGCCTGGAGTTTGCATGTTCTCCCTGTGCCTGCGTGGGTTTCCTCCGGGTACTCCGGCTTCCTCCCACACTCCAAAGACATGCTGGTAGGTTAATTGGATCCTGTATAAAAAAAAATGGCCCTACTGTGTATGTATGAATGTGAGTTAGGGACCTTAGATTGTAAGCTCCTTGAGGGCAGGGACTGATGTAAAAGGAAAAATGTATATGTAAAGCGCTGCGTAAATTGACAGCGCTATATAAGTACCTGAAATAAATAAATAAATAAAATATTGATATATTTTTTAGTTATCTGCTATGTGGGTATTCTTCCCACAGGCCATCAGTGTAAGGGGGGCTTTTTCCCCCCTACCACCAATGAATTGACTTTTAAAAACGGTTATCTGAGACCTAAAAACTATTTAAAGGGTTCCTCTGGGGTAAAAATATTGAGAAAGACTGGTCTAGAGCATGTGTGTAACAGATTCAATATATCAGAATATTCAGTTGCTATGGGATCCAATAGCACAATCTTCTACGCAACTGTCCAATCTTTACTGTGGGGGGCAGGAAGAGTATGCATATGGGCCCCATAGCTTGGGTTTTTCAGGGGGTACCTAGCTATATAAATATTTCTTCTCTCATTCCAAAAACATGCCAGTAGGTTCATTGGCTCTTGTCTAAACTGACCCCAGCGTATGAGGGAGGGATCTAAGAATGTAAGCTCCTTGATGGCGGAAAGTGCAATGTGTAAACTGCAGTGTACATTGTTGGCTCCATATAAATACCTAAATGACAAGGGGCACCTCATCAAATTTTACCAGTGTAAGCCAGGATCTATTTGGTCCTTCCACTATTTTAGACCTTTTGCTGAAAATGCAAACCCACTATGCAATACATTCTCATTCTGAACAAAGGAAACCTCTTGTTATTTTGTGTACACCACTTTGCAAACACAAATATTTCATAAAATCTAGGACTGGTCATGAAGCCTGCCTGTGGGGGTTCCAGACACTAAACCATGGCTCAACTGACTTTTTTTACTAACCCCCCCTCTATTGCATGTCTTAACCACTTAAGCCCCGCAAGATTTTACCCCCTTCCTGACAAGGGCCTATTTTGCGATTCGGCACTGCGTGACTTTAACGGACAATTGCGCGGTCATGCGACACTGTACCTAAACTAATTTGACGTCCTTTTTTTCCCACAAATAGAGCTTTCTTTTGGTGGTATTTGATCACCTGTGCGATTTTTACTTTTTGCGCTATAAACAAAAAAACAGCGTCAATTTTGCAAAAATAACAATATTTTTCACATTTTTTTATATGAAATTCCCCCCCAAAAAAATGTAAAAATCTAAATTTTTTAACATTTTAAGCCAATTTGTTTTCTGCTACATATGTTTGGTAAAACAAATCGCAAAAAGCGTATTTTGATTGGTTTGCGCAAAAGTTATTGCGTTTACTAACTAAGGGAAAGATTTTTGTCATTTTTGTTGTTTTTTTTTTAACGCGTAATGGCAGCGATCTGCAATTTTTTTTGCGATACTGCGACATTGCGGCTGACAGATCGGACCCTTGACTGACATTTTGACACTTTTGGGGTTACCAGTGACATTACTACAGTAATCAGTGCTATACATATGCACTGTTACTGTAAAATGACACTGGCAGTGAAGGGGTTAACTTTTTTTTGAGAGGGAGGGGTTATGTGTGTCCCTAGGGGCGTGCTTCTAACTGTGATTGGCTGTGGCTTGAGGTGTATGAACAGTGATCAACGGTCCAACATAGTAGAACCGTATGATCACCATTCATACACAGGGGAGAATGACAGGCGGCTTGTTTACATTAGCCGCCTGCCTTTCTCCTGCTCTAACGGACGATTGCGAGTGACCGGCGGACATCGGGTCCGCCGGGCACACGCGCGGGGGGGTCCGTGACCGCGCGGGAGCGCGCCTCCGGCGGTGCGCGCTCGCTCCCTAGACCCTCACAGGCTAGCGACATAGCCCTACATCGCTTTGCCTGTGAGGGGCTGACTGCCGACGTAAATCGTCGTGCGGCGGTTGGCAAGCGGTTAAAGAGCCCTTAGGGCCCTACTCACACTTTTATTGTTTTAATGTGTGAAGTATAAAGGCAATGTTGTTCAATGACGCTGTTCAGATCTATGCAGTTCAGTGTGGTTTGAAAAATTGGACCATTTTCTGTGCAGGCTCTGTAATTTCCAATAGAATTATGAAAACGCACTACAATGCACATGGACATGAGTAGATGTGGACCTGGCCTAATTCCTCTCACTACAACCGTTTAACTTTATTAAACCTTTTTATTAAAACCTTTTATTAACCTTTATTTTGTCTCGTCCTAGAAAGAGAACACCGTAGACTAACCCTTTCCTATGAAACAGAAGTGAGGATTTTGAAAGGGAAGAGAAACCACTTGTGCAACAGATTTCTCAGTAACCGGTGAGGATGCTGAGTCAGATGTGTGACTGCGGGGTGCACACCTTATCTTGCTCTTCAGTGACGCTCAGAAATCGCTCTCGTCAGCTATCTTGGGTCGCTGGTGTAGTGTCTTCTTCACCCTCCAATTCATTCTGCAGTTATACCCAATTTTCGAGTGTCAAAATATATTTCAGCAAGAACATAGGATACGCTACATGGACAAAAGACATTCCTGGAGAGATGTACAGAGGGTCATAACATTGTCTTGGGAAAAAAAAAAGACTTTTATAGGGAAAAAATGGACGGTTTCCTGAAATGTTACATTTCTTAGGTTAAAGGAGTTGTAAAGTCAGAAGGTTTTTTTATCTTAATGCATTCTATGCATTAGGATAAAAAACCTTCTGTGTGCAGCAGCCTCCCTAGCCCCCCCTAACACTTACCTGAGCCCTCTCTCTGTTCAGCGATGTCCACGAGTGTCTCAGCCATCCAAGATTTTCCCTCCTGATTGGCTGAGACACAGCAGCGGCAGCCAATGTCAATCAAAGTCACGTAGCCAATGAAGAGAGAGAGAGGGGGCGGGGCCGGGTCAGGGTTTTGTGTCTGAATGGGTGCCCCCATAGCAAGCTACTGTCTGTAGGGGCACTGAACAGGAGGGGCCAGGATCACAGAAGAGAGACCCGAGAAGAGGAAGATCTGTGCAGACCATGAGGAACCAATGAGAATGAGTAAAGAGAATTACATTATGATTGGTTGATTTATTATTATTATTATTATTATTATTATTATTATTAAGGATTTCTATAGCGCCAGCAATTTACGCAGCACTTTACAATAAAAGAGGGAGACAATACATATACAATACAATAAAATACAAGAGGATTTAGAGGGCCCTGCTCAGAAGAGCTTACAATCTAATGTATTTGGGTTACTACTAGTTTATTCCGTTTACTCAGTATAACTGCCCATACATGGGGCTGAACAAAAAAAACTGACCTGATTCCCCCATCCGTCTCGAATGGATGTGACATTCTACTCTGACAGTAGGGAGAGTCCCCCGTCATCATAATACACTGATTAGTGCTGCAGTCTAAAGCTTGAAGCACTGACTGAGCAATAAAAATCTGAGAGACTCATCATTGGATTTCAGCTCTTTATCCAGCCATGTGCTCGAGCTCCGTGCTCCCTCCCACAATCTGTGATCAGCGCTGCCATTAGAAGTCCCCTACTCCTTCACCTCCTGCTCTCTGCACTACTCCCGCTACCTCCCTCTGAGTTCACAGGAGCCGGAACTACAATGGAGGCATCGGGTGTCAATGCGCATTGATGGTATTTTACAGTCAGTGCGCATTGAGAACAAAACTGGAAACAACATTGGGCTGTATACATCCGCCACAATGTTGGTTTGAGGCAAAACCCCTGGGGACATCCAAAAATTTCATATAGATCATCATTGGTCCACTGGTTGGCGACTGCTGCTTTAGGGGACATCTAGAAATGTTAATTTTGGTTATAGTGATTGTAAAGTCTTGTTTTTTTTTTTTTTAATAAAAATAACAAACATATTATACTTACCTGCTCTGTTGCAGTGGATTTGCCCAGAGCAGCCCGGATCCTCCTCTTCTCGGGTCTCTCTTCGGTATTCCTGGCACCTCCCTCCTGTTGAGTGCCCCACAACAAGTAGCTTGCTAGGGGGCACCCATTCAGACACTGAGCTGCGGCCTGGCCCCGCCTCGCCCCTTCTCTCTTCTGATTGGATGACTGACTTTGATTGACAGCAGTGGGAGCCAATGGCACAAACAGGAGGGAGAGTCTCGGACGCCTGAGACACTTGTGGACATCGCTGGACAGAAATGAGGCTCATGTAAGTATTAGGGGGTGCTGGGGAGGCTGCTACACACATAAAGGTTTTTTATCCTAATGCATAAAATGTATTAAGATAAAAACCCTTCTGACTTTACAACTCCTTTAAACACCAGCCTAAAAATGTACCCTTAGTCTGGAATTCCTTCTGTAATATAACAGTGCATTTCCTAGTATATGGGTGTGCCTAGGCACTCTAGTGCCCCCAGCCTCTGGGCTGCTTATAGGGGAGTATAGCCACCCCTTCGGTTCTGGACAATAAAGTCATATCAAGTGACTCAGATCCCCATATATTTGCACTCTGTGAGATGCATACTCCTGACACCTGCACTCTGGGCACAATTTTGTTTCACCCACAGTTCACCACAATCTGCTGCCTCATTATTGTCCCATGGATGGCCAGGGGGGTCTTGTCAGGTGCAGTGTACAGCACCCCATAATTTCTAATGGTAGCCCTGCCTAGCCTCATAGCTATCTATCTGCAGTGTGAGATCTAAGGCACTGCTGTCCCTGACTGCTAGTGTATGGAGTTTGAAGTGGGATTTAATTATGTCTCTACTGTGTCACTCTCTGTTCTCCTGGCGGGAGGCTTTGACACGAGGAAGCAAAGCTCTGCCTCTACCAAGATGGCTTCCTCTATGCAGAACAAGGCATGCTGAGTCAGTATTGGGGATAGATCAGCTGCGGGGATCAAACAGACAATACTGGTGTCTCTTTGCAGGGCTGCTGTTAGAAATAACCCCCCGAAAATATCAAAACGATATTTTATACTAAAAATACTCAAAAATCGTTATTAGCAGACACAAATATAACATAACTTACAAAATTTCTACTTAATCTAAAAGTTAAAATGAATTGATTTAATAAAGTTGTGTGTGTAAATGAGGTCCTGGTGCTCATTCACGTGGGTGCTGTGGCCTGTGTAGTGTGAATCAGTGTTTTTTTATGTGGCTGAAGCTGTGTGCAGGCAGCCTATGTTGCTCTATGAGGATTCAGCAGCTGTACAAACACAGCCGCATGTTCTGATTTGACAAGTGTTGATGCAGGTGTACGGCCCCAAACACAGACAGTGTGCATTTGGGGCCACTCACCCCCACCTGCGCACTAATCAGATTAGTACATGCGGCTGTGTTCATACAGCCACGGCATCATCACAGAATAACAGGCGGCTCCAGCCGCACAAAGAAAACCGCTCATTCACAATGTATGGGCCAGAGAACCCTTGTGAATGAGCCCGTAATTCTTTTAATTAGTTTTTTACAATTTTTAAAAATTATTTTTTCCAATCTAAACCAAAAAAATGTAGCAATTTTGAATTTTTTTTTCAGAGTTTGTCAATTTTTACATTTTTCAAATAATTTTTTATATTTTGTTTTATTTAACAGCTTGCCGACCGCCGCAAGTAAATTTACTGCGGCGGTCAGCCCCTCACAGGCAGAGTGACGTTAATTAATGTCACTAGCCTGGGAGGGTCTGGGGAGCAAGCGCGCGACGCCTCAGGCGCGCTCCCGCTCCCGCGTGGTCACAGACCCCCCCCCCGCGCGTGTGACCGGCGGACCCGATGTCCGCCGGTCACTCGGCGATCGTCGGGGGAGAGGGAGAAAGTCAGGCAGCTTGTGTAAACAAGCCACCTGTCATTCTCCTCAGCGTAAAAACACTGATCACACGGTTCTACTATGTAGAACCGTTGATCAGTGTCCTTACACCTCAAGTCACAGCCAATCACAGTAAGAATCACGCCCCTAGGGACACACACAGCCCCTCCCTCTCAAATAAAGTTAACCCCTTCGCTACCATTGTATTTTTACAGTAACAGTGCATATGTATAGCACTGATTACTGTAGAAATGTCACTGGTAACCCCAAAAGTGTCAAAAATGTCAGTCAAGGGTCTGATCTGTCCGCCCCAATGTCGCAGTACCGCAAAAAAAATCGCCGCCATTACGCGTTAAAAAAAAAAACAACAAAAATGACAAAAATCTTTCCCTTTGTTAGTAAACGCGATAACTTTTACGCAAACCAATAAAAATACGCTTTTTGCGATTTTTTTTTACCAAACATATGTAGAATAAAACAAATTGGCCGAAAATGTTAAAAAATTTTGATTTTTATATTTTTTTTGGGGGGAATTTCATATAAAAAATGTGAAAAATATTGTTTTTTTTGCAAAATTTACGCTCTTTTTTTGTTTATAGCGCAAAAAGTAAAAAGCGCACAGGTGATCAAATACCACCAAAAGAAAGCTCTGTTTGTGGAAAAAAAAAGGACGTCAAATTTGTTTAGGTACAGCGTCGCACGACCGCGCAATTGTCCTTTAAAATCACGCAGTGCCGAATCGCAAAATACCCCCTGGTCGTTTAGCAGCCAAATCCTCCGGGGCTTAAGTGGTTAAAACACTGTTGGGGGGGGGGCACTTGGGTGAAATATCAGAGGTCTAAATAGACCCCCGACATCTCACCTTTAAGACAAAGAAAGGAAATGAGAACACAGTTTCTTCAATTAATTTCCCCGTAGCCTGGGCTGCACTGAGGATGAATAAACAGGATACAGAGGCTCCTCCCCATTCATAAACTGAAGCATAGTAAGCACAGTTTACTAAGCTCAGTTATGAATGGACACAGAAGCGATCACTTACTGTGTCTAATTCAGAAAAGGAAGGGACTGGTAAATGACATATTTACTGGCCCCTCCCCCTACTCTCCATCCATACAAAAACACAGAGGCCGACCTAGTGCATTATCCTAAGACAAATCTCCACAGCAGCTGGCAGGATAGGGAACCCGGCAGGGCTGCGGGGGGACGAGGGGGGCTCAGGAATATGGGGGAGAACCAAATGTAGGCAGCACAGAGAGAGGGGTTGGTGCAACGGGACAGGAGGACGATTACAGAATCATGCACTGTGTCTGTGTCCCTCCCTCCAGCAGCTGAAAGCTGATTTTCCCCTCTCACTCCCATTGGCTTTCAGCTGCCACAGGGAGAGACACAGACACAGTGAATTGTTCTCTAATTGCACCCCGGTCCGCTGTACAGATTCCCTGCTCTCCAGGCCCCAGCTCCCTACTGAGCATGTGTGAAGCCCGCTGCACATTCTGATTGGCTCGGCGGCGGGGAAAGGAGAAACTGACGGAAATTCCGAGGGACGGCACAGCTGCGCTGTCTCCCGGAAGTGCGGAAGGATACCTGTCAAAAACAGGTACCTGTTCCCCCCTCCCCCCTATAAGGTGCCAAATGTGGCACCAGAGGGGGGGGGGGGGAAGCCAATGAGCGGAAGTTCCACTTTTGGGTGGACCTCCGCTTTAATGTCCGTAATATATTCAGGTAGAATGTGCAATGACAGTACAGCCAATCGAGTTTACAGTTTTTTGGGGGGTTTTGTATTTTAAAGTTGCACTTCTGTTTGTCAAAAAGCAATATTTTTGTGTGTTTATGAAACTTGGATTTATTTATAAAGATATTATATATCACAATGGGTAAATCTGTGTCTGCAGTGCGTGTTCAAACCTTAATTCCTTAAATAATATCATATTATTCGATTTTTACTCCAGGAGTATTTAATTTGTTTTGGAAATTCTAGAGAAATGTTTAAATAACGCATTCGAATTTACCTAAACCTGTAGCTGACTAAATTGTGTGAGATTTTAGTCGACTAATATATGACTAAAAATAAAACAATTCAGATGACTAAAATACGACTAAAATTAAAATAGCATTTTAGTCAAAAGACTATGACTAAAACTAATCGTAATTTGCGGCCAAAATTAACACTAATGGCAACCAATCAGCTTCCAACTTCCGCTTGTTCAATTAAGCTTTAAAAGTATTAACTGATTGGTTGCCATGCACAGTATGAAAGTGGGGGGTGTCATGGCGCTCTTCTAATATCCCAAGGTGGTACAAGGAATGTGGGTGGATGGGAGGGGGGGGGGGGTTATGGGGCTGCGTGGGGGGGAACAAAGTTTGGTACTGTAGGGAAGCTATAGTCCGCGGCAGCCGGCTGAAGCGTGGAGAAGCCCTGAGAGATGCAAGAAAGGAGAGAGTGGCGCCAGCTTAGTATACTAAGCTGGCGCCGCTCTCTCCTTTCTGCCATGCACAGTAGCATACCTCCCGTTTTTTTGGGATGGAAATGAGAGATATCTTTAAATAAAAGTATGTAGGCATAGGACACACCCCCTGCCCTGCCCCTTAAAGGAGAATTACACATAAAAAATATTAGTTAAACCCCTAAGCGTTTTTTTTTTTTTTTTACCACTACTATTCCTTTATACTGGTTTTTGAAAGTTACGAACGCAGCAATTGGGAAATTGGATGAAAGGTTTAGCACTGGAAACACTTTTTGAAAGATAAAAAGTGCATTTTTTATACAATAATATAGATCAGACCAAAATGAGGGACAAATGAGGAGGACAGAGGGACTTTGTTCCAAATCAGGGACAGTCCCTTGGAAATTGGGGACAGCTGGGAGCTACGCAGTAACATTTACTAACCTATGGAGCAACTGTATTTGCAGAATGCAACCATTCTTACAAAGTTCACAATATATTTGCCTTTAGTGTGTACTGGGTAGAAAAATAATTCACTGAGCAGTGGGTACAAATTGGAGTACACGGTGCAGTGAGAAGGAGTAGGAGTTCACAAGTCAGTTAGAGGGGTTGATTTACTAAAGGCAAATTGACTGTGCACTCCAGAGTTGCTCCAGAGTTTATTAAATGAGCAGAAGCTCTGCTAACTTCCACCATCCAATCATGTGCAAGCAAAAATGCTGCTTTTTCTTTTTTAGTAGTGTATGGCCGGCTTTGGGCCCCAGTATTCTTTAAAAGGAGTGCCTGAAAAATAGGAGGAAATGTTCATAATGTGCGTTTTCTTTGCTTGTTCTCTTGCCTAGTAACTAGCTTTCCATTGGCTAAAAAGAAAAAAGAAATGTTTTAACCTGAAATACGTGGAAAAAATGTGCAAAAATGCCCAAAGATGCTCAGCACTAGTGTATGTACAAATCTCATAATTGCAGCAATATCTGCCAAAGCTATTTAATCCCTCCTCCCCTCTCCTCCCCTCTCCTCTCCTCTCCTCTCCTCTCCTCCCCTCCCCTCTCCTCTCCTCTCCTCTCCTCTCCTCTCCTCTCCTCTCCTCTC